>NC_138770.1:58781153-59248653 GCF_965119305.1 Pelophylax lessonae | reverse complement strand
GGGATGGGTGGAAATATGAATCCTTTGGATGGTAAAGAACTCCCATATATGCATTTCATTGAAATATTTAGCTGTTTAGCATTATCATTGTAAAATGTACATTTATTAATTCACCATACATGTTATAACCTGACTGTACGATCTCTATGCTATCTCCTTTTACCTACATAGACTGCATTGTATTTCTACACAATCGGGCAGGCCCTCATGCCACATAGTTGTATGGTAGATCTAAGACAAGCCATAGATGATACAATTTTCTTTCCTTACACCATGGGTTGCGGGAAAGAATATAGCTTGATTCCTCCATCATCTCCGTGTTGATGGGGGAATCCCTAATTCATTAGCATTATTGTGCTCTGCCGGCGGGAAGCCTTCCCAGGCAGCAGCATTCAATAATCACTTCTAAAATCTACATTATTAATGTTTCTCCTCCTATCCAGGTGGAATTAATTCGAAGAGATTATGTGGCCAATGGTGGCTGGGAGACCTTCCTGTCCTATGAAGACCCAGAGCAGGACATTCTCATTGGCCTGCTGCGTCTACGGAAGTGCTCGCCGGAGTCGTTCAGACCCGAACTGAAGGGTGGAGTGTCTATTGTGCGGGAGCTTCACGTCTATGGCAGTGTGGTGCCCATCAGCAGCCGAGACCCATCCAAGTTCCAGCACCAGGTGAGTGGAGAGCGGTCGTTGTGTGTGGCAATAATGATTGAGAGTGGACCTTATGTGTCTGAGAATGTCAGGAGGGGTTTGGGGCTCTTCCAGTTGAACTTTGGGGCTCCTCCAGTTGAACTCTACCCTACTGGGTTCAAAGAGAGGAAGACGAAGTTGGCCTTTTGTGATTCACTTCTGAGAGTGCTAGCTGCCTTGCTTTCTCGGGCATCATTGTAAATCGGTGGTTCTCAACTGATCGGCAGCGGTCAGCGTCCTTCTGTCTGTTCCATCAGACTGTGACTGTGTCACAATAGAGTTAGACTGGTCAACCTGATGACTGGAGAAAACTCCACTGGGCCCCCATCCTCTGCATCACTAAAGAAGCCAGGCTGCTACTTTTTTCTAAGGTAAGTACTCTTAAATGACTCCGTGGGTGGAATGATCTGCACCTGATGGACCAAAAAATAGTTTCACCATGGACACCAATGATTTTGATAGGGCAAGGGCATTCTCCCTTAATGGCCACTATCCCACTGACACCAAAGATTTGGGGAGATCTTCTACCCTGGTGCCCACTGTCCCTTTTACCCCCAAAATTTGAGTACCTATTCTCCCCTGGGGGGGCTCTCTCCCATTGACACCAATAAATTTGAGGAGCTATTCTTCCCTGGGGGCCACTATCCCCCTGACATCAATGATTTGGGGAGATCTTCTACCCTGGTGCCCACTGTCCCTTTTACCCCCAAAATTTGAGTACTTATGAGTACTTATTCTCCCCTGGGGGGGCTCTCTCCCATTGACACCAATAAATTTGAGGAGCTATTCTTCCCTGGGGGCCACTACCCCCCTGACATCAATTTTTTGGGGAGATCTTCTACCCTGGTGCCCACTATCCCACTGTCCCTTTTACCCCAAAAATTTGAGTACCTATTCTCCCCTTGAGGGGGGGGGGGGGGCTCTCTCCCATTGACACCAATAATTTTAAGGAGCCATTCTTTCCTGGGGGGCCACTACCCCCCTGACATCAATGATTTGGGGAGATCTTCTACCCTGGTGCCCACTATCCCACTGTCCCTTTTACCCCAAAAATTTGAGTACCTATTCTCCCCTTGAGGGGGGGGGGGGGGGCTCTCTCCCATTGACACCAATAATTTTAAGGAGCTATTCTTTCCTGGGGGGCCACTACCCCCCCTGACATCAATGATTTGAGATGCTATTTTCCCACTGGTGGCCACAATCCTACTGACACCAATGAATTGAAGGGGCTTTTTTCCCCTGGGGCCCACTGTCCCACTGACACCAATAAATAAAGGGGCTATTCTTCCATGAGGGCCACTATCCCACTGACGCCTATAAATTATGCTTGGACATGTCTGAGTGATCACAGGGTGACATCTAGAGAAGAAAAACCCTTTTTTGGTTTTCAGCAGGAGGATGGAGATTGATCTTGTTGAAATAATTTTTTGGAATAAAACACAACACGTTTCATGACAAATAACTACACTTCCTCAGGTTTTGTGTTGAATAAGCTTTTCAGCCAGCTTGATTTTTGTTATCAGCGACATAGAACGAGTGAAGAAAACAAACACGGCAGATACCAAAAATCAAGCTAGATGGATTAAAAGATAGGGGCCTGTATGGACGGGGCTTTGGTTGATGACACCAGTCTGACAACAGCTAGGAAGGAGACAGACAGCCTATAAGGGAAGCTTGCCCTAACTCTTGAGCACTTTTCCCAAGGCAAGCAATGTGCATGGGGCCTAACCAGAGGACCAGAAAAGTGGGAGGGTTCAATAGGGTGCAGGGGGTGATGTCCATCAAGAAGTCAGTTTTTCAATTGTGATATAACATGAGCTTATCACAGAATGCCTTCATGAGCTTGCGTATGGTCATTTTCATCTATTGCGTTTCTTGGAACAAAGTCAGCCTTTTCAAGGAAACATATGCAGCGCAAGTGTGTGGGGTTTAACCAGGTTACCATTTTAAAAGTGGGAGGAGTCAACAGGGGGTGCTGTCCACACTTCTTTAATCAGAAAGGTAATGTCTGTCAACAAGACGCTTTTTTTCCAATAGTGATATAACATGAACATACAGACCACAGAATGCCTGAGGAGCAATTCCTCATAACATGAACATACAGACCACAGAATGCCTGAGGAGCAATTCCTCAGAACATGTACTTACCATAGAATCCCTGAGGAGCAATTCCTCATAACATGAACACCACGCCACAGAATGCCTGTGGAGCAATTCCTCATAACATGTACTTACCATAGAATCCCTGAGGAGCAATTCCTCATAACATGTACACACCATAGAATGCCTGAGGAGCAATCCCTCATAACATGTACACACCATAGAATCCCTGAGGAGCAATTCCTCATAACATGAACACCACGCCACAGAATGCCTGAGGAGCAATTCCTCATAACATGTACACACCACAGAATGCCTGAGGAGCAATTCCTCATAACATGTACACACCATAGAATGCCTGAGGAGCAATTCCTCATAACATGTACACACCATAGAATGCCTGAGGAGCAATTCCTCATAACATGAACACACCACAGAATGCCTGAGGAGCAATTCCTCATAACATGTACACACCATAGAATGCCTGAGGAGCAATTCCTCATAACATGAACACACCATAGAATGCCTAAGGAGCAATTTCTCATAACATGAACACACCATAGAATGCCTGAGGAGCAATTCCTCATAACATGAACACACCATAGAATGCCTGAGGAGCAATTCCTCATAACATGTACTTACCACAGAATGCCTGTGGAGCAATTCCTCATAACATGTACACACCATAGAATGCCTGAGGAGCAATTCCTCATAACATGAACACACCACAGAATGCCTGAGGAGCAATTCCTCATAACATGTACTTACCACAGAATGCCTGAGGAGCAATTCCTCATAACATGAACACACCACAGAATGCCTGAGGAGCAATTCCTCATAACATGAACACACCATAGAATGCCTAAGGAGCAATTTCTCATAACATGAACACACCATAGAATGCCTGAGGAGCAATTCCTCATAACATGTACTTACCACAGAATGCCTGAGGAGCAATTCCTCATAACATGTACACACCATAGAATGCCTGAGGAGCAATTCCTCATAACATGTACTTACCACAGAATGCCTGAGGAGCAATTCCTCATAACATGAACACACCGCAGAATGCCTGAGGAGCAATTCCTCATAACATGTACTTACCACAGAATGCCTAAGGAGCAATTCCTCATAACATGAACACACCATAGAATGCCTAAGGAGCAATTTCTCATAACATGTACTTACCACAGAATGCCTGAGGAGCAATTCCTCATAACATGAACACACCATAGAATGCCTGAGGAGCAATTCCTCATAACATGAACACACCATAGAATGCCTGAGGAGCAATTCCTCATAACATGTACTTACCACAGAATGCCTGAGGAGCAATTCCTCATAACATGAACACACCATAGAATGCCTGAGGAGCAATTCCTCATAACATGAACACACCATAGAATGCCTGAGGAGCAATTCCTCATAACATTTAACTTATAAACCACAGAATGCCTGAGGAGCACTTACCTTAGATGAGGTATGTAGATTGCTGGGTTGCCCTGAGATCTCCAAAGCGCTTGCAGTTTATCTTGCTGTTGGAGATAAACCTTTCTAAAAAGCTGGCAGAAGAGATACCCTCTAAGAGGGAAAGCTACTCAACCCCCCCCCTCTTAAGGTTTTCTCTCTAAATCTTCTCCTCCTTTCTCACTTACTGTGTATGCAGCGTCTTTATTTTTTGATCCTTGCCGACTTTTCAGTATAAACTGGTGCCATGACCACTGCCCCAGGTTTGCTGTTTTAGGGTGACTCCTATTTCCTGCAGCATCTTATAAAGTCCCTCTTGCATGCAGGGACTGAAGTTGTGTCTCTCTACACTGTGTGCATCAATAGAAACACACAGCCACATAGCCTAGGATAGCAAGGCACTCCCCCGCTCCTCCCTCCTCCTCCTCTCCCCTCCCTTCTCCAGGCTAACAGAGTGGCTAAAGAATGCACTATCCACTGTTAATGCTTTCCTGTGAAGACTGCAAATTCAGGAAAGAACTGAGCGAGCAGGAGCCACAGGCATTGAAAATTGTAAACTGCAAGTGCTGGGGTAAGAATTTACCAAATAGATTGCTGGGAAATGTTTATTTTACTGTGCTCAATGTGTTAAACTGGAAAACGCTGAGGGTTTGCTACTACTTCTTTCAATGGTTGTATGTCAAGAAGCACCTACTCTCAGGAAGCGTCTGATGTAAAGGATCAGTGTCCCGGTATAGAAAAGGAGGATTCTGAGAGTAGATTGGTCCACCAAAATGGGGAGGGGAGGGTTCTCTGAGTGGATTGAACCAACAAAGGGGTGGGGGGGGGGGTTCTCTGAGTGGATTGGTCCACCAAAGGGAGTTCCCTTGAGTGGATTGGTCCACCAAAGGGAGTTCCCTTGAGTGGATTGGTCCAAAAAAGGGAGATCTTTGAGCGGATTGGTCCACCAAAAGGGGTTCCCTTGAGTGGATTGGTCCACCAAAGGGAGTTCCCTTGAGTGGATTGGTCCACCAAAGGGAGTTCCCTTGAGTGGATTGGTCCACCAAAGGGAGTTCCCTTGAGTGGATTGGTCCAAAAAAGGGAGATCTTTGAGCGGATTGGTCCACCAAAAGGGGTTCCCTTGAGTGGATTGGTCCACCAAAGGGAGTTCCCTTGAGTGGATTGGTCCACCAAAGGGAGTTCCCTTGAGTGGATTGGTCCACCAAAGGGAGTTCCTCTGAGTGGATTGGTCCACCAAAGGGGGGTTCTCTGGGTGGATTGGTCCACCAAAGGGGTTCTCTGCATGGATTGGTCCACCGGCCTGCCTGGTGCCAGTTTGAATATTACCATTGGTGATAGAGAGGCTTTTAATAAATTTCGCAAGTAACAAGTTCTGTCTGTTCTGCTCTCAGGGATTTGGGATGTTGCTCATGGAGGAAGCAGAGAGGATAGCACAGGAGGAGCACGGCTCATGGAAAATTGCAGTCATATCCGGTGAGTTTTTCTATTTTATAATACTATGGTATGTTCATGTTTGCTGTCTATCCAGTTCAGCTCTTTGGGCGTACTACATGCGTCCAAAGAGTGAACCTTTGATTGCAGTAGCAACCATCAGCCTGTGCA
The DNA here is from genome assembly GCF_965119305.1 of Pelophylax lessonae. Taxonomy (NCBI): domain Eukaryota; kingdom Metazoa; phylum Chordata; class Amphibia; order Anura; family Ranidae; genus Pelophylax; species Pelophylax lessonae. Next base: position 59,242,795 of record NC_138770.1, on the reverse strand, counting down.
GGTTTTGTAGTGTCCGCGGCTGGCTTCAAAATGAAAGTGATGCGGCAGCTCCATAGCTGCCGACCGTGTGGTGCCCTCCCCCCAGCGGCTCGCCCTTCTCTCGTGGTTCCCGGGCTGTCCCATGCTTACCGACACCCTGGAGGTGAGAGACAAATCCATGCCTGGATCTCACATGCAAACAATTAAACCAGGAGTGATGTCACTTCCGGTTTCATAGGCACACTTTCCTGGCCAGTACAGCCGGGAGACACCTCTAACCAAGCCGATCTGTGCTCGATTAGATGGTGTGAAGGGCAGGGGAGACACTGGGGTCTATTAGACCCCTAATGTCTCCAAAAAGAGTACCTGTCACCTGCCCAATGCTATCACATAGGGGTTTATTAACCCCTTGCAATAGCAATCACGTAAAAAATAAATAAAAAAAATAGATAAAATGATAAAATATATTAAAATAAATAAAAAAAATTAAAAATTGCCAAAACCCCCGTTGCCTGGCACACCTTTGCAAACACACGCCCAGGGTGTGTACGTGTATGTAAACCGCGGTCGCACCACACACATAACATATCGCCACGAACGCCAGAATGAGAACAATAATTATAGCACAATCGCTCCTAGTTAACCCTAAATTGATGAGCTGTAATGGCTTTTAAAGCGTCGCCTATGGGGATTTTTGGGCACCATAGTTTTTGTTTTTATAGCGATATCGCGGACAAACGCAATTTTAAGAAATGGAACGTTTGGTATATATTTACTCGATGGAACCTTATCTTTTTATATTTTAACCAAAAATTAGAAATTAGTATTATATGGCATGGTTTTGCACTAAAATACATTTTATTATATTTATTCTTAAAAATGTGCGTTTTAATAAACAGTTGCTCAAATATCACTTGAAACAAAAATTTGCACTTATCAACTTTTTATTCTACAGGGCTTTTGCTTTCAGAAAATATTTAATGTTCTGGGGGTTTTATGTCATGTTAACGCTAAAAACTAGGATTTTTACATGTATGCGACAAAGAAAAAAAATTACTCTGGAGCTAAACTGGATAGATGGGGAAAAAGTATTTGATCCCCTGCTGATTTTGTACGTTTGCCCACTGACAAAGAAATGATCCGTCTATAATATTATTGGTCGGTTTATTTTACCAGTGAAGCCCCGTACACACGTACCGATCGTCGGCATACAAATGTTCGTCTTTTCTCCCCGGGATGTCGGTGTCTGTTGAAAAGTGCAAAGACAGCACAAGGACAGCACAAGAATTTTGTCTGCAGACTTCAGCTGACTGCAGAAGTGATGTCATGTAATGGTTAACTTTCCCTGTGTTTTTAATTTTCTGAGCATGCCCAGTCTTGCAAATCTGCGGTCTGTCGGCCGAATTCTGTACTGACAGGCGAACAATCGTCCGTTCTGGTGTCCGCAGACAAAAATTTTCATGTTTGCACGAAAGACTTTTGTCCGCGGATTGTGCGCAGACATCTGTCGGAGGCACCATACTAACACGCGTACAATCGGCAGATCTTTCGTCCGCCGACGTTTGTATGCCGACGATCGGTACGTGTGTACGGGCCTTGAGAGACAGAATAGCAACAAAACAATCCAGAAAAATACATTTCAAAACAGTTAGACCCCGTTCACACTGGGGCGACGCTACTTGCCGGGGCGACCTCACAGGTCGCAGTGCGCAGCTCGCACAGCGACATCGGAGTGGCCGGCACGGACTTCATATCATTGAAGTCAATGCAGGTCGCTCCGGGTCGCCCCAAATAAGCTCCGGACCCTTTTTCTAAGTCGGAGCGACTTGTGTCGCACCTATTAGAACGGGTCCACAGCTTCTCTATGGCAAGCGACCTACGGCGACCTGTCAGGTGACCAGGTCGCCACACAGGTCGCCCCAGTGTGAACGGGGTCTCATAAATTGATTTGCGTTTTAATGAGTGAAATAAGTATTTGACCCCTTCGCAAACCATGACTTAGTAGTTGGTGGAGAAACCCTTGTTGGCAATCACAGAGGTCAGACGTTTCTTGTAGTTGGCCACCAGGTTTGCACACATCTCAGGAGGGATTTTGTCCCACTCCTCTTTACAGATCCTCTCCAAGTCTTTAAGGTTTTGAGGCTGACGTTTTGGTAACTCGAACCTTCAGCTCCCTCCACATATTTTCCATGAGATTCGGGTTTAGAGACTGGCTAGGCCACTCCAGGACCTTAATGTGCTTGCTCTTGAGCCACTCCTTTCTTGCCTTGGCCGTGTGTTTTGGGTCATTGTCATGCTGGAAAACCCATCCACGTCCCATTTCCAATGCCCTGGCTAGCTTTTTTTTTTTTTTTTTGTGTGCCTAACCAGTGTTTATTGGTTTACTTTCACACAGTTTACTTTACAGTTTACTTTACATACAGAAACCAGAGCAATACAGTGTTACCATAGTAACACTGTACTACTTTGGGGAGGTGATCAGGATATTTTCTTTTTTTTTTTTTTTACTCAATATGATGAGAGAAGGAAGTTCTCACCCAAGATTTGATGGTATATGGCCCTGTCCATTGTCCCTTTTGATGCAGTGAAGTTGTCTTGTCCCCTTAGCAGAAAAACACCCCAAAGCATAATGTTTCCACCTCCATGTTTGACGGTGGGGATGGTGTTCTTGGGGTCATAGGCAGCATTCCTCCTCGATTTGGTCTCATCTGACCACAACACACTTTCACCCAGTTCTCCTCTGAATCATTCAAATGTTCATTAGTAAACTTCAGTAAACTTCAGTCGAGCCTGTACATGTTCTTGCGGGCACTGGAGGATTTCAGTCCTTCACGGTGTAGTGTGTTACCAATTGTTTTCTTGGTGACTATAGTCCTATCTGCCTTGAGATCATTGACAAGATTCTCCTGTGTAGTTCTGGGCTGATTCCTCACCGCTCTCATGATCATTGAATCTCCAGGAGGTGAGATCTTGCATGGAGCCCCAGACCGAGGTAGATTGACACTTTGTTTGTGTTTCTCCCATTTGCGAATAATCGCATCAGGTGTTGTCACCCTCTCACCAAGCTGTTTGGCGATGGTCCTGTAGCCCATTCCAGCCTTGTGTAGGTCTTCCATCTTGTCCCTCACATCCTTGGACAGCTCTTTGGTCTTGGCCATGGTGGGAGATTGGAATCTGATTGATTGCTTCTATGGACAGGTGCCATTTATATAGGTAACAAACTGAGATTGGGAGCACTCCCTTTAAGAGCATCCTCCTAATCTCAGCCACTCTCCCCCTCGAATCCGCTAATTAACTCAAACACTTTCTTGAGCCTTTAAATGGTCTCTCAATCTGGTTCAGTAGGTTACACAATCATGAGGAACAGTTGTTCAGAAGTCAGTCATTGACACCCTCCACCCTCCACAAAGAGGGTAAGTTACAAAAGGTCAATGCTAAAGAAACTGGCTGTTCACAGAGTGCTGTATCCAAGCATATTAATAAAAAGTTGAGTGGAAGGAAAAGTGTGGTAGAAAAAGGTGGGTGCACAAGCAACAGGGATAACCACAGCCTTGAGAGGACTGTAAAGCAAAGGCCATTTATATAATCTATCTATATAATATATGCGTTTCACTTTTTGAATTGAATTGCTAAAATAAATTAACTTTTTGATATTCTAATTTTTTGAGATGCACCTGTATATACACTATATTGTTAAAAGTATTGAAACGCCTGCTTTTGCACACACACACACACACACACACACACACACACACACATGAACTTTAATGGCATCCCAGTCTTAGTCTGTAGGGTTCAATATTGAGTTGGCCCACACTTTGCAGCTATAACAGCTTCAACTCTTCTGGGAAGGCTGTCCACAAGATTTAGGAGTGTGTCTATGGGAATGTTTGACCATTCTTCCAGAAGCGCATTTGTGAGGTCAGGCACTGGTGTTGGATAGAATGCATGACTCGCAGTCTCCGCTCTAATTCATTCTAAAGGTGTTCTATCGGGTTGAGGTCAGGACTCTGTGCAGGCCAGTCAAGTTTCTCTATTTCAAACTCACTCATCCATGTCTTTATGGACCTTGCTTTGTTCACTGGTCCAAATAATTTGGTAGAGGGGGGATTATGGTGTGCAGTTGTCTTTCAGGGGTTGGGTCTGGCCCCTTAGTTCCAGTGAAGGGAACTAAGTTGTTTTTTTTTTTCTTTGGAAAATTATTTTTATTAGTTTTATGAATAGACAAAAAAAAAAAGAAGAGAAACATAATGCGCATCACTAAGTGCAGCAGAAAATAACAATACAATAGTCAAAACATCAAAAAATAATCCCTATTCCCCCTTCCTCCTTAAAGCGGAGTTCCGGGCACAGAATCGTGTCTGTAAAATTTACTGCATGTGCTTCCTTATCCTTTGCTGTGCCAGAATTGGATATTCCGGCCTTTTTTTTTTTTTTTTTAGAGAGGATTATATACTCCCCTTTCCATCGACTTCCTCCTTCCTGAGCCGCGGCTCGCCCCGGCACTTCCTGTCCCGCAATGCGTCATGGGAACTCTTACTCGTCGCTCCCAGGATGCAATGTGCAGTGACGTAGGCAGCCGGCCACTCTTCTCATCGCATTATTTCCAAACAGGAAATGACGCGATGTTAGCTTCCGGGAGGCGGAGGATGGCCCCGGTGCGCATGCGCACTAGGCATTCTAGAGGTCCGATGAACAGCTGACTGAGAAGAGGCGGGGCTGAGGCGTCATCGAGTTCATACAGGGGTCGGGGCAGGGAGAATTAGTAGACCTGAGAGGAGGTGGTACACATGAGAGGAGGCGGTACGGATGCAAATATCATCTTCTTCAGTTCTTACAGGGGGCGGGGCGGGGAGGATTAGGAGACTTGCGGCCGTGTAATAAATGTATTAAAAGTAGTTCCTTCGGTACTGTATACTAAATAATACTAATATTCATTATTTTATTATTATTAATTTATTATTTAGTATACAGTACCGAAGGAACTACTTTTAATACATTTATTACACGGCCGCAAGTCTCCTAATCCTCCCTTCCCCGCCCCCTGTAAGAACTCGATGATGCCTCAGCCCCGCCTCTTCTCAGTCAGCTGTTCATCGGACCTCCAGAATGCCTTGTGCGCATGCGCACCGGGGCGGAAGTGACGAGGGTATAGCAATCTGAGCGGGTATAGCATTCTGTCACAACACCGTCCCTATGGAAACCAGTACTATGCCGATCGCATAGTACTGGGCATGCGCGAGATTTTGCGCTGGACTCACAGGCCTCCGCCCACTAGAACAAGGAAGAAGGGAAGACATTTCCCCACAACGGACTCGGCGATCCAATACAAAGATGGCGGCGCTCGTCATACATTTTATAAAGTAAGATTTTATACGTGCAAACCGATTATTTCATTGTAAGAAACAGGATTAGCGGATGTATAGAGGTCTAAGGGTCACTGTTTGGGGGACATTAAAAAAAAAAAAAAAAATTCTGTGCCCGGAACTCCGCTTTAAGGCATGTGTAGGCCAGTCAAATTCTTCCACCCCAAACTCGCTCATCCATGTCTTTATGGACCTTGCTTTGTGCACTGGTGTGTAGTCGTGTTGGAACAGGAAGGGGCCATCCCCAAACTGTTCCCACAAAGTTGGGAGCATGAAATTGTCCAAATTGTCGTGGTATGCCGACGCCTTAAGCGTTCCATTCACTGGAACTAAGGGGCCAAGCCAACCCTCGGAAAAACAATTCCACACCATAATCCCCCCTCCACCAAATAATTTAGACCAGTGCACAAAGCAAGGTCCATAAAGACATGGATGAGCAAGTTTGGGGTGGAGGAACTTGACTGACCTGCACAGAGTCCTGACCTCAACCCGATAGAACACTTTTGGGATGAATTTGACCGGAGACTGCAAACCAGGGCTTCTCATCCAAAATCAGTGCTTGGCCTCTCAAATGCGCTTCTGGAAGAATGGTCAAACCTTTCTATAGACACACTCCTAAACCTTGTGGACAGCCTTCCCAGAAGAGTTGAAGCTGTTATAGCTGCAAAGGAGAATTGTGTGGAGGATGATTGGCTATACAAGTAAAGGCACTGTCCCCGAAATATATATATCGAATCTGTAGAGACCAGGTATAGAAGTGACAACTGAGGAAAAGGGGAATGGGAACACTAGAGGGGATTTAATCTACCACACCCGGACAGAGGGGATTTAAATGTGCCACAAATTTTTTCCCAAAATGTTACATAAAAGAACAGTATTTTATTTGTACAAAAACGTAATGTTACAAACATTAAAATATTCTATACTTAAATATCGGTACATCTACGCCAAATGACGCTTGATAATTTATTTATATACAATGTGGTTCACTGACTGATCAACGAGTTTCGCTGGTAAAGCTTCTTCAGGATCCAACAGGTATGTGTGTGTGTGTGTATATATGTGTATATATGTGTATATATATATATATATATATATATATATCGCAAATAAGTGCAGAGTGTCAAATATCCAGTATTTAAAATCAAAAAAGTAATCTGTGGGATGTAGTGAGGGATGATGTCGCCTTCACACCCAATGTATTTGGAGTATGAAAAAGACAAACCAAGATCAAAGATTTCCTAATGGAAGAGGCATTACTAACAATCGTAAGCCTACAAGCAGGAGAAGACCAGCCCCGCCTAGAACCAGAGTCCATTGCAGTCAAATGAGGACACTCTCCAAGGGGTCCACAGCACCGCCAAATCATAAACAGGCTGACGGGAGAGCCCATCCACACACCACCAAGCCAGAGTGTTACTTCCAAACAAACGACCGTCCCACACAACCTCCAGAGAAGGGTAGATGCCGGACCTGTTATAGCTGCAAATGGTGGAACAACTCAATATTGAACCCTACAGACTAAGACTGGGATGCCATTAAAGTTCATGTGCGTGTAAAGGCAGGCATCCCAATTCTTTTGGTAATGTAGTGTATATTGCATAGTTGTTATATATAGATACAGAGAGAGGAGGAGAGAGATTGTATATAGTATAGAGAAAGATGCTTAATTATAAAGTATGTATCTGTACTATCTATCCAGGTAGAAGAGTTCACATATGTATCCAACGTTGTGATGCACTCATGAAATCTTTGTGTTAGAATCCACTACTGTGTATTTCATTCATTCGACTTGATAAGCTTCTGTTTCTATGTGAGAGACACCCACGCTGTCTGGCATGTCTTTTATAAATGCCGCCATTGTAGGCTCACGCAGGGGAAGCCGATAACAGCAGCGATTGTCCAGGATGGAGAATCCTGATTAAAACTGACAGGTGGTTTAGTAGTCATTGAGTGTCCTCGTTCCCGGATGAAGGAGGGAGTGTTCGCTTCTACTTGGTGACAATCCATAGGTTTTAGGATGCCATTTATGTGTCCTCGAGGATGAAACTAATGTGGATGATGGAGAGAGAAGCCTGTGTGTTATAAGGTCTATGAGAGATGATATAAAGGGCAAGGTGCATTAAAATTTAATCTGCTTCTATTTCATCTTTCCTGGACCCCCCAAAATCAAAATTCGAATGAAACTAGATTGAGATAATGTCATTAGTCTGCTGCAGGCAGGAGGGAAGCATTTCCACAGTCTCCCCTGCCCCAGTGATCAGACTGTACATTGTAACTTTGTAGTAAATCACTAGATGAGAGGCTGCAGCAGGGGGCTGATCTATGTCAGACATTTGTGAACACAGCCGGGAACTACACAGGGACCTGGTTTTTATATCACCGTGTCACCTGTAAACCAGCTTTAGCGGGATATTTACAGTTAAAACGCCGGTACTGCTGTAGAAAAATAGGAAATACCGAAGAAAGGCCAATGATTCTTCCCATGCTCAGCCGTGGATAACCACATTGATTATAATATAATTGGCTGGTAAATTGCTTAGTTATTTTTTTGATGACTCCTATTGAAATAATTGTTATTGACCGATAAAACGTAATCCTCTCATTATCTGTCTTAATGCAATTCGATTACCCAGAGACTTCTGTAGGAGCATAAAGGGGAACTCTAGGTAACATTCTACTTTTAACAGTCGTCGTGAGGTCACATGACCAAGTGTGAACACAGACAGATTTTCTGTTTTTAGGTTTTTCTTTTTTCATTACAAACTATTGGCTATTGTATTCAAAATTTTGAACCTTGGACCCATATCAATGGCCACCCAGTTTGCATAGGACTGCTGTAAAGAAATCCTGTTGTAGTGTTTAGGGTCACGGGAATGTTAAGCCTTAAAGTGGACTAGGACTAGTTGTTAGTATTGCCTGTGTGCTTTTCCCCAGAACTGATTTGCAATGCTGTGTCAAAGGCAGCTGGAGAGGTGGAGATAGCAGATCCTCCGATGTGATGAGGCAAGGGGATCCTTGCATTGTAGGTCCCCAGATACAGCTTCCCCTCCAGCAAGGAGAACAGTGAGCAGCGCTGGGCTGACTTCACCAAATTTTACTATAATGCTCAGGAAGACCTCCCCCCTCCCCCCAGATCTCATGAGAATAGCGTTCTTCAAGGATGGAGGAACCTGTCCTAGATGACCGCACACAGGGCCGGCCTTTGGGGTGTGCGAGCTGTGCGGCGCACAGGGCGCCATGGGCAAAAGGGGCGCCGTGTGGCCATCGCAGCTCATACATGATCAGGCCGCACAGTGGGAGGTAAGCGGCGACCGCGGCATGGAGAGGGTTAACACAGGCCATGGCCGCCGCTTACCTTCCGCTGTGCGTCTGTGCCTGTGTCTTCTATAGCTGCAGGGCTGAGCTGTGTATCACACACAACTCAGCCTCAGATCCGCCGCCACTGACCGATCCCCTCCTCTCCAGGCCAGGGACGCCAGAGGAGAGATCGTCGGCTCCCCCTCCTCCCGCCCCTTCTCCTCCTCCTCCCGCCCCTTCTTCTCGTGGTAAGCCTCCATACTAAGGTAAGTAAGCTCTCTCCTGCATCAAATTTAAGGAGGGGGCTCTGTGTGGGGGGTCTCTGATGTAAAGGGGGCTTTGTGTGTGGGGGGTCTCTGATGTAAGGGGGCTCTGTGTGGGGGTCTCTGATGTAAGTGGGGCCTCTGTGGGGGGTTTCTGTTGTAAGGGGGCTCTGTTGGGGGGTTTCTGTTGTAAGGGGGGCTCCATTGGGGGTCTCTGATGTAAGGGGGGTCTCTAATGTAAAGGGGGCTAAGTTTGTAGTGATCATAAAAAAAAAAAGTCAAATGAAGTGCAAAAAAAGTGCAAGAAAAAATGTGCAGGGCGCTGGTGGGGGGCTGGGGGCGCCACAGGATCAGCTCGCACAGGGCGCTTGAACACCTAAGGCCGGCCCTGACCGCACACTGCTGATATCCAGTTGTAAGGCTGTGCCTAGGCACCTTCGTATACCCAAAAGTGAATTGCAACATCATACGAGAGGAGTTCAAGGCAAAAATTTGACTTCTGAGGGTCCTGATTAGTTGAAACTGAAATATATCTAAAGCAAAAACTACGTAGGAAAATAGTTGGAACTCCTTTCAGGTTTTTATTGCTCAACTAAATATAGTAGGAGGCCTAATGGGGGTCCAAAATTTCCTTTTTCAGATAATCAGTAGAGAAAGTGATCCAATGCTTTTTGGGAGCTCAGACACTTCTCCCAATCCATATTTGTGAGTTGCTACCAAAACAAGAGTAGAGGGGAAAACTACTAACTCTAAGGTTTGTGGTAGTGACAATAAAAGGCGAAGTACAGCCAAAGCTTATTTGGCTGTACTTCTCCTCTGGATCACAGGAGTGCAGTTCGTTCGTGACCCGTTTTCAGCAGAAGCCTTCCGTGGGCTAAAGTCACAGAGACGGTCGAGGGTGGGGAAAGATTGCAACCATATGATTGAGATCCACCCAGAACCCTGAACCGGCACCTGGCTCAGCCTCTTAGGGAGCCGCAAGGCAGCCACCCCCGCGCCTCCACAGTCCAACACTTCATTGAGTGGGGGGGGGGGTATGGGTCAGAGCAGACAGTGATGATTGACTACACTACCGCTATGTTCCCTACCCTCATTCTCCACAACCCCTATGCCCCTTATCCTCATTCTCCACAACCCCTTTGTCCCCTACCCTCATCCTCCCCAACCCCTGTGTCCCGTGTCCCCTACCCTCCTTTTCCACAACACCTACAAACAACCATCTTTTTCCACCACTCCTTCAACCCCAATCCTCTTTCTCGACAACTGCTTCGACCCCCCCTCCCCAACCCTCTTTCTATACAACTGCTTTGGCCCCAACCCGCTTTCTCCACAACTGCTTTGGCCCCAACCCTCTTTCTCCACAACCGCTTCGACCCCAACCCACTTTCTCCACAACCGCTTCGACCCCAACCCTCTTTCTCCACAACTGCTTTGACCCTAACCCTCTTTCTCCACAACCGCTTTGACCCCAACCCTCCTTCTCCACAACCCCTACATCCTCACATCTTCTACCTTCCTTCTCCACAACTCCTAAGACCCCCAACCCGCCTCCTCCACAACTCCTACGACCCCAACCCTCCTTCTCCACCACTCCTATGCCCCCAACCCTCCTTCTCCACCACTCCTACATACTCTACCCTACTTCTCCACAAACCCTACATCCCCTACCCTCCTTCTCCACAGCCCCTACATCCTCTACCCTCCTTCTCCACAACCCTTACATCCTCACATCTTATACCTTCCTTCTCCACAACTCCTAAGACCCCCAACCCGCCTCCTCCACAACTCCTACGACCCCAACCCTCCTTCTCCACCACTCCTATGCCCCCAACCCTCCTTCTCCACCACTCCTACATCCTCTACCCTACTTCTCCACAACCCCTACATCCCCTACCCTCCTTCTCCACAGCCCCTACATCCTCTACCCTCCTTCTCCACAACCCTTACATCCTCACATCTTCTACCTTCCTTCTCCACAACTCCTAAGACCCCCAACCCGCCTCCTCCACAACTCCTACAACCCCGACCCTCCTTCTCCACCACTCCTACAATCCTCTACCCTACTTCTCCACAACCCCTACATTCCCTACCCTCCTTTTCCACAACCCCTACATCCACAAACCCTTTTTCTCCACAACCGTATTGACCACAACCCTCCTTGTCTACAACCCCTAAGTGCTCTACCCTCCTTCTCCACAACCCACACATCCTCTACCCTCCTTCGCCACAACTTTTACATTTCCCTACCCTCCTTCTCTACAACCTGTATGTCCCCTGCTCTCCTCCATCAAAACCCCTATGTCCACAACCCCTTCATCTCCAACCATTGTTCTCCAAGACCCCTACATTCCCTACAATCCAGCTCCGCTACCCCATAGTCCCTAACACTCATTCTCCACAACCCGTTAATCTACAAACCTTTTTCACAACCCTTACATCTCCTTCATTGTACATCCCCCACCCTCCTACTTCACAACCCCGGCCCCCTGACCCTTATACTCCACAACCCTTTTGTCCCCTGACCCTCATTCTCTACAAGCCCTACATTCCCAAACCTCCCGAACAGTGCTCACATCCCCCACCATCGTTTTCTGCAACCCCTAAGACTCCCTACCCTAGTTCTCCACAACCCCATGTTCCCTACACTCATTCTCTACAATCCCTACTTTCCCAACCCTCCTCCACGACTTTTATGTCTGCTACTCCTATTCTCCACATATTTTGTTTACAGTAATACAGATGCTCTTTATTTGTGAGCTGGTTAGTTATTATCGTTCCTTAATTTATACAGAATTAACTGTAGAATTGGCCCCTCATTCGGCTCTCTTATCGCTTGACATTTTAGTAGCAAACACTGCCGGAGTCCTAATTGTATTTTGAGTGTTGCTGCTTATTTAAACAGGGTACACAGAGAATAAAGGTAATTTGTTACATCTATCTGGATGGAGAGAAATGGTTATTTACATGTAAAAAAATCTCAGAGGAGGAAATGTGTCAACGAGATTGCCTGAATTTTAATTAACAATCCTGCTAAGTACGGCCTATATGAAAAGCAGTAATAGAATCCTTATTGGAATACAACAACCCAAATACCTGAGGAAGGCTCAACACAAACCAGTGTGAACACATTATAGGCAGCTGGTGTGAATGGGAACTAAGGGCTCTTTCCCAGCTGCATGGCCCAACTCGGTCCCAAGGCAAAAAAAAAACGTTCTTTTTATAGGGCCTGAGCACACCACATTCAAATAAAATGATGCAGGTATACATTTCTCTTTCCTTCATTGACGGACATGGCTCCTTATCTTCTTGACCATTGGGTTATACTGCCCCCTACAGGAGTAGGACACTAGGCAGGAAAAAGCTTGACTATGCCTCTGGGGCAGTCCCAGTGGGTATACTCCCGCTCTCTGCTATAGGCAGGAGTAAGGACCTAGTTCCTCTCTGGGATCTCTGGTCCTGGCAATTCTTTTCTCTTTTTAAATGGAATTTTTTTTTTCTTTGTTATTTTGTTCCTGTGAGAATCTACTATCAACTGTTGGACTGGGCGACGACTAGATAATCCAGATCCAGAGGGTCCCCCCAGTCTGGCTAGCGAGCGAGCGCAGGCCTCAGCTCCGCGCTAGGTCGAACGCGACATAGCCCCACTGGATGGGGGCTGGCCTGGGAGTTAAGTCTTGCGAAGGCGCATACAACCTGGCCTCGGCCTGAGTCGCAGCGTTCTTCTTGGCCGACAGCCCCCTTATTCTGATGGAGCGGTGGTCTGTCAGGAGCGGTGCCCACTCTGTTCCTGGTATGGTAAGTAGCTGTCCCCCCCCTAGCCCTGGAGGTTTTTGGGGTGGACGTGGGCCCCTCCCTGGGACTGTCAGACCCCTGGGTTCCCCTCCTTCCCATGCAGCATCCCCCCCTTCTCAGTAGTCCTCTGCAGACTTGTTACCCCCCATCCGCCCACACCCTCCCTCCAACCCCCCCCCCCCCCCCCCATTGGTTGGCCATACCTTTTAGGTTGGTCTGAGGTGTCGAGCTGGCGATGGGGGGGGGGGGGAGCGGTCTGGAGTGTCGAGTCGGCGACAGGAAGATCAACCTTTGGAAGGGGATTGTACCTGGTGGGGGCTCCTGCCAGGGCCCCCCTTACTTCTGGGATCGTGTTTGGTACTCCTGGGGTCCCTCCTGGACCCGCATGGCACCGCGCCTGGCCACCATTTTCTTGTGGCCTTTTGTGCTGTAGATTGGTGGCCATGTTTGTGTAGCCTCGGCGGCCATTTTCTTGTGGTTTTCTCACTGAAAATGGCGACGGCCATGTTTTTGAAGCTATGAGATGGTGATTTAAGCAGTGGGAGCCCCTCTTTATCCCCTAGTGCTGACTTCTGGATTTTTCTCTTTCTGATCGCCGCATGGTGTGCAGTTTGCCTGGTGCTGTAAGTGCCTGATCAGTGGTGGTAGGGTTTCCTCTCCCTCTCTCTCCTATAGCAGTGGTAGTGCTCTGTGATCCTGAATCTGATTCGGCCACCGAGGATGCGAGTTACCCTTCTGGGTCTGTGTCCTCAGATAGTGAGGATGATTCCTCTGCTCCTCTAGCCGCACATGAAAAGGCGCTGGTGGATGCGCTGATTGTGTCAGTGCGTGAAACGTTATAAATGGAGGATGCGGCTGATGCTGCGTTGGAGGCGCCGGTCCCTTTTGGCACCCACAGTCCCTCCAAGATGGCGAGGGTGTTTCTTTCCCCCCTCCCACTTACTTTGATAATCTTGTCACTAAACAGTGGACTTGTCCAAAACTCACTTTTGCGGTCCCTAAGCATTTTGCGATGCGGTATCCTTTTGAGGATTTCCTGATTAAAAAGTGGACAGTCCCACCTGTAGGGGACTCACCGATTTTCAGGGTAAATAAAGCTACCTTCATTCCGGTTGAGGAGTCCCCGGCCTTTAAAGATCTGGCTGCTAGGAGGTCGGAGGCTTTGATCCGCCATATGTTCACTGTGGCTGGTTCGGCACTTAGGCCGGTATTTACTATTGCCCTGGTGTCACAAACTGACCGAGTGGGCTAAACTATTATGCTGGGACCTGGAGAGGGAACAGCTTCCCCCTGCCTTTGCGGAGTTGGCTAATCAATTGGTCCAGGGGCTACAGTTTCTGTGATGCCTCTTTGGATGCGGCTCCTTTGATTTCCAGCAGTGGTCCTTCGGCGTATTATCTGGCTGAAATGCTGGTCCGTGGATCAGACTTCTAAGAAGGTCTTATCTGGTTTCCCATTTGTGGGGGATCACCTGTTTGGAGCTTCCTTGGATGACAGAAGTTCAGAATGAAGTCCATTTGCACAGTAGTGGCATCCCTACATCAGGGGGATTTTCTCAATTCTATCGACATCAAGGGCGCCTACCTTCAGATTCCAGTATGTGCCAGTCACCAGCATTTCCTCCTCTTTGCCGGATGTGAGGAGCATTATCAGTTTGTGGCGTTACCCATTGGATTCTCCTCCCCTCCTGGGATCTTCACGAAAGTATTGGCCCCAGTACTAGTATTGTTGTGTCAGCGGGGGGATCGCGGTACTGGGGTACCTGGATGATCTTCTTCTGTGAGCGGAGTCTCCGACTGATCTGATGGACAACTTGGAGATTTCTCTGCAAACTCTGAACGTTCAGAAGTCAGTTCTGGTTCCATGGGCGTCCGCAGAACTTTTTTTAGAGGGGGGCAACATTTTAAGGTCACCCATGCTCTGCCACTTTTCAACAATGTCATGAAGGGGAGGGGCTAAGTCATTATACTTATTTTGAGTATTTATATTTAAAAAACAAACCGCAGCATTTATTTTAAAGCATTTGTTACCTAACAAAAAAAAAAAAAAAAAATTCTAATAAAGCATGTTATACAGCACAGTGCTTTGCTCTGTAATTTGGCCCCTTCTATTACCTAAAATACCTGGCTGATCCTCCTATCTGTAAATTGACCACAGTATACCATGACTGCTAAGCCCTGGCACTGTGATCCGTTCACGTGCCTCCACCACCCGCAGCCCTCCTGTCCTCCTCTGTCCTCTCTCCCCCCTCCCTGCCTGTCTGCTCCTGTGTCAGTGACCACCCCCTCCCCTCCTGCTGCTGTAGTTTTATTTAAAGTTTCATATCCTGTCTAAAGTCTGTTTAATAATCGTGTGTGCCCCTGTGCCTGTGTTTTATAAAAAAATAAGCCATTCTTTACAAGTTTTCAGAGCGTTGCTCACGTGTCCCGCCACCTCTCGGCAGGCAGGCAGCTGTCAGACGAGGAGAGGAGAGAGCTGATGGGTCACGTGAGCGGCACTCGGCCCCCTGAAAACTGGTAAACTACAGCTTATTTTTTAAAAACCATACACAGGGGCACAGGCACACAGGATTATTAAACAGACCAGACAGGGTGGTATAAAGTGGCTTAACAACCACTTGAACAGGGAAGTTGAGATTCCAGGGGGGGGGGGGGGGATTTTCCCCTCCTTGCCCCTACCTGCGGATGCCCATGTCTGGTTCCGTCCACAAGACAGGACTATCTGGGTCTGACTCTGGACTCAGCCTCAGCCAGAGTGTTTCTTCCTCTGGAAAAACTCCAGAAATTGTAGGAGGAAATCCAGCTTCTTTTGTCCAGCAGACGGTCATCCCTCCGGGCTTGCATGCGAGTGTTGGGCCTGATGGTGTCTACCTTCAAGGTGGTTCTGTTTGCGCAGTTCCACACAAGATCTCTGCAAAGAGAGACCCTGGTGAAATGGGACAAGAATCTTCAGTCTCTAGACAATCTTATTCTGTTGAGCTGGAGTGCGAGAGGGTCCCTGATCTAGTGGCTTCATTCTTTGGCACTTTGACAGGGAAAATTTCTTCTCCCCCTGTACTGGATGGTTCTCACCACGGATGCCAGCTTGTCTGGGTGGGGACACCTCCTCGGCACAGATTGTGTTCAGGGGGGTCTGGACTCTCCAGAGTCCAGACTGCCGATCAATGTACTGGAAATTTAAGCGATTAGACTTTGTCTTCAGGGATGTCTGGAACGCATTCAATCGGACAATGCCACGGCCTATGTCAATCACCAAGGGGGAACAAGAAGTGCCCTGGCAGCTTGGGAGGTAGCCGGTATTCTAAGGTGGGTAGAAAGATTTGTTCCAGCCCTCTTTGCTTTACACGTTCCAGGGGTGGAAAATTGGCAAGCGGATTATCTCAATTGACAGGCGTTGGACCAGGGGGAATGGTTGCTTCATCTGGAGGCGTTTCCTCAGTTGTGTCTCCAGTGGGGTACTCCAGAGGTCGACCTGTTGGCCTCTCGTCTCAACAGGAAGGTACAGAGGTTTGTGGCATGGTCTCGGGAATCCTCTAGCCGACTCAAAAGATGCCTTAATGGCTCCTTGGAGCCCCCCCCCCCCCTCCTCTCAAACGTCTGCCAAGACTCCTGCACAGGATCGAGGCAGAAGAGATTCCGATCATTCTAGTGGCTCCAGACTGGCCTTGCCGGTCTTGGTACGCCGATATGGTACGGCTGGTCGCCGATGCTCCTTGGAGAATTCCTCTCAGGGCAGATCTGCTGTCCCAAGGGCAAATATTCCATCCTGCTTTACAGATATTGGCTTTAACGGCTTGGATGTTGAAAGCCAGGTGCTGAAGGATAGAGATTTGTTTGAATCGGTGATTCCTACGCTGTTAAAGACTAGAAAATTTACCTCTAGGAAGATCTACCATCCTACTTGGAAGTCGTACATTGTGTGGTGTGAGTCTCTTTGGGTTCACCCTAGCTTCTTTTCGGTGGCTCGGATATTGGCTTTCCTCCAACGGGGGATTGAGCAGGGCCTGGCCTTGAGTACCTTTAAGGACCAGGTTTTGGGCCTTAGAAGTTTTCTTTCAATGTACATTGGCCACACATTCCTTGGTGCGTACCTTTTTCAAGGGAGTTTGACACTCGGCTCCTCCCGTGCGGTCTCCATTGCCACCTTGGAACCTTAATTTGGTGCTGTAAGTTCTTCAGAAACCTCCCATCGAACGTCTTCAGGAGGTTCCCCTGCTTACCTTGTCCCAGAAGGTGGCCTTTTTGGAGGCTTTTCAGTGAGCAGGGTATTGGAGCTGGCGGAGTTGTCTTGTCCACCTTACCTGGTGGTTCACAGAGATAAGGTTGTTCTTCGTCCCTGTCGGTCGTTCCTTCCAAAGGTCGTCTCTGATTTCCATTTGAATGAAGACATTGTGTTGCCTTGCCTATGTCCCAGGCCTAAACATCCTAAGGAAATTGTCTTGCATTCCCTGGATGTGGTTCGGGTAATCAGGGTGTACCTGGCAGCTATGGACTCTTTTCGGAAGTCCAACTCACTATTTGTACACACGGATGGACCTCGAAAAGGGTTGGCTGCTTCTGCTGCGACCAATTCCAAATGTACCATACAGACAGTGATTCAGGCCTATTCAATTAAGCATCAGGATCCTCCATTCCCTGTTTGTGGCGCACTCTTCTCAGGCGTTTAGTGCCTCCTGGGCCTTCCGTCATCAGGCGTCAGTGCTGCAGCTTTGCAAGGCAGCCACCTGGTCATCAGTGCACACTGTTACAAAGTTTTATAAGGTGGATGTGTTGGCATCTGCAGATGCTTCTTTTGGCCGCAAGGTTTTGCAGGCTGCTTAGAGGACCTGGTCCCCTTTGAGGGTGTATTGGTTTTTCAGGTGAACTCCAGTTGTTTATGGTAAAGCTCCATGTTACCTGGTTGGCTACGGTTTAGCCTTGGGAATTTTTTCTTGCTGTTCCCACCCCTCATGTTTGACACTGCTTTGGGACGTCCCAATGATCAAGAAGATAAGGAGTTGTGTCCGTCAATGAATGAAAGAGAAAATGGGATTTTAGACTTGCCATAAAATTCATTTCTCTGATGTTCATTGACGGACACAGAACCTACCCCTCTGTGGAGTTGGCTTTCTTCTGACACTGCTTGTAATAAAACTGAGACCTATAGCTGAGAGTGGGAGTATATGCCCTGGGACTGCCCCATAGACATAGTCAAGCTTTTTCCTGCCTAGGGTCCTACTCCTGTATGGGGCAGTATAACCCAGTGGTCAAGAAGATAAGGAGCTGTGTCCATCAATGAACATTAGAGAAATTAATTTTACGGTAAGCCAAAAATCCAATTTTTATTGCAATCCCTTACACTACAGTGTGTGGAATTGCATCACGGTTCATCATCGGGCTTAGAGTTTCATGTAGTGTATTTAAAATAAAGTTTAGAAAAAAAGCGAGCACAGTGATGTGTTGTAGCAAAGAAGCGCGCATGCACACCAGTGCATTTGGTACAGGCACAGGCCCTAAAAATGGCATGTTGTTGCCTGGAGCTTTCTTTTTAGTTAAATCAGACAGATGAAGGAGTTTGTTTGTGCTGTTCGGAACAATTGTCCTGTCTATATATTCACCAGTGACGCTGGGAGATTTAATTACTCTGAACTTTGTTACTTGCTCTACGCAAGCTTCGTATTTTTAGAAAAAGGACAAATGCATCCTTGCAAGAAGAAAAACAGACTCAACAAAGAACTTAGGAAAATCTAAGATAATTTAACATAATAATAATACTTTGTGTGTTCACCTTCAGTCCTCAGGAACGCTGGTGAAAGTTTCTGAAGTGGAGTTAGCAGGATTGTTGGAGCACAAAGGTATAATTAGACAGCGGAAAAGTGATGTTATCTGCACTTTCAGCCTTGTATAATGAAACGCGTCAGACCTTAAAATGTAGTGTCACCAGGCTTTTAAATTAAATTATACAGAGGATTCTATATTGTTCTGGATATAGTCCCCCCCCCCCCCCAAAAAAAAACCCATGTACATACAATATATATATATATATATATATATATATATATATATATATATATATACAGACAAAATACTGTGCAGACGTTTTAGTCATATGTAAAGAAATGCTGTAAAGTAAACATGCTTTCAAAAATTATATATTTAAATTTTTTATTTTTTTTTGAATTTTCAAAATGCAAAGTGAACGAACAGAAGAAAAATCTAAATTAAATCAATATTTGGTGTGACTACCCTTTGGCTTCAAACCAGCATAGATTCTTACACTTGCACACTTTGTACATTTGCACAAAGTCAAGAATTTTGCAGGATTAGAGTCAGGTGTATAATTAACCAATCATACGAAGCAGGGGCTAATAATCATTAATTTTATGTGTAGGTTTAAACACAGTCATTAAAGTGGAGTTCCACTCGTTTTTGTGATTATTAAAAGTCAGCAGCTACAAAAAGTGTAGCTACTGACTTTTAATAAATACTCACCTGTCCCACGATCCAGCAAAGCGGCCGGCGAGAGCCACGGTTCTCTCCCTCTTCTACCTGCAGCGTCGGCATCTCTAGTGTGGGCACCCCGCTGTGACAGCTTGCGGCTTTTCTGCGCATTCCAAATGGATGGGCAATATTCTGGGACCCAGAAGATTGCAGGGAAGGAGGAGGAGAGGGGAACTTCCGCTCTCTGCCTAGGCGGCCCGAATGGAAGTGGGAGCGGGTACCTGTCAGATCTGGGTACCCGCCCCCTCCCGAAAAAATGACATACCAAATGTGGCATGTCAGTGGATCAGGAGGCCTTAAAGTGGAAGTTCTACTTTTGGGTGGAACCTCGCTTTAACAGAAACAGCTGTGTAGGAGGCTTAAAACTGGGTGAGGAACAGCCAAACTCTGCTGCTAGCGTGAGGTTGTAAAGACGGTTTCATGTCACAGGTCATAAACCATGGCAGGACTGAGCACAGCAACAAGACACAAGGGGGTTATACTGCATCAGCGAGGTCTCCCAAGCAAAGATTTCAATCACTTAGTAAGATTGGAGTCAGGTGTATGATTATTCAATTAGATCAAGCAGGTGCTTGGTAAATTGGTAAAAATAAACTAATAGCACATCTATTTCGGAACGCATTCTTGATTTATAGCATTTTTTTTTGTGTGTGTATAATAAATACAGTATACATAGCCTGCAACTAACAATTATTTCAATTATCAGTTTGTTGGCTGATTATTGTTTCGATCAATCAGATACAAACCTAAAAAAAGTGTGTTCTGTAATTTAGTTAATATGTAAAGTTTAAAAAAAGAATTTCTATATGCAGTGGTGAATATAAATAACCAGCTGTATGTTTATGGAACAAAATATCTAATCTACTAACAGAAGAGATATACAGGTATAAAAGTAAAAAAAGGGGGAGGTAAAAAGTGGTGCTGCCAATGATGTATGCCAACATTTTTTTATATACAGTGGGTACGGAAAGTATTCAGAACCCCTTAAATTTTTCACTCTTTGTTATATTGCAGCCATTTGCTAAAATCATTTAAGTTCATTCTTCTTCCTCATGAATGTACACATAGCACCCCATACTGACAGAAAAACACAGAATTGTTGACATTGTTGCAGATTTATTAAAAAAGAAAAACTGAAATATCACATGGTCCTAAGTATTCAGACCCTTTGCTCAGTATTTAGTAGAAGCCCCCTTTTGATCTAATACAGCCAGGAGTCTTTTTGGGAAAGATGCAACAAGTCTTTCACACCTGGATTTGGGGATCCTCTGCCATTCCTCCTTGCAGATCCTCTCCAGTTCTGTCAGGTTGGATGGTAAACGTTGGTGGACAGCCATTTTTAGGTCTCTCCAGAGATGCTCAATTGGGTTTAAGTCAGGGCTCTGGCTGGGCCATTCAAGAACAGTCACGGAGTTGTTGTGAAGCCACTCCTTCATTATTTTAGCTGTGTGCTTAGGGTCATTGTCTTGTTGGAAGGTAAACCTTCGGCCCAGTCTGAGGTCCAGAGCACTCTGGAGAAGGTTTTTGTCCAGGATATCCCTGTACTTGGCCGCATTCATCTTTCCCTCGATTGCAACCAGTCGTCCTGTCCCTGCAGCGGAAAAACACCCCCACAGCATGATGCTGCCACCACCATGCTTCACTGTTGGAACTGTATTGGACAGGTGATGAGCAGTGCCTGGTTTTCTCCACACATACCGCTTAGAATTAAGGCCAAAAAGTTCTATTTTGGTCTCATCAGACCAGAGAATCTTATTTCTCACCATCTTGGAGTCCTTCAGGTGTTTTTTTAGCAAACTCCATGCGGGCTTTCATGTGTCTTACACTGAGGAGAGGCTTCCATCGGGCCACTCTGCCATAAAGCCCCGACTGGTGGAGGGCTGCAGTGATGGTTGACTTTCTACAACTTTCTCCCATCTCCTGACTGCATCTCTGGAGCTCAGCCACAGTGATCTTTGGGTTCTTCTTTACCTCTCTCACCAAGGCTCTTCTCCCCCGATAGCTCAGTTTGGCCGGACGGCCAGCTCTGGGAAGGGTTCTGGTCGTCCCAAACGTCTTCCATTTGAGGATTATGGAGGCCACTGTGCTCTTAGGAACCTTAAGTGCAGCATAAATCTTTTTGTAACCTTGGCCAGATCTGTGCCTTGCCACAATTCTGTCTCTGAGCTCTTCAGGCAGTTCCTTTGACCTCATGATTCTCATTTGCTCTGACATCCATTGTGATCTGGAAGGTCTTATATAGACAGGTGTGTGGCTTTCCTAATCAAGTCCAATCAGTATAATCAAACACAGCTGGACTCAAATGAAGGTGTAGAACCATCTCAAGGATGATCAGAAGAAATGGAAAGCACCTGAGTTAAATATATGAGTGTCACAGCAAAGGGTCTGAATACTTAGGACCATGTGATATTTCAGTTTTTCTTTTTTAATAAATCTGCAACAATGTCAACAATTCTGTGTTTTTCTGTCAGTATGGGGTGCTATGTGTACATTCATGAGGAAGAAGAATGAACCTAAATGATTTTAGCAAATGGCTGCAATATAACAAAGAGTGAAACATTTAAGGGGGTCTGAATACTTTCCGTACCCACTGTAATCCTATAAATGTAAGAGTACAATCCTTTTTTAAAACCATCAATAACCACTTCTGGACCGGGCCCATTTCTGACATTTGTTGTTTACAAGTTAAAATCTGTTTTTGCAAAAAAATTACTTAGAACCCCCAAACATTATATCTTTTTTTTTTTTTTTAGCACCCTAGAGCAGTGTTTCTTAACTCTGGTCCTCAGGGCACACTAACAGGCCAGATTTTAAGTATTACTGTGGGGAGATGAAGACTAGAATACTGCAATCACTGAGCAGTATTTCAGTTATCTTGCAAACCTGGCCTGTTAGTGTGCCCTGAGGAACTGGAGTTGAGAAACACTGATCTAGAGAATAAAATGGAGATGGTTGCAATATTTTTTATCACACCGTATTTGTGCAGCGGTCTTACAAACGCAATTTTTTTTTTTTTTTTTTTTTTAATTCACTTTTTTGAATTAAAAAATAAGTAAAGTTAGCCCAATTTCTTTCCACAATGTGAAAGATAATGTTACGCTGAGTAAATAGATACCCAACATGTCATGCTTCAAAATTGCACACGCTCATGGAATGGCGACAAATATTGGTACTGAATAATCCCCATAGGCGACACTTTAAAAATGCTCTGGCTCTAACAATTGTGACGATATCTCACATGTGTGGTTTGAACACTGTTTACATATGTGGGCGCGACTTGCGTATGCGTTCGCTTCTGCGCGCGAGCTAATGGGGACAGGGCGCTTTCATTTTTTTTTTCCTATTTATTTTATCTTTTTAGTTTTATTTTTACACAGTTTTTTTTTTTTCTTTTTTTCATTTTCATCACTTTTATTCCTATTACAAAGAATGTAAACATCCCTTGTAATAGAAATAAGCATGACAGGACCTCTTTAATGTGAGATCTGGGGTCAAAAAGACCTCACATCTACGCTAAAAAAGAAAACAAAAAAAGTCATTTTTTTTCATAATGAAAAAAAAATGGGCTCTTTAAGGGCCCTTTCACACGGGCGCTCCGTATGGCCGCAAATCATCCTATTTTTTTGCGGATGATTTACGGACATAATGAATGTCTATGGCATTGTGGATGTCAGCGGATGACCGTCCGATTTTCTTCCTTTCAGTTCTGTTCCCTTTTTTGGAACGGAACAGAACCCTATTTCTCTAGCGCTCATTGACAGACGTAGTCCTCGGTGATACACCACCTTCGGGTTATGTTGCCTCCACAGGAGCAGGACTAGACAGGAAATTAAAAAGCTCTGGCCACACCCTAGGGGCAGTCCCAGAGGGTATATCCTCTCTCTCTCTGCCTCAGCAAATCAGTTTTCTCTTACGTCCTCCGACAGTCGCCGCCTCTTCATATTCGTCACATATGGGGTATTAGACTTTGCTCCGAAGGAGTAGCTAGGCAACAGAATATGTTAACAATAAAGCTTTAACATATCCCACCCTCAAGGGGTGGTCCCCTCAGTCAATACCCTCCTACTTCCTGCAACCATATCTCAGTTTTAATGTCTAGCTTGTCAGGAGTGGCTGGCTCTCTCTGTGCTGGGACTTTTTGTCCCAGACTCTTTCTTCTTTTTAATATTTTGTTTGAGTTTTCTCTCTACCTTTACTTAGCTGTTATTTTTGTCAGCATTAGTTAGTTCTTCGGACGAAGAGGATCATGCGGACTGGGTCTCGGGCTGATCCCCCTGGTCGCAGGTCGTGGGTCAGTGGCTTCCCAGTCTGCCATCGAGCGTTCAGCCAGGTAACGCTCCTGGCACAGTGAACGACCCATCCCTGTTCGGTGCAGGGATGATTGGTGAGGTGGCTACCTCACCGGACGCTGTGCGGTTTCTGAACCGCCATTGTGTGCGTCTTGAATTGCGACTCTCCCTGCCTCATGTGCAGCGGCTTGTTCGCCTGTGCGGGTTCCCCACGCCATGTGAGGTAAGTGTATCTATGTGGGGACCTGTCTGTCTGGGGGGGGTCTCAGTCTGGGACTGTGTAACCTGCCTTTAATCACACTGCTTGTCTCCCTATCTCTCGGCTGCATGCTGTGGGCTGCAAGGGGGGGGGGGGAGCTGTATGACACTGAGTATGTCAGGCTGGGCAGTGTGAGGAGCTGTGTGCTGTGGGGCATGTTTTTAATGGCATGTTGGGGCATATACAGCGATCGCTGCGGCGATCTAACATGTATCCATATAATGGGATAATATTGTGTGTGATTTTATGCACTGTGGAGCGGCGATTTCGGCGCCAAACTACGCCATTTTACCGGCGCCCGCTCCGGCCGCATGGTTTACATGCACGGCGGCCATTTTCTTGTAGCCTCCATAGGCTTACATAGAGCGCCCTGGCAGCATCACTTCCTCTCTCCTGGAAGCACCGATCGAGGCAGCAGCAGCAGCGGAGTCTCCTCAGGTTTTATCCTTCTATTCCTGTGTTCCATTGCCTGTATTCAGTCTGTATATTCCCTGTGGGGGTCTCATTGTGCCTGAGTGTGGTGCGGTGGGCTGCGCTTGCCGCGCTTGCTGTAAGGGGGCAGTTAACCCTTGGTTGTCTGGCATACAGGGGCAATGGATTCTCAGGAGGGCAAGTTTCCCACAGTATTGGTGGAAAGCCAGGGGACCGCTGTTTCCCCCCCAGGGGGGGATTTAGCCACTATTGTGGCTGGCCTTGCTGCCCAGGTGCAAATGCTGGTGGCTGCTCAATCTACTAAACGGCCCAGAGTTGCTCTGTCCTCTGATTCTGAGGGTGAAGGTAATGGGGCTGTTCTGGCGGGGACCCCCCTATCGGGGTCCCGCTCCTCTCTTGATCTAGTGGGGTCTGAGGTAGAGGCTGAAGTTGAGGGGGTTGATAATTCTCCCCCTGGCTCGCCTGAAGAGCTTGCAATCATGGATGAGTTGATTGCTTCCATTAAGCAGACGCTACGTTTGCAGGACGAGGTGTGTCCCCCAGCTGCCTTGGCGGCTTATGGGACGCAGAGAAAACGCAGGACGCCGCAGGTTTTTCCCTGCAATGCTGATTTTCAGCGCGCTGTTAAGGACCAATGGCGCGATTTGCGCAAGCCTTTTGCGGTACCAAGTAAATTTAAGCTGCGTTATCCTTTCTCGCCTGCCACTGATGAACGGTGGTGTGTGCCTCCGCCAGTGGATCATGCTATTGCGGTTTTGAACAAAGCCACTGCGATCCCTGCAGAGGGATCCCCTGTTTTCCGTGATGCCACGGATAGGAGACTGGAGTCTCTTGCCCGTCATACTTATTCTGTTACGGGTTCTATGCTTAAGGCTCTGTTTGCTTCTCTCATGGCGGCCCAGGCGATCGCAAGTTGGACGCAGATGCTTAGGCGCGTCCTAGTGGCCGATTCGGCCTCGGCGGCGACCCTGGATATGGTGGATCAGATCCACCAGGGTGTCATGTATCTGTGTGATGCGGACCTGGACCTGATTCCGTTGGCTGCGCGTGTGCACAGCGTGGCGGTGTTGTCTCGCCGCCTGGTTTGGTTGAAATGTTGGTCGGTGGACCAATCTTCACGTAAAACCTTAGCCAATCTGCCTTATGATGGGTCTCGCCTTTTTGGGGAGTCCCTGGATGTGTTGATTAAGGGGATTACCGGGGGTAAGAGCACTCTCTTGCCCCATTTCCCCAAGGCTAAGGGGGCTTCTGGGAAGAAGCATGCTCATTTTCGGCCCCCTCAGGGGTCCTTTCGTGCCTTTCGGCCGCACTACAAGGGCAAACCGTTCAAGGGCCAAGGCTCTCAGAAGAAGCCCTGGTCTGGGAAACAGAAGTCCGGTCAATCCGGACCTGCGGCCCATAACAGTTCGGCCTGAAGGGGCGCCCTCACCCAGTTTTGGGGTGGGGGGACGCTTGCTCGGTTTTCTTCAGCCCTGGTTGGCCCGTGTGAGGGACAGATGGGTTCTGGAAATCGTTCGATCTGGTTACAAGATCGAGTTTCTCTCTCGGCCGGAGAGCAGATTTTTTCCCTCAAATCTTCAACTGTCTCCAGAGCGCCTGCGGGATCTGCACCTGGCGGTGCGGGATCTGAGGGCTCAGGGAGTGGTGGTTCCGGTGCCTCATCGGGACAGATTTCGGGGGTTTTATTCCAATCTGTTCACCGTGCCCAGGAAGGAGGGCAAGGTTCGTCCGATTCTGGACTTGAAAGCTCTGAACCGCTCTGTGCGGGTTCGCAAGTTCCGCATGGAATCCCTGCGCTCAGTGGTGGCTGCCCTGGTTCCGGGGGAATTCATGGCCTCCATCGATTTGAAGGATGCGTACCTTCACATCCCCATATTCGAGGGTCATCAGAGGTACCTTCGATTTGCCATTGCGGAGGATCACTACCAGTTTGTGGCGTTGCCCTTTGGGCTCGCCTCGGCTCCGCGGGTCTTCACCAAGGTGCTTGCACCGGTTCTGGCATTGTTGAGAGCCCAGGGCATTTCTGTCCTGGGGTATCTGGACGACATCCTGGTTCGGTCTGCGACCAGACAGGGTCTGGAGAAGGACCTGTCTGTCACAATGCAAACTCTGCAGGAGTTTGGTTGGACGATAAATGTTCCAAAGTCGACACTGAGTCCGTCGGTTCGTCTCCCCTATCTGGGAATGATACTGGACTCGGTGCAGGCGAAGGTCTTCCTGCCGGAAGACAAACTCAGGACTCTTCAGGAGGAAGTCAGGTCCCTCAGGGACGTTCCACACTCGTCTCTGCGGACGGGTATGAGATGTCTGGGATTGATGGTCTCGGCCTTCGAGGCGATTCCTTTCGCGCAGTTTCACACGCGGGGTCTCCAAGCGGAGATCCTGTCCAGGTGGGACGGGCGACCTCAATCTCTGGATCTTCAGATCTCGTTGAGTCATCGCACCAGGGAAAACCTTCTGTGGTGGCTCCAGTCCCCGTTGGTGTCCGGGGGCAAGTCGTTTCGTCCGATCTCGTGGACAATAATCACCACGGATGCCAGCCTGTCGGGCTGGGGTGGTGTTCTGGGCGTTCTGTCCGCCCAGGGGACCTGGTCGGAGGGGGAGTCTTCCCTCCCGATCAACATTCTGGAATTGCGTGCGATAAGGCTCTGTCTTCATCGCTGGACGGACCGGCTGCAGGGCTGCCCGGTTCGGGTGCAGACGGACAATGCCACGGCGGTGGCCTACATCAACCACCAAGGGGGCACCAGGAGTGCCCGAGCGGCTCGAGAAGTGGCCGACATTCTGTCTTGGGCCGAGACTCATGTCCCGGCGATAACGGCGGTTCACATTCCGGGAGTGGAGAACTGGCAGGCGGACTATCTGAGTCGCCAGACCCTGGACCAGGGGGAATGGTCTCTCCACCCGGCTGTCTTCCAGATGTTGTGCGCGAAGTGGGGTCTTCCAGATGTGGACCTGTTCGCGTCTCGCCTCAACTACAAGGTGAAGAGGTTCGTGGCAAGGACGCGCGACCCTCGGGCAGACGCGTCGGACGCGTTAGTGGCCCCGTGGCATCAGTACAGGCTGATGTACGTGTTTCCACCGATTCAGTTGCTGTCCAGGTTCCTTCGCAGGTTGCACTCGGAACGCAGCACGGTGGTTCTTGTGGCACCGGACTGGCCTCGCCGGTCCTGGTACGCAGACCTCGTGAATCTGGCGGTCGACGCCCCTTGGCGTCTGCCTCTTCGAGACGATCTACTGTCTCAAGGACCGATTTACCATCCTGCTTTACAGTCGCTGGCTTTGACGGCCTGGCTGTTGAGACCGAGGTCCTGAAGGAGAAGGGTCTCTCTCCAGAGGTCGTTCATACTTTGATCAACGCGAGGAAGTCTTCCTCGGGGAAGGTTTATTACCGTACTTGGAAGGCCTATTTTGCCTGGTGTGAGTCCAGGGGGTTTTCACCCCGCACGTACTCGGTTTCCCGTGTGCTGTCTTTCCTTCAGACGGGTGTCGATCAGCGTTTGGCGCTGGCTACGATAAAGGGTCAGGTGTCTGCGCTGGCCGTTCTGTTTCAACGTCCCGTGGCTTCCGACTCCTTGGTTGGCACTTTTATTCAGGGTGTGCGGCATCTGGTTCCTCCTAGGAGGGATCCTTTGCCCCCCTGGGACTTGAATCTCGTTCTATCTGTGTTACAACGTGCTCCTTTTGAACAGATCAGGGAGATCTCGTTGTCTATGTTGTCCAAAAAGGTCGCCTTTTTGGTGGCGATCACTTCGGCTCGCAGAGTGTCGGAACTGGCGGCTTTGTCCTGCAAGTCTCCGTACCTGGTTGTTCATTTGGATAAGGTGGTCTTGCGACCTAATCCTTCTTTTCTACCGTAACGAGTTTCGGAATTCCATCTTAACGAGGATATTGTTTTGCCTTCGTTGTGCACGAAGCCTAAACATCCGAAGGAGGTGAGATTGCACTCTCTGGATGTTGTTCGGGCGATAAGGGTTTACCTTAAATCGACTGAGTCTTTTCGTAAGACTGACTCCTTGTTTGTTCTTCCAGAGGGTCCTCGGAAGGGCATGGCGGCTTCGGCCTCTACCATCGCCAAATGGATCAGGCAAACCATTGAACAGGCCTATGCCTTGCAGGGGAAGGTTCCCCCTGTGCCTGTGAAGGCGCACTCTACTAGATCACTGAGTACGTCTTGGGCCTGCCGTCATGGGGCTTCTGTAGCCCAGGTGTGTAAGGCGGCGACTTGGTCGACCGTACACACTTTCACAAAATTCTACAAAGTAGATGTTCAGGCATCGGCGGATGCTTCCTTTGGCCGCAAGGTTCTTAGTGCGGCTGTTCCATAGGGTCCCTTGTTGGGGACTCCTGGCTGTTGGGATAGTTTTTTGTATCCCCTGGTTTTTTTGTCTTTTCCTGGGTTGTTGCTCCTGTTGAGCACTTATTTTTGCTGTTGCCCAGCTGGTTTCCTTCCTTTGGTAAGGTTCCTTTCTTTGATGTGGAGACTGCGTTGCCTTTCGGCGCGGATGCGTTTCCCACCCCTCATGTTTGCACTGCTTTGGGACGTCCCCATATGTGACGAATATGAAGAGGCGGCGACTGTCGGAGGACGTAAGAGAAAACGGAATTTTTGTAAAATCTTACCTGTAAAATTCCTTTCTCTGAGTCCTCCGACAGTCGCCGCCCCCGCCCCTCTTTTGGGGTTTGAATGTATACTCTACTGCTATTCCACTAAAACTGAGATATGGTTGCAGGAAGTAGGAGGGTATTGACTGAGGGGACCACCCCTTGAGGGTGGGATATGTTAAAGCTTTATTGTTAACATATTCTGTTGCCTAGCTACTCCTTCGGAGCAAAGTCTAATACCCCATATGTGACGAATATGAAGAGGCGGCGACTGTCGGAGGACTCAGAGAAAGGAATTTTACAGGTAAGATTTTACAAAAATTCCGTTATTTTCTGTCTAGTTAGGAGTAAGGACCTAGATACCTTGCTGGGATCGTAGGTCCTGGCAAGAATTTTTTTCTTAAAGGATTTTTTAGACAGCTTTTTTTCTCCAGTGTTCCTGTGAGATCTTCAAGCAAGAAAGCTGAACTGGGCGAGGGGCTGGATGTTGAGATCCGGTGGTCACCCCAGTTCAGCCTACGAGCGCGTGCAGGCCATAGCTCCGCGCTGGGTCGGCCGCGACAAAGTCCCATTAAAAGGACTGAACCCGCGAGTTAAACGTCTCGCTGAAACGCCAAAGACCATGAGTCACGGCGTCCGTATCGGTCGACAGCCCTCCCGCCCCGGTGGAGAGGGGTACTGTCAGGAGTTGGTGCCCGCCTGGTTCCGGTATGGTGAGTAGTGTGTTCCCCCTTTTTCCCTGACGGGTTTTGTGGTGAACGCGGGCCCCTCTCTGTATGGTAAGAAAGAGTCCTTTCTATCCTATAACATGTCACAGATCCTCCTACTTTGAGTGTGATTTTATGTGTGCAAAAAGCCAGGAGGCTTGGTTTGGGAGCTAACAATCTATTGTATACATGTTTAAAAGATGTAATCTGTGGCATTCTGGGAATCTTATGGGTTAAGTATAAGCTACCTACCAGTCAGAAGCCACGGACATGTAGACTGCCTTCCAAATCAGATCTCCAGCTATTAGCAGGCCTCCCGAACGGCCATGCGATCCGCCAGGGCCGGTACCGCCAACCACGCCATATCCCCATGCAGAGAGAGTGTTGTGTGCCCTGCAGCACACCGCTATTCAGTACAGGCCGCCGCCATTTTTTTTGCTGGATCGCACAAGCCGCCATTTTGGCGTAGCCTCGTGTCTCCAGCATGGGGGCGGCCATGTTTGAGGTGATCCTACACCTCGTGGAGCTTGGGGGAGGCGCCGGAAGGCGTGCAGAGGGGCGGAGCCGCCTCCTTTCTTCCTGGGCAGCCAGCCAAAAGACTTCCTGTTTGTCAAGACAGCGCTGTAACCTGTTGCAGTTTAACTCTGAGCATCAAGTGGTGAGCCTAGGGGTCTATCTCTCTCTCTCTCGATCGATAGGGATCCCTAGCAGGTAACACTAAGGGGCTTTTTGTGGCGATTGGGGTCAGAAAAAAAAAAAAAAAAAGTTTTTTTCTTTACTTTTGAATTATATTATCCAGGAAGTAACTGGAGTTATCATGGACCCTGCCACACATATTCCCCCACCTGTTTCCCTCGAGGGGGCCTCGGGACCCGCCGGTGCACAGAGTATAGAGTCATTTACAGCAATTTTGGAGTCTATGGTGGCTCGGGTGGAGGCGGCCTGTCAGGGACGGGGGTCAAGGAAGCGACCCCCGCCTACCCCTATACCATCTGACACCTCTGACTCAGATTCAGAGATGGTCAAGGCAGTTGCAGGTTCCTCTGCAAGGGCTGTTATCCCAGGTAAAGCCCCCTCAGACAGTGAGGAGGACGCTTCTTCTCTTGCTATAATTCAGGAAGAAGCATTGGTGGACGCACTAGTTGTGGCAGTGCAGGAAACCTTAAAACTTGAGGCTTTACCGGCAGAGGCAACTGAAACAGAGATGCCTTTTGGTACTAATAAGCCCATCAAGACGGCGAAGGCTTTTCCTGTACCTAAATGTTTTGGTAATCAGATTAAAGGAGAATGGGAGCATTCTAAACGTACCTTTACTATTTCCAAGCGTATTGCTAGACGCTATCCGTTTGAGGAATCCATCATTAAGGAATGGACGGTACCACCAGTCGTGGATCCGCCTGTTTCCAGGCTGAATAAAGCCACGGTTATTCCAGTGGAGGACACTTCGTCCTTTAAGGATCCGGTGGATCGAAAGATAGAAGCAGAGTCCCGCACTATCTTCTCTCTGATAGGGTCAGCATTTAGACCAGTAATTGTTATTGGTCTAGTTTCCCAGACACTTACGGAATGGGCGAAAATGGTACGCCAAGATCTTAGGGGAAAAGATATTCCCCAGGAGACATCTGATTTGATGGAACAGATCATACAAGGGCTACGGTTTATCTGTGACGCAGCCTTGGACACTACTCCCTTATTAGGGCATGCATCTAAGTTAGCAGTGATCCTCAGACGTGTGCTGTGGTTAAAATGCTGGTCAGCTGACCTAGGTTCCAAAAAGACCTTGACCAATCTCCCTTTTCAGGGGAATCGTCTATTTGGGGCCAACCTAGATGAAATCATTAAGGATGCCACTGGGGGCAAGAGCACTTTTTTGCCACAGGCTGCAAAAGCTAAGGGACCTCGCAACAAGCGAGGACCTTTCTTTACCGCCCATAAAGGGCGCCCAGCTGGTACTAGCGGGAAAGGCAAGACTCCTCCAGGAGGGTTCAAGAAGGGCTGGTCGGACAAGCAGAAGACCAACCCAGCCAAACCCGAAGTAAAGGAGTACACAGCCTGAAGGTGCGCCCCCACCCGGTTTCAGGGTGGGGGGACGTTTTCACCGGTATTCAGGACATTAGATCGAGCATCAACCACTACTACCGGTGCGATTCTTCCCTTCCAACATTTAAGTACCACAGGAAGCGGTAGTTACCGTTCCCTGAATAGATCTTTTCCTTTACCGTTTCCTAAGATTAGTCCCGATACCTCACAGGAATCGGATCTGGTTGACCAGATAGGCCAAGTAGCCTCTAGTCGGGTGACTTCGGTCCCTGAGGTTCAACCAGAAAAGATCACCTTTCCTGATAACTATCAGGTATCTGATAAATGTGTGGGAACAGAAAACGACCAGACTTTCTCGGATGGTCGGGGCCAGATAGCTCTAAGGACACCTGGTTCAGATCCAATCAGCGCCAGTGGTCCTAGAAATTCTAGGCTGGCCTCCTCAAGCCGGCCTGCCCGACTTGGACATGTTAGTCGCAGACGTTCCGTGGGAACTTCGTCTCAGGGAGTGTCTGTGGTCTCAAGGACCAATTTACCTTCGTGCTTTACAGTCGCTGGTTTTAATGGCCTGGCCATTGAGACCCAAGTACTGAAGGACAGAGGTTTGTCTACTTCAGTCATTTCTACCCTTATTAAAGCAAGGAAAGCGACTTCCAGCAAAGTCTATTATCACACATGGAAGACTTATATTGCGTGGTGCGAATCTGTAGGATTTCCTACACGTACCTATTCGGTGTCTCGAATATTGGCCTTTTTGCAACAAGGGGTTGAGCAGAAGCTAGCCTTGAGCACCATCAAGGGTCAAGTTTCAGCATTAGCAATCTTCTTTCAGAAACCTTTAGCTACCAAGTCCTTGGTGCGGAATTTCATCCAGGGGGTGCGGCACCTGGCTCCTCCAGTCCGCGCGCCCTTACCGCCCTGGGATCTTAATTTGGTTTTGTCGGTTCTACAGAAACCTCCCTTTGAAAACATCAGGGAGATTCCCTTGCTTACTTTATCCCAGAAGGTGGCCTTCTTGGTGGCTATTACTTCTGCTCGCAGGGTGTCAGAACTGGCTGCATTATCATGCCAGTCCCCATACCTAGTGATTCATAGGGATAAGGTAGTACTTCATCCTAAGCCATCTTTTCTTCCTAAGGTGGTTTCAGATTTTCATCTGAATGAAGATATTGTACTACCTTCCTTGTGTCCTCAGCCCAAGCATCATCGGGAACATGCGTTGCATTCCTTAGATGTGGTTCGGGCAATCAGGGTATACCTGAAAGCTACGGAATCATTCCGTAAGACGGATTCACTTTTTGTGATCACGGATGGCCCCAGAAAGGGTTTGCCTGCATCTGCCGCGACCATTGCCAAATGGATTAGACAAACGGTGGTACAGGCTTATTCTATTAAGGGTCAGAGTCCTCCGTTCCCTGTTAGGGCGCACTCCACTCGAGCGCTCAGTACTTCCTGGGCCTTTCGCCATCAGGCGTCAGTGGTCCAGGTATGTAAGGCGGCCACTTGGTCATCGGTACATACATTTACAAAATTCTATAAAATTGATGTGACGGCATCGGCGGATGCCTCATTTGGCCGCAATGTTTTGCAGGCCGCAATTTGAGGAGACCGGTGGTCTACCTCGAGGGTTTTTTTCTGTTTGAAAAAAAAAAAAAAAAAAGAAAAATTTTTTTCTCTCTTTTGTTGAGTCTCATCATTAAGGATGAGCATTGTAAACTTCTAGTTGGCACCGGTTGGGCCTTCTAGATTGGGATTTGATTTCATTTTCCCACCCCTCAGTTGTGATACTGCTCTGGGACGTCCCGAAGGTGGTGTATCACCGAGGACTACGTCTGTCAATGAGCGCTAGAGAAAAATGGATTTTTGTAAAATCTTACCGTAAAATCCTTTTCTCTTAGCTCATTGACAGACGTAGTCCCCGCCCCTCTGTTTTTTTGAGTTGGGTTAAAATCTCTAAAGACTGCTTTTTCACATAACTGATTTGCTGAGACAGAGAGAGAGAGGATATACCCTCTGGGACTGCCCCTAGGGTGTGGCCAGAGCTTTTTAATTTCCTGTCTAGTCCTGCTCCTGTGGAGGCAACATAACCCGAAGGTGGTGTATCACCGAGGACTACGTCTGTCAATGAGCTAAGAGAAAAGGATTTTACGGTAAGATTTTACAAAAATCCATTTTTTTCCTCCTTTTTAAAAAAAACGGAAAGGAAGCAAAATCAGATGTCAGCGGTGTCATCCGCTGACATCCGCAATGCCCATAGACTTACATTATGTCCGTAAATCATCCGCAAAGGGATGGGATGATATGCGGACATACGGAGCGGATGACACAAGTATTATCAGCTCCGTGAAAATAAAAAAATAAAAAAAAGGACCGGAGCCAAAAAACTGAAGGGCCGTGTAAACGAGCCCTTAAATCCGTTGCTAGGAAGCGACGTATGACGTCGCTCCGCTCCTCCAACGCCATAGAGTTGAGTGAGGGCCATCTTGCCTAAGGGGACAGAGGACCGGATAGTTTTTCCCGCTACCAACGGGTCCGGTAAGCGGGGAAAACAACCGGGAAGCGGGAGGGGGGAGCGCATCTCTCCCGCCGCCCATAAGGGTGATCCCGTGGCAAAACCTGGGACCTCCCTTGTGGCAAGACCTGGGACCTCCCTTATGTCAAAATGGACCGCCCGCCATCTAAAGATAGCTGCCATAACCCCGGTATTTAACTTCAAAGTAGCGACGTAAATCCATGGTGGGCGGTCCGAAAGTGGTTAAGGGGATTACACATGTATAGATCATGTATATCCTGTGAATAAACAAATAAGTGGTATCATTGAAAGACACTCATGTGATCCAAGGAAATATAACCAAACCAAAAAATATATATATGAAGTGCTAAAGAAATATATTTGTATATACGTGCATTAAATATATGTAATAAAAAAAAATATATATATGCTGTGAAAAATAACAATCCAAAGTGTGCGAACCAAAGTCCTTAATATGTGGATCAACCTTCAGTGGAAATCACACATATAAACATCTTCATCAAAAAGTGACAAGTGGGAAAAAGTGACTTGTGCCTCAATACTCATAGGGGGATAAGTGATGTTCACTTCAATCGGGTCCAAACTCACCACAGAGTTGCCCCCCTGCAGGTGTAAAGAGCAATTAGATATAAGCCAGATCCTGTCTCCTCCTACTCCTCATCTGGATTTTGTACATTTATAGGATATATAAAAAAATATTGCATACATCATTGGCAGCTCCACTTTTTACCTCCACCTTTTTTTACTGTAAATTCCTGATTTCCCACTTGTGTAGGATTTCTGAGGTAGGCAGCAGCCCTTCCCCAATTACCATAGTGAAGAATCCCCAATTAACCAGATATACAGGTATATTGATTAACAAAATGGAAATAAAATGAAGAAAAGAGAAATCCAAATCAAATCAAAATTTGCTGTGACCAGGGCTTTTTTTCAGTGGGAACGCGGGGGAACGCAGTTCCGGCACCTCCAGCACTATATGTATGTAATGGCAAGAGGTGCTGGGGTGTGCTACAGGATCTATTGATGCTGGCTGCTGGGGATCTATCGTCATTGGAGGAGATCTCGTTTTGCCTGAGGGGGAGGTCTGTTGTTGCTGTGGGGAATCTATTGTTGCTGAAGGTGGCTCTTCTGTTGCTGGAGATCAGTTGTTACTGGGAGGGATCTGGAGAGTCTATTGATGCTGGCTGCGGGTGGTGGGATCTGTTTTTGCTGCTGGGGATCTATTGTTGCTGGGTGGGGGATTATTTTGTTGTAGGTGGTCCATTGTTGCCGGGGGAATCCAGTGTTCCTGGCTGCAGGGGATCTATTTTACTGCTTTTCTTGTTATCGTTAACAAATGCCATGCAAATTACTTTATACCACAAATGTTACTTGGTTCTATATTCTCTGAAAGGGGCAGTACTGGGAGGTGGGTGGGGCTTGGAACCAAGGAACGATGCTCGAAGGTTGATAGGGGCGGAGACAAGGGGATACCCAGAAAGGAGGAGTTCCTGCACCTATTGTCTGAGAAAAAAAGCCCTGGGTGTGACCATCCTTTGCTGTCAAACCAGTATCAGTTCTTCTAGGTAGACTTGAACTTGAGTTTTTGAAGAAACTCGAAAGGTAGGTTGTTCCAAACTTCTTGGAGAACTAACCACAGATCTTCTGTGGATGTAGGCTGCCTCTTCATGTCATCCCAGACGGACTCCATAATGGTGAGATCAAGGCTCCATGTGGGGCCAAACCATCGCTTCCTGGACTCCTTGATCTTCTTTACACTAAAGCTAGTTCTTAAAAACTTTGGCTGTATGTTTGGGGTCGTTGTCCTGCTGCAGAATACATTTAGGGCCAATCCCATGCCTTCCTGATGGTATGACATGATGTAGAAGTATATGCCTGTTTTTCTCAGCATTGAGAACACCATTGATCCTGACCAAATCTCCAACTCAATTTGTAGAAACACAGCCCCAAACTTGCAAGGAACCTCCACTATGCTTCACTGTTGCCTGCAGACGCTCGTTACTATAGCGCTCTCCAGCTCTTCACCAACAAACTGTCTCCTGCTACAACCAAATATTTCAAATTTTGACTCCTCAGTCCAGAGCACCTGCTGCCATTTTTCCACACCCCGGTTCCTATGTTTTCATGCATAGTTGAGTCACTTAGCCTTGTTTCCACAGCAGAGGTATGGATTTTTGGCTGCAATTCTTCGATGAAGAACACTTCTGGCCAGACTTCTCTGGACAGTAGATGGGTGTACCTGGGTCCCACTGATTTCTGCCAGTTCTGTGCTGATGGCACTGCTGGACATCTTCCGATGTCGAAGGGAAGTAAGCATGATGTGTCTTTTCGAATGGGTGGGGGGTTGTGGTGCGCCTCAAAGGTGTGAAAAAATCGTTTTAAAGTGCTCGTGTGTAAATAAATATTAAATAAATTATTTCAGATGTATATAAATTGTCTATTTCTATAGTATCTCTGACAATCTTTTGTGGTTTATTTACAGTGGGTACGGAAAGTATTCAGACCCCCTTAAATTTTTCACTCTTTGTTATATTGCAGCCATTTGCTAAAATCATTTAAGTTCATTCTTCTTCCTCATGAATGTACACATAGCACCCCATACTGACAGAAAAACACAGAATTGTTGACATTGTTGCAGATTTATTATAAAAGAAAAACTGAAATATCACATGGTCCTAAGTATTCAGACCCTTTGCTGTGACAATCATATATTTAACTCAGGTGCTTTCCATTTCTTCTGATCATCCTTGAGATGGTTCTACACCTTCATTTGAGTCCAGCTGTGTTTGATTATACTGATTGGACTTGATTAGGAAAGCCACACACCTGTCTATATAAGATCTTCCAGATCACAATGCATGTCAGAGCAAATGAGAATCATGAGGTCAAAGGAACTGCCTAAAAGAGCTCAGAGACAGAATTGTGGCAAGGCACAGATCTGGCCAAGGTTACAAAAAGATTTCTGCTGCACTTAAGGTTCCTAAGAGCACAGTGGCCTCCATAATCCTCAAATGGAAGACGTTTGGGACGACCAGAACCCTTCCTAGAGCTGGCTGTCCGGCCAAACTGAGCTATCGGGGGAGAAGAGCCTTGGTGAGAGAGGTAAAGAAGAACCCAAAGATCACTGTGGCTGAGCTCCAGAGATGCAGTCAGGAGATGGGAGAAAGTTGTAGAAAGTCAACCATCACTGCAGCCCTCCACCAGTCGGGGCTTTATGGCAGAGTGGCCCGATGGAAGCCTCTCCTCAGTGTAAGACACATGAAAGCCTGCATGGAGTTTGCTAAAAAAAACACCTGAAGGACTCCAAGATGGTGAGAAATAAGATTCTCTGGTCTGATGAGACCAAAATATAACTTTTTGGCCTTAATTCTAAGCGGTATGTGTGGAGAAAACCAGGCACTGCTCATCACCTGTCCAATACAGTCCCAACAGTGAAGCATGGTGGTGGCAGCATCATGCTGTGGGGGTGTTTTTCAGCTGCAGGGACAGGACGACTGGTTGCAATCAAGGGAAAGATGAATGCGGCCAAGTACAGGGATATCCTGGACAAAAACCTTCTCCAGAGTGCTCTGGACCTCAGACTGGGCCGAAGGTTTACCTTCCAACAAGACAATGACCCTAAGCACACAGCTAAAATAACGAAGGAGTGGCTTCACAACAACTCCGTGACTGTTCTTGAATGGCCCAGCCAGAGCCCTGACTTAAACCCAATTGAGCATCTCTGGAGAGACCTAAAAATGGCTGTCCACCAACATTTACCATCCAACCTGACAGAACTGGAGAGGATCTGCAAGGAGGAATGGCAGAGGATCCCCAAATCCAGGTGTGAAAGACTTGTTGCATCTTTCCCAAAAAGACTCCTGGCTGTATTAGATCAAAAGGGGGCTTCTACTAAATACTGAGCAAAGGGTCTGAATACTTAGGACCATGTGATATTTCAGTTTTTCTTTTTTAATAAATCTGCAACAATGTCAACAATTCTGTGTTTTTCTGTCAGTATGGGGTGCTATGTGTACATTCATGAGGAAGAAGAATGAACTTAAATGATTTTAGCAAATGGCTGCAATATAACAAAGAGTGAAAAATTTAAGGGGGTCTGAATACTTTCCGTACCCACTGTATATAGGTATTATATTCAATAGATAAAAAAAGTACAGCGCCAATCATTAATATAGGACAAATCACTGAAAGGTAAGAGTCCAAATATTAAACGGATGATATTCCTCAATAAAACAGATATGAGAGTCCAGCCACCAAAGATGGAGTCAGTACAAGGAAGACATCATCACCCCGTGCAACAGATTAGGTGTCAGCTTACCGGAAACCCTGGCCCCTCTATTAGGGTGGGTCACATGAGCGAGTGGTAAATAATTCCAGGAAGAGGGTCCTCTATAGTGCGGATACCAATCCCAGGATGATCTCTCCAAGGAGGGCACAGTTCCAGTAACTCAACCCGTGCAGTAGGTGAAAATACCTCAAAATCAAGAGGAAGACTCCAATGGCATAGTAAACTACTCAGCTTTATTCATATTAAAAAGATGCAAATGGCAACTCACATTTAGATGACAAATCAATGCGCATAAATGGTACACCACAGGTAAGCGTGAAGACAAGCGGACACGCCTGACGTTTCGTCCTCCCTAGGACATTTTAAATTAAGTCGTTTTATTGCTGTGCTTCTTTTAAGTGATGTATAAAAAAGTGCCCCGTGCTTGGTGAAAAAATAAATAAATAAATAAATTTGCTAGACAATTCTTCAACAACGTATCAAAAAATTGTGCAAAAAGGCAAATAACACTGTTCCAAAATTATCCAGTCTCCGATGAATTATCTTTTACATCTGAAATAATTCATTTAACCACTTTACCACCGGAGGATTTTGCTGTCTTACGTCCAGGCCACTTTTTTTGCAATTCGGCACTGTGCGACTTTAACTGACAATTGTGCGGTCGTGCGACGGCGTACCCAAACTAAATTTTTTTTTGGTGGTATTTGATCACCTGTGCGATTTTTACTTTTGGCGCTATAAACAAAAAAAGAGCATCAATTTTGAAAAAATAACAATATTTTTCACATTTTTTTATATGAAATTCCCCCCCAAAAAAATGTAAAAAATGTAAGAATCAAAATTTTTTTTAATTTTTGGTCAATTTGTTTTCTGCTACCTATGTTTGGTTAAAAAAAATCACAATAAGCGTATTTTGATTGGTTTGCGCAAAAGTTATTGCGTTTACTAACTAAGGGAAAGATTTCTGTCATTTTTGGTGTTTTTTTTTTTTTTAACGAGTAATGGCGGCGATCTGCGATTTTTTTTTTTTTTTTTTTTTTGCGGGACTGCGACATTGCGGTGGACAGATCGGACCCTTGACTGACATTTTTTACACTTTTGGGGGTACCAGTGACGTTACTACAGTAATCAGTGCTATAAATATGCACTGTTACTGTAAAAATTACACTGGCAGGGAAGGGGTTAATTTTATTTGAGAGGGAGGGGTTAATGTATGCCTGGTGCTTACTGACGTGTGTGGGGGGAGGTGACTGAGTGACACAGGGACAGATCGCATGTTCAGCTATGCTGAACCCTGCAATCTGTCACTGTCTGTCACTTAGGAGATGTGTGTAAACAAAGCGGGCGGATCTCCAAACTCGATTCCCCGACGATCGGGGAAGATCGGCGGTGATCACCGCTGCTCCTTCCCTGGCCAGACTTCCGCTGTGACTGATTACAGCGGGAGCGAGCCTCCGGCGGCGCGCGTGCGCCGCCCACATTGGGAGGAGTCCAGCGACGTAGGTCTACATCGCTGGACGGGAACTAACCACTTTGCCGCAGTAGAGCTCCAGTGAGCGGTCGGCAAGTGGTTAATATTTATTTACACACGAGCACTTTAAAACAATTTTTTCACACCTTTGAGGCGCACCACAACCCCCCACCCATTTAATATTTACAATTGTTTTATAGTACCAGTTCTCGTGGTGCAGCATCAAGGTAATAAGCAGAATCCACGATAGCTCAGGGACCATAACATATATATATATATATATGTGTCTTTTCGACTGCTACATTAAGTTTTCTTGGCCGACCACTGTGCCTTTGTCTCTCAGCGTGGACCGTTTTTTTGCTTAAACTTTAGCTTGAACAGCACATCTTGAAACCCCAGTCTGCTTGAAATCTTTGCCTGGGAGGGAACTTGTTGATACAGTATTATTACCTTGTGTCTTGTTGCTGTGCTCAGTCTTGCCATGGTGTATGACCTGTGACATGAAACTGTGTTTCACAACTTCTCCTTTGTAGTAGAGTTTGGTTGCTCCTCACCCAGTTTTAAACCTCTTAACCACTAAAGCCCCGGAGGATTTTGCTGCTAAACGACCAGGGGGTATTTTGCGATTCGGCACTGCGTGACTGTAACGGACAATTGCGCGGTCGTGCGATGCTGTACCTAAACAAATTTGACGTCCTTTTTTTCCCACAAACAGAGCTTTCTTTTGGTGGTATTTGATCACCTGTGCGATTTTTTGATCACGCGCTATAAACAAAAAAAGAGCGTCAATTTTGCAAAAATAACAATATTTTTCACATTTTTTTATATGAAATTCCCCCAAAAAAAAATGTAAAAATCTAAATTTTTTAACATTTTCGGCCAATTTGTTTTATCCTACCTATGTTTGGTAAAAAAAAATCGCAAAAAGCATATTTTGATTGGTTTGCGCAAAAGTTATCGCGTTTACTAACAAAGGGAAAGATTTTTGTCATTTTTGTTGTTTTTTTTTTTAACGCATAATGGCGGCGATCTGCGATTTCTTTTTTTTTGCGGGACTGCGACATTGCGGCGGACAGATCGGACCCTTGACTGACATTTTTGACACTTTTGGGGTTACCAGTGACATTTCTACAGTAATCAGTGCTATACATATGCACTGTTACTGTAAAAAATACACTGGCAGTGAAGGGGTTAACTTTTTTTTAAAGGGCGGGGCTATGTGTGTCCCTAGGGGCGTGCTTTCTACTGTGATTGGCTGTGGCTTGAACTGTAAGGACACTGATCAACGGATCTACATAGTAGATCCGTCTGATCAGTGTTTTTACACTGAGGAGAATGACAGGTGGCTTGTTTACACAAGCTGCCTGACATTCTCCCTCTCCTCCCGACGATCGCCGAGTGACCGGCGGACATCGGGTCCGCCGGTCACACGCGCGGGGGGGGGGTCCGTGACCGCGCGGGAGCGCGCCTCCGCGGGCGCGCGCTCGCTCCCCAAACCCTCCCAGGCTAGTGACGTTAATTAACGTCACTCTGCCTGGCCGGGGCTGACCGCCGCAGTAAATTTACTTGCGGCGGTCGGCAAGCGGTTAAACAGCTATTTGCTTCAGTTAATGACTGTGTTTAAACCTATATACACTATATTACCAAAAGTATTGGGACCCTGCTATTACACGCACATGAACTTTAATGGCATCCCAGTCTTAGCCCATAGGGTTTGTGGGAGATTAGCTCGGTGGCGGGTATGGATGACCCCTTTGGGGGGTGCGTTTACACAGGGAGATAGCCGAGAAGTGGTTGCAAACAACAGTTTGGTTTATTCCTGCAGTTTACTTCACTCAAGTGCAAGCGTCAAAAACATCAAAATAAAAATAAAACACAAAATAAATCCTTGCCACTGTGGGCGGCTACCTTCTCACATACAGGAACCTACCTACGGAGTCTGTCTCCAACCTACTGTTGGGCAAACTTTGCTGATCCTACAGCAGACACTCAATAGTCCATGTTTTTTCTTCACACAACAAATGTCCATTGAACATGTCCCTTTTCCTCTTCACATTGAACATGTCCCTTTGCTTTTCTCTTCATATAGCAAACAGTTCATTTATTTCTTCCACATAGAAATAGTTGATTTTCTCACCTTGAGAAGTCTTCACACTTTTTACCCTCCTCAGCGCACATCGCTCCAGGAGGTCTTCCCCTCACAGCTTCAGGGGGCATCCATCTGATTGTCCTCCGCTACCCACACGGCGTCAGGAGGCAGCAATCCTTCTCCCAGGCTCTCACAGCGTCGGGAGGCACACATCTGACTGTCCTCCTCTCCCCAGCCCACACGGCATCAGGAGGCAGCAATCCATAGACTTCCTTTGGACAAATTATAGAGGCCTTAACTTCCTCATTCCGAACAGCTGAATGGTTTTCAACTTCTTTACACCTTCCTGCTGCCTTTGCAGCCGACACCCTATAGTAATTGGTGAATTGTCTAACCCAAGCCGAAGTGTATCTCCTGTCTGTGAAAACAT
The DNA here is from genome assembly GCF_965119305.1 of Pelophylax lessonae. Classification (NCBI taxonomy): domain Eukaryota; kingdom Metazoa; phylum Chordata; class Amphibia; order Anura; family Ranidae; genus Pelophylax; species Pelophylax lessonae. The sequence continues at coordinate 59,200,473 of NC_138770.1, read as the reverse complement.
CCACAGATTTACCTGACTTCCTGTCTCAGGTTCAATATTAATTCGGCCCACCCTTTGCAGCAATAACCGCTTCAATTCTTCTGGGAAAGCTGTCCACAAGGTTTAGAAGTGTGTCTATGGGATTGTTTGACCATTCTTCCAAAAGCTCATTTGGGAGGTCAGGCACTAATGTGGACAAGAAGGCCTGACTCGCAGTCTCCGCTCTAATTCATTACAAAGGTGTTCTATTGGGTTGAGGTCAGGACTCTGTGCAGGCCAGTCAAGTTCCTCCACCCCAAACTCGCTCATCCATGTCTTTATGGACCTTGCTTTGTGCACCTTTGGGATGAATTAGAGTAGAGATTGCAAGCCAGGCCTTCTTGTTCAACATCAGTGGCTGACCTCACAAATGTGCTTCTGGAAGAATGGTCAAACAATCCCATAGACACACTCCTAAACCTTGTGGACAGCCTTTCCAGAAGAGTTGAAGCTGTTATAGCTGCAAAGGGTGGGCTAACTCAATATTGAACCCCTATGGACTAAGATTGGGATGCTATTAATACATTTGATTATATAGTGAATGAAATTGATTATCATTAGCACCTTCATGGTATAATTGACCTTGCATAATGTCAAGTGGCGATAAAACCCAGAACTTTCTTCTTGCTTAAAGCGGAGTTCCGGCCTCAAAAACTACTTTGGGCCATCCGCTTGCTGACATCCACCTGAAAAACAAATTGATAGTCCCGATTTTTTTTTTTCTTTACTTACCTTGTTATTGAAGAAAATATACTCCCCTTTCTTCCACTTCCTCCCTCTGTGGCTGCGGCCCGCACCGTCACTTCCTGCTTCATTGATTCCTGGGAGCTGAACGTCCTCGCTCCCAGGAATCAATGTGCCTGCACCGGCCCCGCTCGTCAGTTCCGGTCTAGGCGCATCATTCCCTGCTAAACATCTTCTGGGCATGCCCAGAAGCTGTGCAGGGATGACACGTCTGCACCGGAACTGACGAGCGGGCCGGTGCAAGGCATTGTGGGACCGAAGAGGACACGGAAGAGGACGCTCTGGCTTCAGCTGCCCACACCTGAGATGGCAGTGCTGGACAAGACATTTTCAAGGTAAGTACTTCTTCTAAAAGGTAAGTGCAACCTGCTGCAGTTCAGATGCTATCCATTATGAAATTTACTAGCCCTGACTGTCCCGGGGTATATTTATTGAAAAAACGTTTCCGAGGCCGGGACTCCGCTTTAAGGTCCTTTTACCTTAACCAGGACATTGTTCTTCCATCCCTTTTTTCTGGCTCCATCAAAAGGAAATTTCCTTTCCTTGTATGGATGGGGTTCGGGCTGTCACACTCTCTCTCCCATTGCCTGATTACCTTTCATGAAGTCAGGTTGCTTCTTGTTCCACGATCTTTAGGTGGCTCAGACAGACCATCATTTAAGCTTATGGTGTTGAGGAATCAGGTTCCACCCTATCCTGTCAAGGTGCACTCTACTAGCAATGTGAGGGCTCTTTTGGCTTTTCAGCATCCAAAACTGTTTTCCAGATTTTGGAAGGCTGCCACCTGGTCTTCTGTTAACAAGTTCTTGAAGTTCTTCCAGCTATATGTTTCAGCTTCAACTTATGACCGCTTCAGAGGTAAGGTCCTTCAGATAACTTGTGTGTTGTAGACAGTCCCCAATTTTCTGTTTGTTTTTATTGGTCCTGTTAACAATTGCTTGCTGTCTCGGTCACTCCTCTGTTGGACTGTTTTTGGACATCCTAAAGGTTAAAGTCTTCCTGTGATTCTCAGTGGATGAGAAAGATAATAGGAATTTTGAACTCCCCTTCAAATCACTTCATGGAGTCCATTGAGGGACACGGATCCCACCCTTGTCAGACTGCTTTGATACAAGGTTTGAGGTTTGCTGGTGGTTGAAGGGGTTTCTTTTGAGCTGTCCTACATTTTTTTTTTTTTTTTTTATAATTTTTCCAGTGTCCTATCCTCCTGTAGAGGGCAGCATAACCCGAAGGTCAATTTTAAAAAGCAATTTCTGAAGCTCTTTTTGGTGGAAGGGAGAGTATAAACAACAAAAGAGCCTTGCCGAAGAGCCTCCACATGTGTGTGTGCTAAACGACACTTGGAACATATTTGTGGCAAGCTTCAATCCATTGATCTTGATGTAGGCGTTTGCATTGCAGGCAAGTTAACGGAGTTAATGCAAAGGTGCTATGTGTACTAGACCAGGGCTTCCCAAACTTTTTTGGGCCGAGACTAACTTCTGAATACAGATATTTTTCGGGACCCACTTGCTTGTAATTGAATATTGTAAAGCGCTACAGAATTTGTTGGCGCTATATAAATGCAAATAATAATAATGCATATTTTAAAGGGAGGGGGATGTTAGGGCATAAAATTGGCACAACATGGTAATAAGCTTTAGGGCCATAGAATTGGCACAACATGGCACAAAAAAAAATGCATAAGATTTGCAAAACATTGCATAGAAATGGTTACTCACTGAATGTAGATTCTGACATGCAGAAGTGCTGTGTCCCGCTCTTTTATCCACCAGGCACCACACGTGATGCAAGGGCTGCAGACATAGTGCCGGAGATGCAGGGCTGTGGGCATGGTGCCGGAGATGCAGGGCTGTGGGCATGGTGCCAGAGATGCAGGGCCTTGGGCATGGTGCAGGAGATGCAGGGCCTTGGGCATGGTGCAGGAGATGCAGGGCTGTGGGCATGGTGCAGGAGATGCAGGGCTGTGGGCATGGTGCAGGAGATGAAAGGCTGTGGGCATGGTGCAGGAGATGCAGGGCTTTGGGCATGGTGCAGGAGATGCAGGGCTTTGGGCATGGTGCAGGAGATGCAGGGCTGTGGGCATGGTGCAGGAGATGCAGGGCTGTGGGCATGGTGCCAGAGATGCAGGGCCTTGGGCATGGTGCAGGAGATGCAGGGCCTTGGGCATGGTGCAGGAGATGCAGGGCTGTGGGCATGGTGCAGGAGATGCAGGGCTGTGGGCATGGTGCAGGAGATGAAAGGCTGTGGGCATGGTGCAGGAGATGCAGGGCTGTGGGCATGGTGCAGGAGATGCAGGGCTTTGGGCATGGTGCAGGAGATGCAGGGCTGTGGGCATGGTGCAGGAGATGCAGGGCTGTGGGCATGGTGCAGGAGATGCAGGGCTGTGGGCATGGTGCAGGAGATACAGGGGCTGTGGGCATAGTGCAGGGCTGTGAGCATATTGCAGGAGATTCAGGACTGTGGGCATGGTGCAGGAGATGCAGGGCTGTGGGCATGGTGCAGGAGATGCAAGGCTGTGGGCATGGTGCAGGAGATGCAAGGCTGTGGGCATGGTGCAGGAGATGCAGGGCTGTGGGCATGGTGCAGGAGATGCAGGGCTTTGGGCATGGTGCAGGAGATGCAGGGCTGTGGGCATGGTGTAGGAGATACAGGGGCTGTGGGCATAGTGCAGGGCTGTGAGCATATTGCAGGAGATTCAGGACTGTGGGCATGGTGCAGGAGATGCAGGGCTGTGGGCATGGTGCAGGAGATGCAGGGCTGTGGGCATGGTGCAGGAGATGCAGGGCTTTGGGCATGGTGCAGGAGATGCAGGGCTTTGGGCATGGTGCAGGAGATGCAGGGCTTTGGGCATGGTGCAGGAGATGCAGGGCTTTGGGCATGGTGCAGGAGATGCAGGGCTTTGGGCATGGTGCAGGAGATGCAGGGCTGTGGGCATGGTGCAAGAGATACAGGGGCTGTGGGCATAGTGCAGGGCTGTGAGCATATTGCAGGAGATTCACGACTGTGGGCATGGTGCAGGAGATGCAGGGCTGTGGGCATGGTGCAGGAGGATTCTTATTTACCCATCTGTGAGGCGCCTTCCTTTTAAAAATGGCGCCACCCGGCCGCTGCGTCACTGCGCATGCTCAGCGCGACCCACTCAAACTTGCCTCGCGACCCACCAGTGGGTCGCGACCCACAGTTTGGGAACCGCTGTACTAGACTATTCACTATTTGTCAGGAGCAAGCATTTGCTTTGCAAACAAATTAGAAAGCTTTATTAACACAAAGAAAAAATCGCCTTTTCTTAATGAGGTTTAACGCAGATGAAAATAAGCAGATCTTTTTCTTAATGCAGTGAGCCATAGCAAACTGCATGTATGTTGCAATGTGGATGCAGTGTTGTGCTTTGGGGTGTCATTCTATACATGCCACATATAGTACTTTACCCTCCATGACTAACAGGTCTTAATGGGCCCTGAGATTTCAGAGAAGCCCCCAAAAAAGGCCAAATGATGGTGCCATATCCATAGATTTCTTCATAATGTAAGTTAAGCAAAAAATTGAGGAGCTTAGCTGTAAAATATCCTCGTGGGTGGGGGGAAAGACACAAACAACTGCTGGATAAGCTAATAACTGGAGCTTCTTAGCCCACTGGTGCACATCTATACCTAAAATATCACTTTTAAGTGCAGATGTTACCTGCCCAACCTTGGCCGTGACTGCAGGCAGGTTAATGTTTTAGCATTCTCAAAAAATAAAACCGGCAATACAAGAACACTCTGCGAAACTGAAGAGATTTAAACCTCCAGCAATTTAGTGTCCAGTGATGACTGTACGTACAGAGCGGCAGGGTGTAAACAGTGGCTTTGCCGTTGTGTTGATTGAATCGTAGTAAGCTCCGTCTCACTAGATGGCTTTAACATGAGGGCAGAGACCATGGAGAGACATGGCAGTAGAGTCAAGGCTTGAGGGGAGCGTAGAGCCACTAATGGAGGCACTTAGTTCTCAGTGTCTGAGGCTTAGATGGACGCATTTACTACGTACTCCCATTGGCATGGTGTGAAGATCCCAGCAGGTACGACACACATTCCAATCTACACCGGCTCTGGTAGAGAAATCTTCTAACTGCTCCATTACCCGGCAGCACCTGACCCACTTACTCCCATGTCTGCAACTTCTCTCTGCTGATTTTTTGAGGACAAATGCTCTGCAAGCAAATAATGTCTCAATGACCTAAGATGAAAGGAATATATCTTCGATGGCTCTTAAAAAGAGAAAAGTTTTTAGGCTGAACTCCGGACACAAAAACTTTTATTTTGAATATTTTCCTCAAATGTCATTAAAGGATTTAATGAATAAATGAAGTGCAGTGCTCCTAAATACACAATCCCTACATCTATCCAAGACAAACCCCCAAGGGACTTTAACCACTTAAGCCCCGGAAGATTTTACCCCCTTCCTGACCAGGGCCTATTTTGCGATTCGGCACTGCGTGACTTTAACGGACAATTGCGCGGTCGTGCGACGCTGTACCTAAACTAATTTGACGTCCTTTTTTTCCCCACAAACAGAGCTTTCTTTTGGTGGTATTTGATCACCTGTGCGATTTTTTGATCATGCGCTATAAACAAAAAAATAGCATCAATTTTGCAAAAATAACAATATTTTCCACATTTTTTTATATGAAATTCCCCCCCAAAAAAATGTAAAAATCTAAATTTTTTAACATTTTCGGCCAATTTTCTTTTCTGCTACCTATGTATGGTAAAAAAAAAAACGCAAAAAGCGTTATTTGATTGGTTTGCGCAAAAGTTATCGCGTTTAATAACAAAGGGAAAGATTTTTGTCTTTTTTTTTTTTTTAACGCGTAATGGCGGCGATCTGCGATTTTTTTTTTTTTTTTTTTTTTGCGGTACTGCGACATTGGGGCGGACAGATCGGACCCTTGACTGACATTTTTGACACTTTTGGGGTTACCAGTGACATTTCTACAGTAATCAGTGCTATACATTGCACTGTTACTGTAAAATTACACTGGCAGTGAAGGGGTTAACTTTTTTGAGAGGGAGGGGTTATGTGTGTGTCCCTAGGGGCGTGATTCTAACTGTGATTGGCTGTGGCTTGAGGTGTAAGAACAGTGATCAACAGTCCTACATAGTAGAACCGTATGATCATCATTCATACACAGGGGAGAATGACAGGCGGCTTGTTTATGGATGGATCCATGCTTTCATGTTGTTTACGCTAAATTCGGACCCTAAAATCTGAATGTCACAGACTTAACAGACCAGGCAACATTTTTCCAAACTTCTATTGTCCAAATTTGGTAAGCTTGTGTGAATTGTAGCCTCACTTTCCTGTTCTTAGCTGACAGGAGTGGCACCTGGTGTGGTTTTCAGCTGCTGAAGCCCATCTGGTTCAAGGTTCGATGTGTTGTGTTGTGCATTTATAGATGGTAATCTGCATACCTTGGTTGTAACAAGTATATTTTAGTTACTGTTGCCTTTCTATCATCTCGAGCCAGTCTGCCCATTCTCCTATAACATCAAAAAGGTATTTTCGTCCACACAACTGCCACTCACTGGATATTTTCTCTTTTTCAAGACCATTGTCTGTAAACTCTAGAGTTGGTTGTGCATGAAAATCCAAGTAGATCAGCAGTTTTTAAATACTTAGACCAGCCTGTCTGGCACCAACAACCATGCCACTTTCAAAGTCACTTAATTCCCTTTCTTCCCCATTCTGATGCTCGGTTAGAAACAATGATCACACGGTTCTACTATGTAGAACCGTTGATCACTGTTTCTACAGCTCAACAGACAGCCAATCACAGTTAGAATCACGCCCCTAGGGACACACACAGCCCCTCCCTCTCAAATAAAGTTAACCCCTTCACTACCAGTGTAATTTTGCAGTAACAGTGCATAGGGCAAGTCGTCTTCGCCATGTCTGGATGCCTAAATGCATTGAGTTGCTGCCTTTTGATTGGCTGATTAGCAATTTATGTTACCAAGCAATTAAAAAGGTGTACCTAATAAAGTGGCTGCTGAGTGTATACAATACATATTATATAATCAGCAGTCTCCCAAGGACTAATTGAACAGGAATCACCCGACACGATTCAGAAATGAAGTTTCTTTCTTTAGGGGTATACAATATGCTGAATATCACTCTGTCCCTCGGTTCAAATGGAATCCAGGAGGTGGCCTCCTTGGGGGAGTAATAGAGAAGAAGGCTACTGTTTATATCAATAAGCATTGGGAGTACCATTTCACTTTTTCACATTGTTATGCTGTACAACAACTGTCTACAGCTGTGACCTATTTTAAGCAATTAAGTAATAAGATATTTTTTTAGACGTTGAAAAATAAGGTTTCTACAAATTTTTACATTCTCTCTATAAATTGTTTATTTCGTTTATTTATGGCCTTTAAAATCCCTTGGGGGTGGGGAGGGTTGTCTTGGATGGATATGTATGGTATTTGGGATGATGGGAAAATATGTTTTGACTATTCCTCCAATTTCCCCAATCTCTAAATACAAACTAATTTATTAGTACAACCCACCACAAAACAAAGTGATAAAATGTGAACAAACCATATAATATTAATAGTGATCATATATATATATATATATATATATATATATATATATAAATATTGATAATGCACCTGTGTGTAGATGATCACTAATGGTGCATAATGGATGAAGCGCAATCAATGTGGTTCAAAGGTTACTTATAACATGTATCAATCAGTCCTATGTGTCTTCATTTCATGTCCAGTGCAATCTTCCCACAACTGCATGTGAGCCACACAATGAAACACTTCCACCAATCATGCCTTTTGGGTTTGCTCTCACCTTGAATATTGGACTTCCTAAATTACAGGTTGACCCTAAGCCATATACCCCACTGAGGTTCATCTTCTCTAAAGTGATGGTAAAGTCTCTTTTTTTTTCTTAAATAACAAACATGTTATACTTACTGTGCTTACCTGGTTTTGCACAGGGCAGCCTGGATCCTCCTCTTCCCGGGTCCCTCGTTGCTGCTCCTGGCTCCTCCCTCCTATCCAGTGCCCCCACAGCCAGCAGCTTGCTATGTGGGCACCCAAGCTCCGTGTGTCAATTCAGACAGGGAGCTGCCATTCGGCCCAGCCCCCTCTCTCTCCTGATTGGGTAACTGACTTTGACAGCCATGGGAGCCAATGGCGCTGTGGCTGTGTCATAGCCAAGCAGGAGGGAGAGTCCCAGACAGCCGAGGGACTCGTGGACATCGCTGGACAGAGATGGGGCTCAGGTAAGTATTAGGGGGTGCTGGGGAGGCTGCTACACACAGAAGGTTTTTTATCCTAATGCAAATAATGCATTAAGATATAAAAAAACTTTCTGACTTTACAATGCCTTTAAGGCTTTACCCAGGCACAGCTCTTAAAACTGTAATCACACCAACCCCTCAATGGTTGCTCCTTCACCAACTCCTCAATGGTTACTCCTTCACCAACTCCTCAATGGTTACTCCTCCACCAACTCCTCAATGGTTACTCCTCCACCAACCCCTCAATGGTTACTCCTCCACCAACTCCTCAATGGTTACTCCTCCACCAACTCCTCAATGGTTACTCCTCCACCAACCCCACAATGGTTACTCCTCCACCAACCCCTCAATGGTTACTCCTCCACCAACCCCTCAATGGTTACTCCTCCACCAACCCTTTAATGGTTACTCCTCCACCAACCCTTTAATGGTTAGTCCTTCACCAACCCCTCAATTGTTACTCCTCCGCCTCCACAGGTTTAGCAACAGCTCCATAAAACATAGACACATGGTGTTTTCCATAAAACACATGTTTATTGTAATAAAAGATTAAGAACACTCACATCTACGTAGGCAGATAAATTGCATACCAAATCCCCATATACTGCTTTATCTCTGTGGCTAATACAGAACAATCCTGCATCCTCAAACTCCTGGGAGCACTTACAGCTCCGCCCTACGTGTTACGTCCTTAGGACTTCATCAGAAGGTTTAGCTAGGGTCAGTTCATCATGCTTTATAATACTCTTCCTTCCTGTCCAACTCTGCTCTAATCTGTTCATAAAGGATTTAAATCCATTTTGCAGTGCCAAATACCTTTGCATACCCAGTTATTACCTTGGAAAAGTAGCAGTGACATCATCACAATGTTGTACCCAACACTGTGTTGGGCAGAGAGCAGAGCTGTGGGAGGGCCCAGCAGGCTCCACCCACTACAGGCTGCCTGCAGAAAGCTAAAGGGGGGGGGGGAGACAAAACCAGTTATCCCTGTACAAGGAGAGAGAGCAGCAGTGAGCGGTCTTGATTATAGGAAAGTTTCACACTATTACTGCACGCATCTAGATGAAATAAACAAAGCATACAAAGATTCAAGGAAGAATACTCATGACTCTTGTATTTAGACAATATTTGCTTATATTGGAGTTCAACATTAAACTGTTGTAAGTTAAATATAAAATAAAATTCACCAAAAAAGAAAAAATCTCTTTAACTGGAATTTCAGTAGCACAGGGATGGTGATGCCCTCCCACTCGAATACACTGCCGATACAATGTGTTTGATCAAGATTGAATAGATATGATACATAAACATGAGATAAATATATAAAATCACATCTATAAGAGTCCATCCAGTTCATTGATAAAGTGCATAGAGCAATAAAGTGTGTTTATGAGGAGTCCATAGTGCAGTCATGCAGGATCACTGGTGTGAATTATAGGACCACCTTTGCTTGCCACCACCTTCACTGCCGGGACAGATGTCTAAAATTCAAACTCACCAAAAATCAATGCCTATCCACTCTCATGGACTAGGCAACCACAGCATTTAGGCAAACAGTAAGCTTCATCCAAAATACAGACCTGTGCTGCAGACACTCCTCTCAGGTGCTATGTGTGGAAGATAAGAACAGAAAATACTTCCATAGCGTGATACCGTTTAAACATACAAACTTATTCAAACACTTCAAGTATCACACTCACTTTTCATAAAAACAAATAAAGCATTGCTCAATCATAGGGATGGGGGTGCTGGTAAACCTGTAAGTCGTCTGCGGTGAGCGCCGGACCAAACGGTCTCCATACAATCCTCTCCCTTGCTTGGATTACAACTTGTGGACGCCGTATAGCCACGCCCGATGCGTTTCGTCACGGGGGCAAGTGTAAGTTAAATCCCTCTAACAGAGCCCCGAAAAGGCAACTAAAACATGAAAGGCGATTTTAACTTTTCCTACTCCACCCAAAGCTTGATACAGGGCTTTTGGCTTGACATACACTTTACGAAAGGGAAAAGTTTAGAAGCATATAGAACCCATGATAGAGGGATAGAAAATATTTACCAGTGTGAGAAAGAAGGCAATCCCAAAACCCCTTCAGTCAATTATATTTCTTATTTATCCCTACGAGAGGCGAGACATTGACCTCTAAAGGGATGTTTCCCTGGATATGAATCTGAATACAGAGAGCACTGTCTCTGCGGACTATTTAATCAGAAGCTATAATACTGGTAGGCTTCCACCATGGCATGTGACCTGTCCCCCAAAAACTCCTCTGTAAGACACTCCACCCAGCGGTTGTTCTTTTGTGCACCTGTAAGCAAAGCCAGCTCCATAAAGACATGGTTTGACTAGTTTTGTATAGAGAAACACAAGTGCCCTGCACAGAACCCTACTGAACACTTTTGGCATGAATTGGAATGCCAATTGGGAGCCAGGTCTTCTCCACCTGACCTCGCAAGTGTTTTTTTGTTTTGTTTTTTGGCTGAATGGGCGAAAACTCTTAACAGACACCTTCCAAAATCTTCTGGAAAGTCCTCCCAGTAGAATGAAAGCTATTATAAGCCCAAAGGGGGAACAACTCCATATTAACAGCCATGGTTTTGGAATGGGGTGGTCAACAAACTCCTCTAGGGGTGATGCTATTTACAGTATTTTTGGTCATATAGCATATAAAACACAACTTTTGAAACAAAAAAAAAAAATGACCAATATCGATTATGCCTTCTCTTTAAAACGAAATTAAACTTTGGGAGTTAAGGTCTGCTTTATCTAAAGCCCCAGAAAGAAGCAGATGTTTACGGCAGATTGCATTTACTTTTTGTTTTTAATAAAGCGCAGTAATTTCAGTCTGTATTTCAGCTCGGTGCACATGTGGAAATTCAGCCTTGTAGTTTGAGATAGGAAATATTGATTTGTACTGTGCCGTTTGGGCTATCTTAATGGAAATAAGAGCTCTCCACACTGCATGAACCTAGCACAGATGGAGTACTGTGATAGTTACTTCTTTCTCTGCACTGGAGAAAATAAACCTGTTTTATTAAAACTGCGTTCCTTGAATTAGTGGTGTCATTTATTGTGTATCTTCATTATCCTGCTAATATATGAATGCTTGCGTTTTAGAGTAGAACTGCTGTATTTACAATGTGAAGGCAGCAGTGTCATTGGCCGGCTTCATCATAAATAACAAGATCTCTTATAGCTTTGCTAACACTTTCCTGCCTTTGATGTATGTGATTTAATAATTAAAGCTTGTTGGACATCCCATTACAAACCCATGGTCGTTAAAATGGAGTTGACTCCTCCGCCGCCACTTTTGAGAAGGCTTTCCACAAGATTTTGGAGTGTGCCCATTCGCCCAGGATAACAATTGGGAGGATAGGTACTTATTTTGGATGATAAGACCTGGTTCATGATCAGTGCTTCAGTTTATCCCAAAGGTGTTATATTGAGTTGAGTTGTTGATGCAAAATTAGAAGGCCTGGCTCACAGCTGATGTTCAAAATCATACCAAAGGTGTTCCGAAGGGTTGAGGTTTTGATGTTGGATCGGAAGACCTGGCTCGCAGTTGTCATTGCAAGTCATCCTAAAGGTGTTCAGTGGGTTGATGTATTGAAGAACGAGAAGACCTGGCTCACAATTGATGTTCCAAGTCATCCCAAAGGTGTTCAGTAGGGTTGGGGTTTTGATATTGGATGGGAAGTCCTGGCTCACATTTGGTGTTCCAAGTCATCCCAAAGGTGTTCAGTAGGGTTGGGGTTTTGATGTTGGATTGGAAGTCGTGGCTCACATTTGGTGTTCCAGGTCATCCCAAAGGTGTTTAGTAGGGTTGAGGTTTTGATGTTCAAATTTGGTGTTCCAAGTCAGCTCAAAGGTGTTCAGTAAATTTGATGTTTTGATGTTGGATGGGAAGACCTGACTCACAACTGTTATTCCAAGTCATCCTGAAGGTGTTCAGTAGGGTTAAGATATTGAAGAATGAGAAGACCTGGCTCACAATTGGCATTCCAAGTCATCCCAAAAGTGTTCAGTAGGGTTGAGGTCAGGGCTATGTACAGGCCACTTGAGTTTCTCCATGCCAAACTGGTAAAACCATGTCTTTCTAGATACCGTAACAGAAAAGGGTCTCCTGCAGGATAGAGTTGGAAGCTCACAGCTGTCCAAATGTCTTAAATCAGTGCTCCCCAACCTTTTTATCGCCGCGGACCGGTCAACGTTTGATAATTTTTCCGTGGCCCACTGAGGGGGGGGGGGGATGTCAATGTAGAGTGCCACACACTGTGCCCCCATTCAATGCAGAGTGCCACAGTGTGCCCCCAATCAATGCAGAGTGCCACAGTGTGCCCCCAATCAATGCAGAGTGCCACAGTGTGCCCCCAATCAATGCAGAGTGCCACAGAGTGCCCCCAATCAATGCAGAGTGCCCCCAATCAATGCAGAGTGCCACAGTGTGCCCCCAATCAATGCAGAGTGCCACAGTGTAACCCCCAATCAATGCAGAGTGCCACAGTGTGCCCCCAATCAATGCAGAGTGCCACAGCATGCCCCCAATCAATGCACAGTGACCAGTGTGCCCCCAATCAATGCACAGTGACCAGCATGCCCCCAATCAATCCACAGTGACCAGTGCGCTTACCTGATTTGCAGTGGCGGCTTCTCCTCAGTCTCACCGTGTCTCCTTGAGTCCTCCCTCCTTGGCCAATGGCATGGGTTCACCTTTCGGCCAATCAGGAAATGGGTCTCGGACCCGCTTCCTGATTGGCCAGGAGGAGAATCTGTGTGACAATAGCGAATATTCATTCGCTATTGTCCCACAAATGGGTGGGCTCAGGGCACACTGCTCTGCGCCCCGGGTCCACCCTTTTCTGAAATAAAAATTGTTTTTCTAAAATGGAAATGATGTAATGTTCTTTGGACGGACCGGTACCATTTGATCCATGGACCGGTACCGGTCCGCGGCCCGGGGGTTGGGGATCACTGTCTTAAATGACTTAGTATGCTGAAGTATTGCTGGCCCATCATTTGGATGTATTTGCGGGAGTGAAATGTGCCCCTTTAGTGGGCAAAACATCTGTAGCTGCTCCCTGCAGATTGGGCTTTGGAGTGGTGCCACGGGGCATCTCATGTACAGTATACATTTTATCCTATCTGTCAGCACATATCTTCTCTGTGCATGGTCCAGCACTTTACCTATCCCCCTATCACCCCTTCCCTTTGCAGAATCAAAGTACTGGGAATGACCTATTCGCCTTAAGTGAAAATAGAAAGAAATGGCTGTTGAAGCTCTCCAAACTTAGGCACAACTTTTTCTTCTTCTTCCCCAACCTACTGCTTGAACAACCAAGGAGTAAACACACAATGAACTGGTCATCCTTGTGATTCCCACTCTCTGTGAGCATGCTCATAGGGCTAGCACTGTACAAAGCAGGAGCGGCCTAACTGGCTCACAGTGCTCAGGATTGTATGAAGCTACTTTGTAATATAAAGACAGAACTTGGTATTTCTACTAGCATTATTTAAAGCGGTTGTAAACCCTGCTTTATTTTTAGCTACAGGTAGGACTATAATCAGGTTTACCTATAGGTAAAATGAAAATCTCCTGATTGTGCACCAATTAGGAGATCTTCACACTGCATGCAGCCGCTGACGTCAGCGGTACATGCGCTCTGAAGGTCCGGCATACCATGCCAGACCTTCAGAGCTTCTTGTTGGAACCGAGGAACCGCAACGTCATTGCGGCTCTGGCCACTCACAGCAGCAGAGCTCCGGAAGAAATGCCGGGGGAACAGGTGAGCCCTCTCAGCGATGACCAGGCGCTGCTGGAAGGGCTTCGTACTAAGGTAAGTATTTCAGAATATCTCAGTATGTGATGCCTACTAGTTCATTATGCCATTGTCTTGCAGGTTAACGCACCATGTTATCGGGTGTTAAGGTGCTCAGCATTAAGGAAATACATTTGTTTTGAATGGACTGGCTGTACACCTTAAAGAGAACCGGTTGCCAGGTCATTCATTTCAAAATCAATCCTCCCATAGGAGTATATGTGCACTTAATATATTTTAGGTATGTCACTTACCTATAAAAGCCTCCCTAGTGTAGCCATCCAAACCCCTGAAACTGCTGCTGGGCACCACCACCTGCTGGGTGTATTTACAGCAGCCCTAGCAGACTCAGAGCTGTCACTGAAGTAGCACTGCATAGTAACAGTACGGTTGTCTTTAAGAATTTGATTTTTATAGGGAACGAGAACAGATCTTGGATTTTATCAGGTTCCATGACAACATGTTTTTTACCTCTGCTTTTCAGTTTGCTCACTTGTTTTTCTTTTTTTCTCTCTAGGTGTTGGCACCCGAAACTATTACAGGAAAATTGGCTATGAGCTAGAGGGGCCGTACATGGTGAAGAGATTGGACTGAGAGGGGACAGCTATGAGCATCAATCTCTGCTTATGCTTCTGTATCTAGATATTTCTTTTATTGTTTCAATCTTTCATTGCCTTTTTTCTATGAGGACAGAGCCATGTATCTTATTTATATTCAAATAAACGCACAACTGGTCGATGTTGCTTGTTATTTTTGACTTACGATCAATTTATATCACTTATCTTATGATTGATTTGTACAGAAAATATTTTCTTGAAAGTAATGTCCGTAGTGAAGCACAGATGTTAAAACTGTGTGCTACTGTGAGGGGCCTGAAGTTGTCCTGATAATGTAAGCTCTTGGTGTTCAACCTGTGGTGCTTTGAGGCTTTGAATAAGCGCTAACGCACTAAACCTGTCAACCTTGCTCTTGTTCCCCCCCCCCCCCCCCCCACTATACTGTATGTAATTCTACCTGTTGTAATTTTGTCATATCAGTAAAGTTGATCTGTTGGAGTACGGCCATTCACTGCTTTGACACTCATGGTTATCCTAGATAGATTGAAACTTGGCAGGGTCAGCAGGGACTGGCAGAATTTCGGCCCATGTGTGGCCACTGGAGTTGAACTTCCAATCGACTTCTATTCAACCGCTCTATTGAAGAAAAAACTGCTTGATCAGCGGGTGCAACCAATGGCTGCAGCTCTGATCTGTGTATTCTGACCACATGGCAGTCTCCCCCCATCCACCTCGAATATGTGCATGGGGGAATAGGGTCAGTTCTTTTTGTTCAGCTCGCTGGCTGAAAAAAAAAATGAAGCCGTGTATGGCCACCTTTACTGAAGGGCCCTCGGATCCCAGCCTCTAAAAGCCCCTGCCTTTAAAAGACATTGCCCTAAGGCTCTGTTACCCCCCCCCCCCTTTCCCCGCTAACAGACACCCACTCCATGCATCACGCACTACACATTGTGTGATACTCTCTGCACTCCTCTCCTGTACATACTGCCTGCCTTCATACCCTGCGCACTCCTGTCCTGCCCACACTGCCTGCCCTCTGCACTCCTCTAGTGCACATACTACCTGCCGTCATACTCTCCTCCCTCCTTGCACGTACTGCCTGCTGTTATACCCATCACACTCCTTTTCTGCACATGAAGCCATCTAATGTATTCTCCGCACTCCATACCTGCATGTACTGCCCACTGTCATACCCTCTGAACTCACTGTTAACCCATTCCAGGCTGGTCTCCTGGACTCACTGGGTACTTTGAGCACAGGATACTCCTTTAGGCACCCTCTGGAGCTGGCCGCTACATGAACACTCCTGGGAGGCCCCTGGGCTGGCCTAATCAGCACCACTAGTAATTGGTCCATAACTGGATCAAGTCTTAAGGCAATGGAATCCAATAGCAGCCTCATCCAGCACTAGTTTCCAGAAGAAGTCCCCATCTTGAGGTTAGTAGAAGGAAGAGTTTGAACACCGGAAGCTTTTTAATGGTTTACTGAAACACCTTTCATTACATATTTACATCCTTACTGTCTTTCCAATGGTGATGGCCAATTCCGTAGGGCTGGGTTCACACTGAAGGCTAGAGTTCCCCGCATCCAATTCACATGACAGGAGAGTGTGACCGGCTCTCAATAGAGTCGTTTCACACAGCTCCGGGGTGGCTGCGGTCCGCATTGGAAAAGGGTCCTGTGCGTCTTTGGCTCAGTTTCAGGTCCGAAGTCAGGCAAAAATTCAGATCTGATTTGCACCTGAAACGGAGAACAGGGACGCACAGGACCCCCTGCCGTGAGCTGCGGCTGCAGCTAGTGTGAACCTGGCCTTAGTTGCAAACTGATAACAAGAACATGAGGGATGAGAGCCAAGGCAAGGAGCAGCCTATACCTGAAGGGTTTTGCCAGAGTCCTGAGTCCCATGCACGGTGGGATTCTAGCAGTCCTGAATCTCTCCTCCCCTGGTTACCCCCTATGGTGAAGTTTCCAGAAGCTAAAGCCTTAAAGATTACATCTTTGCCCTGGCTTGATTCTTGCAATGCTTCCCATGATGACCAACCAGCTGACAGACTCCCACCAGACTGTATACAAAGCCCTTTTCCCAAGATGCCCTACACTGGGAGGGACAGTGCTCCCATTACCTCCCTATCTATGATTATACCCTCATCATTACTCAGACTACTCTAAAACGATCCAGGCGGAGGGAGGTAGCCTCAGGTGCAACTGGGGGGGGGGGGGGGGCATTAAATACAAATAAGGGGGTGGCAGAAAAAGCATTAGGAAAGAAGAGAAAACAATTTTGAAAAACTGTTCATGCGCTTTTCGTCATAAAGTTAATGAATAGATGCGTGAGGGGGGCGCTAATAATGTATAAATGCTTCAATGGTGAACTGATAACTCATATACAATAAAGTGCAAAAGTTCATAGATAGACAATTGCCAGTTCATACATCTGTGGTACAGAAATAATAAAATGCAATGCGCTTAAACTGAAAAATTATATAAATAAATGTGCAACACAATAGCAATCAAGAGAAATTGGCCCACGGGACTTTGTGTGAGGTACGTGTTGGTGGCTGGAAAGAATTGAATTACACAGTCGATAAAAGCAATATTGTGATTTTATTGCATAATATGCACAGGTTGTAAAAAACAATTGATAACATGTGCTCAATGGCGCATGCTGTAGCTCAAAAGGCTATATGTAGAAAAGAAACAACACAGGCATTTGTAAATAACATGTTGGCAAAAAACTTGGTGTAACCACTCATTGATACACATAACATAATAAGATAACATGACAATTGAATATGACATTGTGATCTGACACGTTTCGGGAGCAATCTCCCTTCTTCACACAATAGCAATGGACAAAAAGCTCAAAAAGTCTTTTTAAAAACAAGTCATAGCTTCTTCTATATCATAAGTCTTTAATATGGTAAATTGTGGGAAACCATCACCGACTTAAATGTAAAAAAAAAAAAAACACCCAGAAGTGCTCATGCTCAAGGGCCAGCATGCGTTCTACTGCCGAATCAGGCAGCGGAACACGCGCCAGTCCTTGAGTACGAGCCGGGTGGCGACGGCGGTGGTGGTTTCCAGTCAAATCTATGCAGGCAATCCTTAGTGGTGGGTGACAGCCACTTTTAAATGTAAGCGGCCATTTACGGTTTTATTTTTTATGCTTAATAAACGGTATTACGCTATTGGTTCCCCTCTTATCTTGCATTGATGTGGTGCTATGGTGGAGAGGAGGAGAGTTGTGAATAACCCCTGAGAGGCGCCAGAAGGAATAAAAGAGACAACAATACAAGCACTATTTGACCCTCTTTTTAGTTAAAGGGGTCATGGTTCTCTGGTGAGTGGACATCCAAATGAGCACTTCTGGGTGGCTTTTCAAGTTGGTGATTGTTTCCAACTGGTGTGCAGTCATGTTGGAACAAGAATGGGCCATCCTGGAAAAAGTTGAGAACATGAAATTGTCCAAAATGTCTTGGTATGCTGATGCCTTAAGAGTTCCCTTCGCTGGAACTAAGGGGCCAAGCCCAACCCCTGATAAAAACAACCCCACACCATAACCCCCCCTCCACCAAATGATATAGACCAGTGAACAAAGCAAGGTCCATAAAGACATGGATGAGCGAGTTTGGGGTGGAGGAACTTGACTGGCCTTCACAGAGTCCTGACCTCAACCCGATAGAACGCCTTTGGGATGAATTAGAGCTGAGACTGCAAGCCAGGCCTTCTCATTCAACATCAGTGCCTGACCTCACAAATGCACTTCTGGAAGAATGGCCAAACATTCCCATAGACACTCTCCTAAACCTTGTGGACAGGTTCGCCTAGAAGAATTGAAGCTGTTATAGCTGTAAAGGATAGGCCAAGTTAATATTGAACCCTATGGACTAAGGCTGGCCATACATTATACAATTTTAAACTTTCCTTTAGATTTACCAAAGCCATTTAATATGAGGTCAAACATAAACACTTTCAATTTTTATGCAGTCAGGCAAGCCCTTGCACTACATAGTTGAAGGTAAATTGAATAACAAAAGTGTATAGTGTATGGCCAGCGTAAGACTGGGATGCCATTAAAGTTCATGTGTGTGTAAAGGCAGGTGTCCCAATACTTTTGATAATATAGTGTATATCTCAAGGACGACAGTCAGCACTTATAAAAATCTAGACACACGCCCAGGTGGATTACAATCAAAGAAAAGAAAGAGGTGTTGCAGTCCAATGAGCTAAATTTATTGCTCAATTAGTATAATTGCAAACCACAACAATCTCCGGCATTCCTGCTCCTTATAAAGCATATGATAAAAAGCAAGAATGCCTAAAGCTATTGTTATTTGCATTTATACTAATTGAGCAATAAAATTAGCTTTTTGTGCTGCAACTGCTCTCTTTCTTTTCTTTTATTATATATACACTTTACTGTCCACCAAATTGGTGAAATTTGTCATACATGTATATTTCTGAGGAACCTTTAATCCGGGAAAGATAAAATTCCCAGGAAGTGGAAAAAATGCTGGCTGTCATACTTCTCAAAGTGGTAAGAGCTAATTCTTGCACCTTCACCGAAACATACAGCACTCTCGCTCACAGCATTAAACATCTACAGTTTTAACTCTTAGGGCTCTTGCAGACGACCGCTCCGCTGTTCTTATCCGCTGTGGGACTTTTTTTTTTTTTTTTTCACGGAGCGGATGACACTTGTGTCATCCGCTCCGTGTGTCCGCATATCATCCCATCCGTTTGCGGATGATATACGGACATAATGTAAGTCTATGGGCATTGCGGATGTCAGCGGATGACACCGCTGACATCCGAATTTCCTTCCTTTCCGTTTTTTACACGGAGGAAAAATAGGGTTCTGTTCCGTTCCAAAAAACGGAACAGAACTGAAAGGAAGAAAATCGGATGTCAGCGGATGGTATTCCGCTGACATCCGCAATGCCATTGACTTACATTATGTCCGCAAATCATCTGCAAAAAAATAGGATGATTTGCGGACAAGCGGAGGGGCCGTGTGAAAGAGCCCTTATTAATACGCGACTCCCACTGCAATACTTACCTGGTCCTGGGTGCTGTTCTTTACAGAAACTCCACCTGACTGCCAATCCACCTTCAGGTTGAATGACAGCCAGAATTTTTCTACTTCCCAGGAAGCCAAGCTGTCATGGATCTGCCCCCTGGTGGTGCATCACCACCTAGTCTGGATAGAATCAACCATATGGTCAAGAGTGGTCTCCAAAAACTCCCAAATGATCAACATGGGTAAGATAAAAGCTGATTCCAAAGTTAAAGGCTCTCCTTTGGTGCATGATCACATAGAAAGATAATGTTTTGGTCCCAAGCAGGGACCCTTCATCAGGCATGTGATGAAGACCACCTCAGACCTGGGCTTGCAGCGCAATACTAGAGAGCGCTGTGTGATGCCAAAATTTCAGCTCCACTCCTTCGGGCTGAATGACAGCCAGCATTTTTATACTTCCTGGCAAGCCAAGCTGTCATGGACCTGCCCCCCTGGTGGTGCATCACCACCTGGCCTGGATGGAATCAACCATATGGTCAAGAGTGGTCTCCAAAAACTCCCAGATGGTCAACATGGGTAAGATAAAAGCTGATTCCAAAGTTAAAGGCTCTCCTTTGGTGCATGATCACATAGAAAGATAATGTTTTGGTCCCAAGCAGGGACCCTTCATCAGGTATGTGATGAAGACCACCTCAGACCTGGGCTTACAGCGCAATACTAGAGAGAGCTGTGTGATGCCAAAATGTCAGCTCCACTCCTTCAGGCTGAATGAAAGCCAGCATTTTTCTACTTCCTGGGAAGCCAAGCTGTCATGGACCTGCCCCCCTGGTGGTGCGTCACCACCTGGCCCGGATGGAATCAACCATATGGTCAAGAGTGGTCTCCAAAAACTCCCAAATGGTCAACATGGGTAAGATAAAAGCTGATTCCAAAGTGAAAACCTCTTTGTTGCATGATCACATACAAAGATAATGTTTTGGTCCCAAGCAGGGACCCTTTATCAGGCATGTGATGAAGACTACCTCAGGCCTGGTCTCACAGCACAATACTAGAGAGAGCTGTGTGATGCCAAAATGTCAGCTCCACTCCTTCAGGTTGAATGACAGCCAGCATTTTCTACTTCCTGGGTGGCCAGGCTCTCATGGACCTGCCCCCCCCCCCCCCGTGCGCCACCACTCGGTCGGGATAGAATCAACCATATGGTCAAGCGTGGTCTCCAAATACTCCCAAATGGTCAACATGGGTACTATAAAAGCTTTTTCCAAAGTGAAAGCTCTTCTTTACTGCAAAATCACATAGAAAGATAATGTTTTGGCCCTGAGCAGGGTCCCTTCATCAGGCGCGTGATGAAGACCACCCAAGTCCTGGGCTCTTAGCACATTACTAGATAGAGCTGTGACACCTTAATGTCAGCTCCACTCTCCTTGGTAGTGAAAACTGGCTATCACTGCCAATGGGAAAAAAGGAGCCAAGACATAATGAAGACCACCTCTGGTCTGGGCTTACAGCAGAAAATTCTATGTGATGCCATAATGTCAGCTCCACTCTCTTTGGTAGTGAAGACTGCCCATCACTGCTGATGGGGGAAGATGAGCCAGGACATCCATGATGAGCTAGGACATGATAAAGACCACCCCTAGCCTGGGCTCACAGCACAATACTAGAGAGAGCTGTGTGACGTCATAATGTCAGCTCCACACTCTGGTAGTAGAGACTGCCTATCACTGCCACTGGGAGAAGAGGAGCCAGGACACCAGTGAGGTGTCAAGACATGATGAAGACCACCTCTGGTTTGGGCTCACAGCACAATACTAGAGAGAACTGTGTGATGCCATAATGTCAGTTCCACTCTCTTTGGTAGTGAAGACTGCCCATCCCTGCCACTGGGAGAAGGGGAGCCAGGACAGCCATGAGGAGCCAGGACATGATAAAGACCACCTCAGGTCTGGGCTCGCAGCACAATACTAGCGAGAGCTGTGTGACCCCATATTGTCAGCGCCACACTCTTTTGGAGTAAAGTCTGCCCATCACTGCTTCTGGAAGAAGAGGAGCCAAGACATCAAATGACCAGCCAGCGGACCGGCCTACCCCCCCCCCCCCCCCCCCGAAAAATTTTAGGAAAAAAATTGAATTATTTTTAAAAATTTCTCTCTTGTTCTTTGACCATTGGGTTATACTGCCCCCTATAGGAGTAGGACACTAGGCAGAAAAAACATCTGGCTACATCAATGGGCAGTTCCAGAGGGTATACACCTCTCCCTGCTATAGTCACTCCGTTTTTCTTCTGCCTTGTCAGGAGTAAGGACCTGGTTCTTTGATCCTGGCAAAACATTTTTAGGTAGCAAATTTTTTCCTTCTGGAATTTTTCTGTGAGATCTACTATCAACTGCCGGTCTGGGCGACGGGTTGAATAATCTAGATCCAGTGGTCACTCCAGTCTGGCCAGTGAGCACACGCAGGCCTCAGCTCCGCGCTAGGTCGGCCGCTAAATAGCCCCACTGGCCCTGCAAGTTAAACGTCTTGCGAGGTTGCATACGACCTGGCCTTGGCCTGAGTCACAGCATTCCTCCTAACCGACAGCCCCCCATTTTATTGGAGAGTAGGATCTGTCTGGAGCGTTGCCCACCTGGTTCCGGGTATGGTGAGTGGTGAGTAGTTGTCCTCCCTTTGACCCCGAAGGGTTTTTGGGTGGACGTGGGCCCCTCTTTGGGAAGGTTGGAACCCCAGGTTCCCCTCCTTCCTGCGGGCACCCCCTCTTTTTTTGCCGAGCCCTCAGCCTGTCCCCCCTCCACATACACTGGGGCTGTGTGGGTGGCCTGGTCACTAAAACTAACTGGCAATGGGGGCTCGGGGGGGGGGGGGTGCGTGGCCGGCGACTGGGCGATCGACTGTGCAGGGGTGGTTTGTACCTGGTCGGGGCTCCTATCAGGGCCCCCCGTCCTGCCTGGATCTGTCCTTGAGGCGTAGTCTCCCAATTCTGGGTCCCTGTATGCCTCGTGGTTCCGCCTCTTTGTTGCAGCCTGTGTATTTCTATACATGACAGCCATGTTTGTGTAGTCCGGCAGCCATTTTCTTGCGGTTTGCCATTGCAAATAGCAGTGCCCATGACAGTGGAACCCTGTGGGAGCCCCTCCTTATCCCCTGGTGTTGACTCCTGGATCATTTAGCTTCCTGATCGACGCACATGTAGTGCAGATTCTCCTGGTGGTTGCAGGTGCCTGCGTCAGCGAGTGGTGAGTCTGGCGGGGTCCTTTCCCTCTCTGCTAAGGATTGCTCTGTGCCTTGTGCTTGGCGACCGGGTGGTGCTGCCAGTACGGTGGGGGTTGTCCCTTAGCGTGTTACACCTTTTTGTAGGGTCCCCCTAGTGACTCATGGAGTCTTTGGAGCACATTTCCCCACCTGATCCACTCTCTGATGCTGCGGATCCCTCTGGGTCCCAACCAACCATCCATGCACTTGCGGCGGTCCTGGAGTTCCATGTGTCCCAGGTGGAGGCGGTTTGCCGGCGATGGGCTAGCAAAAAGCGTCCCCGCCTTACCCTGTCTCATCTGTCTCATCAGATCCTGAGTCTGATTCTTCCGCCACGGACGTGGGTCACCCTGCTGGATCTGCAACCTGCATGGAATCCTCTGATAGTGAGGATGATTCCTCCATGTCTGCAAACGCTCATGAAAGGGCGCTGGTGGATGCACTGATTGTATCTGTTTGTGAGACCCTGAAAACGGAGGACGTAGCTGAAGCTGCGACAGAGGCGCAGGTACCCTTTGGCACTCACAAGCCATCCAGTGCAGCAAAAGTGTTACCTTTCCCTGCCTATTTTGACAGAATTGTCGCTAAAGAGTGAGGACGACCAAAGCGTCCCCGTGGTGTTCCTAAGCGTTTTACTAGGCGTTACCGCTATGAGAAGTCCCTTCTTAAGAAGTGGACTGTCCCATCGGTGGTGGACCCTCCAGTTTCCAGATTAAACAAGGCAACTATGATTCCAGTTGAAGTGTCCCCGGCCTTTAAGGACCCGGCTGAGCAGAAGGTGGAGGCTGTGGCCCCCACTATGTACACCCTAGCTGGTTCGGCAATGAGGCCGGTATTTACCATTGCCTTGGTGTGGCAAACTCTGACCGAGTGGGCTAAGCTCCTACGTTGTGACCTGGAGGGAGAATAGCTCCCCCCTGCCTTTGCGGTTTATCTGTGACGGCTCTTTCGATGGGGCCCCTCTGATAGCTCACCTCTCTGTTTTGGCAGGGGTGTCTTTTGGCTCAAATGCTGGCCTGCGGACCAGACTTCTAAAAAGGCCTTGACTGATCTTCCCTTTTAAAGAGATTGCCTGTTTTGAGCTACCCTGGATGACATCATTAAAGGTCATTAGGTCTCATAGGGGGGAAGAGTACCTTTCTTCCGCAGGCTACTAAGGGCAAGGAACCTCATCGTAGACGTGGACCTTCCTTCTTGGCTCATAAAAAGTTTTTCCGTTCCTCAGGGTCGACTGACAAGGGCTCAAAGCCTTTTAGGGCCTCCTCTGGCGGATCCAAACGAACCTGGTCTGGCAAGCCGAGATCGGGCTTCTCCAGACTCACGGACAAGGCTCCTTCTGCATGAAGGTGTGCCCTCACCCGTATCGGGGGATGTCTTTGCTGGTTTCCGGACCCGTGGACTTCCCTGGTACAAGAAAAGTAGGTCCACAAAGTCATTCGGTCTAGCTACAAAATCGAATTTTGCTCTTGTCCCCCGGCAAGGTTTCTTTCCTTCCAATCTGTGCCTGTCCCCAGACCAGTTACAGGGTCTGTTTGGGTCGGTACAAGGCCTGTTCCTTCAAGGGGTGATTGTCCCAGTTCCGACTTCGGAACGTTTTCAGGGTTTTTACTCAAACCTGTTCACAGTCCCCAGGAAGGAAGGCAAAGTGTGTCCAATCCTGGACCTCAAGGCGGTCAACTGCTTTGTGCGGGTACAAAAGTTTAGAATGGAGTCCTTTCAACCGGTGGTGGCATCCCTACATCAGGGAGATTTCCTTGCCTCTATAGATATCAAGGATGCCTATCTTCACATTCCAATATGTACCAGTCACCATCATTTTCACAGCTTTGCTGTGTGAGAGGAGCATTATCAGTTTGTGGCGTCAACCTTTGGTCTCGCCTCCGCTTCTCGGGTCTTCACAAAAGTGTTGGCTCCGGTGCTAGCCTTGCTACGCCAATGGGGGATCGCGGTACTGGTCTTCTTGGACGATCTCCTTCTGCGAGTGGAGTCTCCCTCTGCTCTGGTGGAAAACCTGGAGATCACAATACGAACTCTGCGGGATTCTGAATTTTCAGAAGTCTGCCCTGGTTTTGTCCACAAAGCTGGACTATTTGAGCCTGACTCTGGACTCAGCCATAGCCAGAGTGCTCCTTCCTCTGAACAAACTTCAGAAATTGCAGGCCGCAATTCACATCCTATCCTGCTGTCCAACAAATGGTCATCCCTTCAGACTTGCATGCGGATGCTGGGCCTGATGGTATCTACCTTTGTGGTGGTTCAGTTTGCACAGTTCCATACAAGGTCCCTGCAAACAAGGTCCCTGCAAACGGAGATTCTGGCCAAGTGGGACAAGACTCTGCAGTCTCTGGAGAATCAGATCCGGTTAAGTCGGGGAACAAAGGGGTCCCTGATATGGTGGCTTTGCTCTCCGGTGCTTTGGCTGGGCAAATCCTTCCTCCCCTTGTATTGGACAGTGGTCACCACAAGGCCAGCCTGTCCGGTTGGGGAGGCATCCTCGGCAAGCATTCTGCTCAGGGGATCTCGACGCTGGAAGAGTCCAGACTACCGATCAATGTCCTGGAACTCCCAGCGATCAGACTGTGTCTGGATCTTTGGATGGATCATCTTCAGGGATGCCCAGTGCGCATTCAATCGGACAATGCCACAGCTGTGGCTTATGTCAATCACCAAGGGGGCAAAAGAAGTGTCCTGGTGGCTCTGGAGGTAGCTGGCATTCTAAGGTGGGTTTGTTCCAGCCCTCTCCGCCGTACACATTCCCAGGGTGGAAAATTGGCAGGCGGATTATCTCAGTTGGCAGGCGTTGGCCCACCGGGAGGGGTCCCTTCAAGTGTGTGGTCCCTTCCCTTCAGGTGTTTCATCAGCTGTGTCTCCGGTGGGGCACCCCAAAGGTGGATCTGTTGGCGTCTCGGCTCAACAGAAAAGTGCAGAGGTTTGTGGCTCGGTCAAGGAATCCTCTGGCAGATGCCACAGAAGCGCTGGTGGCCCAGTGGGGTCAGTATCGTCTCATTTATGCCTTAACTCCTCTCCAAATTCTGTCCAGACTCCTATGCAGGATCGAGGCAGAAGGGAGTCCGGTCATCTTAGGCTGCTGTTTAAGAGGACCTGATCCTCTTTGAGAGTGTATTGTTTTTTTCAGGTGGGCTCCAGTTGTTTTGGTTGAGCCCCTGTTGCTTGGTTGGCTAATGTTTAGCCTTGGAAATGTTTTGGTGTTTCCCACCCCTCATATATAACACTGCTTTGGGACGTCCCAATGGTTAAGAATGACAGGAGCTGTGTCCGTCAATGAACGAAAGAGAAAAATTGGATTTTTGACTTACCGTAAAATCCATCTCTCTGATGTTCATTGACGGACACAACTGTCATTCTTGACCATTGAGTTATACTGCCCCCTACAGGAGTAGGACACTAGCCAGAAAAAATCCTGGCTACACTTATGGGCAGTCTCAGGGGATATACTCCCTCTCCCTGCTATTGTTACAAGCAGTGTCAGGAGAATTATAACTCCACAGAGGGGTAGGTGCTGTGTCTGTCAATTAACATCAGAGAAATGTATTTGATGATAAGTCAAAAATCCCATATTTCGACGGTAATGGTACAAAAAAAATAAAATAAAACTGGAGATGTGTTTCATCACCTCACTGGGAGCAATAATCTATGGCAGCAGGATTAGCCATGATATCTCTGGCTTGAGGACAACAGACCCTACTGGAAAGAATGCTCTTTTCTCCCACATTAGATAAATGAATACATTCAGGAATTCTCCTTTAAGGCACTGACACTCTTCTAGCTCAGTTACACACAGAGTAAAAATCAAGATATTTATCATAATGAAGGATTATTGGTCACCACTGGAACATCTTGGAATTCAGGAAGTCATTAGCTTCGGTCCATCACCACTGTTCTCGGGAAGCCATCTACACACTCTGATCGGTCTTTAATAAGCTCACTTTAGATCTATGTAAACAAAACTCAGTGATTGTGTTCATGTGTGCTTGTATGTTCCAGGCTAATCAGTAGCTCTTATAACCAACCAAGGGTTGGTGACATAATGGTGACCATAGCTTCGGCTCCTCATTCTTGCACCATATATTTCATCCAAATACTGCATCCAAATTTATCCAGTTCAACATTATTTGTCAAGTCCTGCAATGTTGTAGTACAATTTTTAGGTGTCTGTTGCATACCATATGTCACAATATGTGACCAACCTGAAATCTGCAGCGTTAGATCTCTGTATCAGAGGCAAAAAGGTAAATATAATCATGGATTAGCATAGAGCAGAGTGAGGATTCCCTCCACCTGCTGCTGCTCCATCACTGTCTAATCAAAGGCCAGGGGTGTGTCCTGGGCCAGGCTACACTGGCCAGCTGCAGTGTAGCCTGCAGGGAGGGCCAGGACTTGACTCTGCTATCTGGTAGGGTTGCCAGGACCACAAGGCTGGTTAAATAGAATTACATATCCTCTGCATGCAAAACAGTTCATATATACTGTATGTATATATATATATATATATATATATATTTTTTTTTTTTAAATATTTTTTCCCTACTGCATTTGCAGTTCTTTACAAAACACAAACAAAAGGGGGCGCGCCAGCCTAGTGCATTATCCCACTGCATTTATTGAGAAACGATCTTCTAAAATGATACTCACAAACAAGATAATTAAAATTGCTCATCAAGCTACTCATTTGTAGCCCTGTAGTCCAGGCTACAGTTCACTCCAGAGTACAGGGGGACCTCACCAGGGTCCTTACAGTTTGACGCGTTTCAAAGGATGCACTTTCTTCTTCAGAGCCCTGAAGGTGTATCTTTCAAAGTGCGTCAGCCAGTAAGGACCCTGGTGAGGTCCCCTTGTATTTTGGAGTGAATTTTAGCCTGGACTACAGGGCTACAAATGAGTAGCATAACCACCTTACCTCTGGAAGATTTACCCTCCTTTATGACCAGGCCATTTTTTTCCTATACGGCACTGCGTTACTTTAACCACATTAAGACCGCACGACAAGTGGCGGCCCCTCCATTAGAGGCGCCAGATGCATGGATTCCAATCGGGGATTTTTTTTTGTTATTAAGCACATGATTAGAGCCAGAGGCTCTAATAGGTTTCAAAAAAGGGTGGGCTCGGGGCGCAGAGCACTGCGCCCTGAGCCCACCCAGTTGTGTGACAATAGCGAATGAAT
The DNA here is from genome assembly GCF_965119305.1 of Pelophylax lessonae. Lineage (NCBI taxonomy): Eukaryota > Metazoa > Chordata > Amphibia > Anura > Ranidae > Pelophylax > Pelophylax lessonae. The sequence goes on along the minus strand of NC_138770.1, from coordinate 59,172,589 downwards.
ATTCGCTATTGCCACACTGATTCTCCTCCCGGCCAATGAGGAAGCGGGTCCTGAGACCTGGTTCCTGATTGGCCGAAAGGAGAAGACATACTATTGGCCAAGAAGGAGGGAGTAGACGGCTGCTAAGAGGGAACCTGCCACGGGGGGGGGGGGATATGGTGATTGGGGGTTGGTCCATATGCCACCCGCTGCCCCCCCGGCTGATGGGGCCCCAGCCGCCACTGCGCCCAACGCACATTTACTGCGGCAGGCAGCCTCCCTGCCTGGTTGCGGGCGTGGTGCTAGGGTGTGGATGCCAATGCTGATGCACGGAGCCGGCGGGCGCGATTGCTGCAGGCCACCCGCGATCGCTCCCCACTGAGAGAGAAGGACAGTCTGTAATCTACATGCATGGCGCCGGATGCATGGATTCCAATGGGGGATTTTTTTTTATTAAGTACGTGATTAGAGCCAGACGCTTTAATAGGTTTCAAAAAAGGGTAGGCTCAGGGCGCAGAGCACTGCGCCCTGAGCCCACCCAGTTGTGTGACAATAGCGAATGAATATTCGCTATTGCCACACTATTTCTCCTCCCGGCCAATCAGGAAGCGGGTTCTGAGACCTGGTTCCCAATTGGCCGAAAGGAGAAGACATCCTATTGGCCAAGAAGGAGGGATTAGATGGCCGCTGAGAGGGAACCTGCCACGGGGGGGGGGGATATGGTGATTGGGGGTGGGTCCGAATGCCGCCCGCTGCCCCCCCCGGCTGATGGAGCCCCAGCCGCCACTGCTCCCGACGCACATTTACATTTACTGCGGCAGGCAGCCTCCCTGCCTGGTTGCGGGCGTGGTGCTTGGGTGTGGATGCCGATGCACGGAGCCGGCGGGCGCAATTGCTGCAGGCCGCCCGCTGAGAGAGGACGGTCTGTAAACACAGCCGGCCATTCTTCTCTCTGAAATGATCGCAGAGCGCCTGTGATCCTTTTATATAGGAACACATGTCTCTATGGTCATTCACAAGTCCCTCCCCCCACAGTTAGAAAACACTCCCCTAGGCTCATACTTAACCCTTTGATCACCACTAGGTTAACCCCTTCCCTGCCAGTGTCATTACAGTAACAGTGCATATTTTTAGCACTGATTACTGTAGTAATGTCACTGGTCCCTCCAAAAATGTAAAAAATGTCAGTTAGGGGTCCAAAGTGTCTGCCGCAATGTTGCAGTCCCGCTAAAAATCGCAGATCGCCTCCATTACTAGTGACAAAAAAAAATGACATAAATCTTTCCCCTAGTTTGTAGACGCCATAACTTTTGCGCAAACCAATCAAAATACAATTATTATGATTTTTTTTAAACCAAAAATATGTAGCAGAATACAAATTGGCCTAAAAGGGTGAAGATTTTTGATTTTTACATTTTTTGTTTTTTTTGGGGGGGGGGGGGGGGGGGAATGTTATATAGCAGAAAGTGAAAAATATTGTTTTTTTTTTTGTTTGTTTTTTTCAGAATTGTCGCTCTTTTTATGTTTATAGCACAAAAATAAATAAAAACCGCACAGGTGATCAAATACCACCAAAAGAAAGCTCTATTTGTGGGAAAAAAAGGACATCAATTTAAATTCAGTACAGCTTCGCACGACCCCGCAATTTTATGTTAAATTAAAGCAGTGCCGAGTCGCAAAAAAGGGCCTGATCATTAAGGGGGCAAATCCCTCTGGTCCAGAACTGGTTATCTGACAATTTCGCAATCGTGCAACACTGCACCCAAATAAAATTTATGACATTTTTTTCCCACAAGTAGAGCTTTTTTTTGGTGATATTTGATCTCGCTAATCCATGTCTTTATAGACCTTGCTTTTGTGCACTGGTCCAAATCATTTGGTGGAGGGGGGATTATGGTGTGGGGTTGTTTTTCAGGGGTTCGGGCTTGGCCCCTTAGTTCCAGTGAAGGGAACTCTTAAGCCGTCAGCATACCAAGACATTTTGGACAACTTCATGCTCCCAACTTTGTGGGAACAGTTTGGGGATGGCCCCTTCCTGTTCCAACATGACTGCGCACCAGTGCACAAAGCAAGGTCCATAAAGACATGGATGAGCGAGTTTGGGGTGGAGGAACTTGACTGGCCTGCACAGAGTCCTGACCTCAACCCAACAGAACAACTTTGGGAAGAATTATAGTGCAGACTGCGAGCCAGCCCTTCTTGTCCAACATTAGTGTCTGACCTCACAAATGCTCTTCTGGAAGAATGGTCAAACATTCCCATAGACACAATCCTAAACCTTGTGGACAGCCTTCCCAGAAGAGTTGAAGCTGTTATATTTGCAAAGGGAGGGTCAACTCAATATTGAACCCTACGGACTAAAGCCTCGTACACACGCAACGATTATCGGCCGACCGATCAGCCGACTTTTGTCCAGTGTTGTTGTGTTGGTTGAAATGTACTCTAGACTGCACACGAATTTTCTCGGCCAACAAAAAACAACTTCAGAAGTGATATCATGTGCTGGTTTACTTTCCGTGTGTTTTTTCTTCTCTGAGCATGCCCAGTCTTGCTCATCAGATTTTTGTCTGCCGAAATCTGTACTGACTGACGTAAAAATCGGCCGTTCTGTTGACGGCCAACAAAAATTTTATAGCCTGCACACCAGATTTTGTTCGGCCGAAAGGTTGGAGTCGGTTGTCAGAAGCATCATACTAACAAGCCGACAATCGGCCGATCGGACGTTGGCCAAAAATTCACGGCCAACAATCGTTTGCGTGTGTACGAGGCTTAAGACTGGGATGCCATTAAAGTTCATGTGCATGTAAAGGCAGGCATCCCAATACTTTTGAGAATATATATAAAAAAATATTTTTTATAAAAAAAAAAAAAATTTGGTAATATAGTGGAGAAACATATGAGATAGATAGATAGATAGATAGATAGATAGATAGATAGATAGATAGATAGATAGATAGATAGATAGATAGATAGATAGATAGATAGATAGATAGATAGATAGATAGATAGATAGATAAAGTTAAATATAGTAATAGAAATAGATACAATTGATTTCCCTTTTATGTTCTTGTATTCCTGGAAGATGGAGGAAATCTTTGATTCCCCCCCTCGGATGACTGAGCGTCTCCCCGCCTGTCCGTTCAGGAACATTGACCTGTTGATGAGACATATTAGCGGAGCGGAGAAGGTAGCACAGTGTACAAAAGCCTCCTATTGGCTTAATGATGAATAATACGCGCGGCATACATTAGAGCAATGCAGAGAATGAAGAGCGTTGACGGATTAAGGGGACACGGCAGGAGGAGGGAATTACCTTCATTAAGCACAATGCTCCGGTGCCCGCTCTACGATGATGAACCTAAGGAGGGAAATTAAAAGAGGCGAGGATACAAACAGGAAGATACATGACTTCCATTGCGACGGCGAAATATGTTTGATGAAACACTCGATGGCAGAGATAGTTTATAAAGGAGCGGTAACGTCATATGGCCGGTATGGCATTGACCTTTTAATGCATAGCAGAGAAAAATTAGATTGAGAATTAAAATTTTGCCAAAATGTTTGGGCCAATATATTGAATACTGAATACTTTGCAAAATTACATTTTTATGAATGTAATATATTGCAGCTCACCAGTCATAAGGGGGGCCATGGATGAATAGTTTTTTTCTTTTAACCAATTCAGCTCCAGAAGATTTTACCCCCTTCGTGACCAAGGCAATTTTATGCTTTTCAGCACTGCGCTACTTCAGCTGGCGATTGCGCAGTCATGCAACGCTGTAACCAAATGAAACTTACATCATTTGTTTTCACATAAATAGAGCTTTTTTTGATATTTGATCACCACTGGGTTTTTTATTTTTATTTTTTTTTTATTTTCCTTTTTACATACAAAATCAGACAAACAAAATATAAGGCTCCATGTACACGGGACGTTGTTAAAAGTCCCTTTGAATGCTGGAATTTTTAGGACGTTTTAAACGTCCGTTCGGTCGCGTTTGTACCCGTGTTTAGTAGGCGTTTAGCGGCGTTTGCGGGCGTTTGCGTTTAGAACCGCTCCTAGAGGTAAAAAAAATGATTCCCCTTTAAAATGGAAAAACGCGAACGCTAAACGTGGGTCATCGCGTTCGGAACGCGTTCGGACGTGTTTGTGCGTTTGAAACGCCGGGAAACACACGTTCGAACGCAAATAATTGCGTTCTAAAAAAAGTCCCTGAACGCAACTGCCCGCAAACGACCGCAAATGACCTGGTGTACATGGACAGATAAGATAAAATGTAGATGGGTTCAGGGGCTTCTGAAAAAAACGCCCAACTGCTCCTAAACGGCCCGTGTACATGGACCCTAAAGCAGTGTTAATGCAGCCAATTACTTGGGTCAAACACTCCAAGGCTTTGCGTAAATAGACAATGAAGAAAAATGGGAGAAGAAGAGAAAGAACAAAAAAAAAAACACAAAAAAGGAAAAAAAAAACCACAGAAAAAAAAGGGGGGGGGGGGGATTGGAGATTTTGCGATATAAATAAAAACATTTAAAAAAAAAAAAAAAAAACAATATTTTTCAATTTCTGCTATAAAACACATCCAATACATTTTTTTAAAAAATAATCACATTTCTTTATATATTTTGGCCAAAATGTATTCTGCATGTCTTTGATAAAAAAAAAATCCCAATAAGTGCAGGTACTCCCCCTTTTGAGTCACTCCCCCCTATCCACCTCTGAGCACCGTCCCTTGGTTCCACCCCCTACCTACTGCCCAATACTACCCCTTTTAGAGAATACAGAACCAAGTATTATTTTGTGGTGTTAAGGTATTTGTATGGTTGTTATTGATAACAAAAAAAGGCAGTAAAATGGAAACCCTGCAGCCAGCAACAATAGATCCCCAGCAACAACAGAACCCCCAAGCAACAGTAGATCCACCCCAGCAACAATAGATCCCCCGGAACACCCTAGCACCCCTTGTCATGACAAACATTCAGTGATGGAGGCGCAGGAACTGCATTCCCCCCGGGTTCCCACTGAAAAAAAGCCCTGGGTTTGTCTGACAGTTAGAGCATCTATAAACTATGTAATATAAACTGAAATTTTTTATACTATTAATTTGTTGGCGGTGATCAGCCACTCATAGCGGCACTACAATAGTGCGGCAGACAATCCAACACTAACTTACACTGAGGGGAACTGAGTAACTGCCACTGACATCGTCAGTGACACTAATACATTGATCAGTGAAAATACTTTACACTTTCTTTTTTTTTCAAATATAAATTTTATTCAGGAATCTTCATAACAGAAAAAACATACATCTACATTCCATGTGGAGTTTACATCACTTTTTAACACTTAATTTAATCTTCATCTTCCACTTTTACCCTCTTATATTCCTTCTCTTTTTTCCCCTTCCCTTTCTTTTCCCCCCCTTCCCTCCCTCCTCCTCTCCCACCCAAAAAAAAAAAAAAAAAAAAAAAAAAAAAAAAAAAACCCTCCCCCTCTCCCCCCTTCCTTAAATTACTCATTTATCCACGGCGAATGACCGAATAAGTCAGTAAGCTCTTCCGGGTTGCTTTTATCCTATTATAAGTTGCTTCCCTTCTTCAGAGACTATAAACTGACCCCACACATCCCATATTTTCTTGTATTTTCCCTTCCTATTCTGAGAAGTTGCAATCAACTCTTCCATTCTCCTTATTTCCTCTACTCTATTTACCCATTCTCTTATCGAGGGGGGTTGTACTTTTTTCCAGTTACTCGGGATACATGCCTTAGCCGCATTTACCAGATATGGTACAATCGAGTTTTCATATCTCTTTATCGGGATATCCGATAGATGTAACAAAAAAAAGGCTGGCTTTTCCTCTATTCTGCTTTCCGTAAATTTCTGAATTATATCTTTTACTCTTCCCCAAAAAGGTTTTACTTCTGTACAGGTCCAGAGGATATGGATCAGCGTGCCTATTTCTTTTTTACATCTCCAGCATTCACTGGTCTCTCTTGGATACCAATTATGTAATTTCTCGGGTGTGATGTACCATCTCGTCATAAACTTATAGTTCATCTCTTGAGTCTTGGTACATCTAGCTGGCTTAAAGGCTAACCTTACTATCCTCTGTACCTGCTCCTCAATTAGTTCACACTCCAAGTCTCTCTCCCATTTTCCCACCCACGGGGGTTTGAATTGCTCCTCTGGGTTCATCAGTAAATCATAGGAGATTGATAATGTATGTGATAATTTTCCTGGTTCTATACAGTACTTTTCAAATTTTGTTAATGCTCTACTATACCTCTCTGGATTTTGTATCGAGTCCAGGAAATGGTGTAGTTGCACTGCTTGCCAAAAAGGCAAGTTGTATAATCCATTTCTCTCCAATAACTTGCTAATTGAAACCCAGTTATTTTGTATAAGGAATAATGAAGCTTGTTCCTGTTTCTTTTCTCTCAATGGTATAAAGCTTCTAGGATCTAAACCCGGGATAAACTGTGGGTTCCCTAATATTGGGAATAGGGGTGATTCCTTCTTTGTTAATTTACTATATATATTTGGGTGCGAGCATATCCGCAATGTGTTTCCTATTATTGGGTGATGTTTCAATTCCTTAGGTAACCACTGGAAAACCCATATCGCCCTCTTTAGGTCTATCTCTGTTTGAGTCTGCTCGATTTGTACCCATATTTTGTTTTCCGAGTGGTGCCACCAATCCAATATCCTACTCAGATGTGCTGCGTAATAATAAGTTCGAATGTCCGGTAAAGCAAGGCCTCCATTTTTTTTCGGTAATGTTAAAGTTCTGCGTGCTATGCGAGGTCTTTTATGGGCCCATATATATTTCAAAAAAAGAGAGTGCATTGTCTTAAAAAAAACACTCGGTATCTTAACCGGCAGTGCACGCACCAGGTATAAAAATTTTGGTAACACTATCATTTTCAATAAATTACATTTACCGAACCAAGAGTGTAGCCCGCCATACCATTGTTTAAGTAGTTTCCTAGTCATTGCCAAAAGGGGTAAAAAATTAAGGTCGAACACCTGGCTTAACTTCGCTGGTATGTAGGTCCCCAGGTATTTCACTGCCTCACCCCTCCATCTAAAACCAAAACTGGTTTTCAATAGGTTGATTTGGGCCACGGGTAATCCCACACCCATTGCCTCTGATTTTCCATAATTAATTTTTAAATAAGATATAGCATTAAATTTTTTAAATTCCTGTAATAGGTTTGGCAGAGAAATACCCGGTTTGGTCAAGGAGAATAACAAGTCGTCTGCATAACCAGCTACTTTATACTGTTTCCCTTTTACCTCTATCCCTTCAATATCCTGGTTCGATCTAACTCTGCACAGGAAAGGTTCCACCGTCAAGGCAAACAAAAGGGGTGACAGGGGACATCCCTGTCTGGTACCGTTTCTTATTGGAAAGGCTTCTGATAATAGCCCGTTGGCCTTTACCCTGGCTATCGGTTCTGTATATACCCTAGTAATCTTCTCTAGCATATTTTTTCCCAATCCAATGTGTCTGAGTACGGAAAACAGAAAAGGCCAGCCCACTCTATCAAATGCCTTCTCTGCATCCGTACTCAGCACTACATAAGGGATCTTTTTTTCTTTTGCTACTTGCATCAAATTGAGAATTCTTATGGTATTGTCTTTTGCCTCTCTAGATGACATAAAGCCTACTTGATCCAGATGTATCAGGTTTGGGAGGAATTCTGCCAATCTACTTGCTAAGATTTTAGTCAATACTTTTAAATCCACATTTAATAGGGATATTGGCCTATAGCTGCCACATATAGCTGGATCTTTACCCTCTTTTAGTATTAATGAGATATGGGCTGTAAGTGTGTCTCTCGTCAGCTTCCCATCCAAACCTGATGCATTGTATAACTTTACCATATATGGTCCTAAGATATGGAACAGTACCTGATAATATTGTACCGTTAGGCCATCTGGGCCAGGTGCTTTCCCAGGGTTCATTGCCTTAACTGCCTGTTTTATTTCCTCTAGTGTAATCTCAGCCTCCAAGCTTTCACGATCCTCCTCCGAGAGTCTAGGTAGCTGTGACTGAACTAGATATTGATCTATATCTTGTTGTTGGGGGGGTGTCTCCTGTAAGTTATACAGAGAGGTATAATATGTCTCAAATTCTTTCAATATTTGTGTAGGTAAAGTTTTTTTAATTCCTTCTCTTGAGGTAATATATGGTATATAAGATCTCGTCCTCTGCTCCCGAACAGTTCTAGCCAGTACTTTCCCACATTTGTTACCCGCCTCGTAATTTAACTTACGGCACCTTTGTAAGGCAGCTTTTGCTTTATACTGCATCAAATCTGTTATCTTTTTCCTGACTAGTTTTAACTCGATCAAGGTTGCATCTATCGGTCTTTGTTTATGTTCTGTCTCAAGTTCCCTAAGTTTTCCTAGGAGTTGTGACAGTTGCTCATTTCTTTCTCTTTTAATACGTGCTCCATGTTTTATAAGGAGCCCTCTCACGACTACCTTATGGGCCTCCCAAAGTATTCCCATCTTACAATCCGGTTGCTCGTTTATTTCAAAAAAGCTTTTCATTTCTTTCTCGACTTCCCTTAGTATCTCTTCTTTTTGTAGTAGGCTTTCATTCAGCCTCCAGAAGCTCCTCCCCTGTGCAGAATTCGCTGTTAATTTATATAACAAAAATATAGGTGCATGGTCTGACCATGTGATACTGCCTATACTTGTATTTTGAACTGATTGTAATTGGGCATGAGGTATAAAAAAAAAAATCAATTCTAGAGTAGGTCTTATGTGGTGTAGAAAAGAATGTGTATTCTTTTTCAGAAGGATGTTGTAGCCGCCATGCGTCTATAAGTTGAGCATTATATAGTATTTTTAAAATCTTTTTATTCCTTCCTGCTGAAAAAGTCGATGTCCCTGTTGATATATCCAGGGCTGGTGTTAATGGGCAGTTAAAATCTCCCCCCATAATTAACTGTCCTTCTGAGAACCTCATGAGCTTCTCTACTACCTTAGCTATAAAGCTGTCTTGTCTGCTATTGGGTGCATATATTGTTGCTATTGTTATTTGTATTTCCCCTATTTTCCCCCTAACAAACAAGAATCTTCCTTCCGGATCCTGCATTTTGTCTTGGAAAGTCCATGGAACAGAGTTTGCAATGAGTATGGAAACCCCTCTTGCTTTTGCTTGTGTATAAGTGGAATGGTATGCATATGAAAAATTTCTATTTTTAAGAAACGGTAATTTATCTGTCCTGAAGTGCGTTTCTTGTATCAGCGCTATACTAGTATGTGACTGCTTTAATTCAGATAATAACATGTGCCTTTTTTCTGGGGTATTAAGTCCCTTTACATTATATGAAACCACCTTTACGTCCTCCATCATTCGCTCGTGGATAAAGAAGAAGAAGAAAAAAAAAAAAAAAAAAAAAAAAAAAAAAACCCCCCCCTACGGATTCGAGAAGGTCGGTCTCTACAAGAGAACGGCCTTCTCTTCCGTAGTTTCGGATAACAAAAAATGTATCCTTATTTCACACGGCCACTTTCGTGCCACTTGTGTGACTTTATTAGTAGGGTCGTGCCCCGAAGTGACTCTGTGGACTCTCCCCCACCTCCTCCCACCACTTTTTATCAACATATTTTGGCCATATCTTATTCTAAGGTCTACCGGCATTCCTCTCTTTCCCTTCATGGTCTTTGGTTTCCCTTAATAGACAGTGACATTCCCTTCTCACTGAATTACAAAAAAAAAAAAAAAAAAAAGGAAAACATCAAAATACTTGAGTAATGGTCCCGGGGATTGATGGGGAGGGGGTAGGGTCGAGGGAAACCTCCCTCTTCCCCTCCCTTACCTCCCCATCTATCCCTCCCCCCATCTACCCAAACGCTATTCATCATAATATGGATATCACAACATTTTCATATTCAATAACTCAATCCTCCTCTTCTCATCCCCCTCTTATTCTACCGAATTAAATTGTGAATTAACCTTTATATACTTCATAAAACACACAAAAAAAAAAAAAAAAAAAAAAAAAAAAGGAAAACATCAAAATACTTGAGTAATGGTCCCGGGGATTGATGGGGAGGGGGTAGGGTCGAGGGAAACCTCCCTCTTCCCCTCCCTTACCTCCCCATCTATCCCTCCCCCCATCTACCCAAACGCTATTCATCATAATATGGATATCACAACATTTTCATATTCAATAACTCAATCCTCCTCTTCTCATCCCCCTCTTATTCTACCGAATTAAATTGTGAATTAACCTTTATATACTTCATAAAACACACAAAAAAAAAAAAAAAAAAAAAAAAAGGGGGAAAAGAAACCCCCCCCTCCCCCGTACCCCCTATAATATTAGTGACAAGAGGAACAACTTCCATTCTATATTTCAATAACTGTGTAAAAGAAAAACAACAAAAAAAAAAAAAAAAAAAAAAAAAATAAAAAAAAAAAAAAAAAAAAAAAAAAAAAACCCCTTCCACTTCCCCATACCACCTATAAAATTAGTGACAAGAGGAATAACTTCCATCCTATATTCAAAACTGTGTCAAGAAAAAAAAAAAAAAAAAAAAAAAAAAAAAAGGAAAGAAAAAAAAAAAAACCCCCCCTTCCACTTCTCCATACTACCTATAAAATTAGTGACAAGAGGAATAACTTCCATCCTATATTCAAAACTGTGTCAAGAAAAAAAAAAAAAAAAAAAAAAAAAAAACCCCCTTCCACTTCCCCATACCACCTATAACATTAGTGACAAGAGGAATGACTTCCATCCTATATTCAAAACTGTGTCAAGAAAAGAAAAAAAAAAAAAAAAAAAAAAAAAACCCCCTTCCACTTCCCCATACCACCTATAAAATTAGTGACAAGAGGAATGACTTCCATCCTATATTCAAAACTGTGTCAAGAAAGAAAAAAAAAAAAAAAGGAGGGGGGGGGGGCGAGAAGGATGTATCAATAATTAACCCTTATTTCCCGTAGGGGGATCTCACTACAGTCTCTTAATAGTCAAATTTCTTTATCTCCTCTCTTCTCTCGATAGGGTCTCTGGTCTTTTCTCCCGTTGTTGATGGTATACTGGCGGGTTCTCATTAGGCAGTCGATTCAGCCAATTTACTATTTGAATAGGGTCTGTCTCTATAAACGAAAAGAATGCCATCCTGTCTTGGTATGTTCTAAGGTTAAAATACTGTCCATTCCTACGGAACGTTACCGAAAATGGGAACCCCCATCTATATGTGCATCCTGCTTTTCTTGCCAATTCTAATAATGGTCTCAAGAGAGCTCTTCTCCTCAGTGTACCTCTGGCAATGTCTGCATATATCTTAACTGGTACTCCTTCCACTTTTATATCCTGGTTATCCCACACTAGCCTTAAAATCGCTTCTTTATGCACATAATGAAATAGTCTACAGATCACATCTCTCGGTCTTCTCTCGTCTTTGCTTCTAGGGCCAAGGGTTCTGTGTATTCTTTCTATCTCCAAATGTTCCGGATATTTATCCTTCATGATCTGCTTAAAAATTTCCTCTGCTACTTCTATCAGTTTTTCTTTCCCCACCATTTCAGGTATGCCTCGTATACGTAAGTTATTACGTCTGTTTCTGTTTTCTATTTCCTCCAATTGTAGTTGTATCTTCTCATCTATCTCTCTTTGTATGTCTCTTGTTGATTCTAGTGATGTTACCCTCTCTCCAATACTTTTTCTGGCTACTGCTTCCTCCGCTAAGCCTATTGTAATATTTTGTATGTCTTTCTTTATTTCCTGCATTTCTCTCTGATGTACCTCCTCTATTTTGCTGATCATCTGTTCTATGTCCGATTTAGTTGGGAGGGCTTGTAGCATAGCTTTTAGCTCCATGTTGTGAGATAAGCTCTGTACATAAGTGCAAGATGTATCATTCTCCCTTTGTCTTGCCTCTGGGCTTTCAAGGTAATTCTCTGAAGTAGGGGAGGCAGTCAGAGAGCTAGGTACATCTCCTGACTCTGGACTTGTTAGGGCACTATTTCCACTTCTTGCCATTTCTCTTGACGTCTTATGATTATTAGCAAAGTATTTGTCTATTTCTCCTTCTGGTTTACTTGTTTTGGGTTTCGTCGTATTGTTCTTTCCTTTTCTTTTTTTAGTTAGTGTCATACTTTCTTTTTGATTCTATGGCCTATTCTCTCTCAACTTCTATTAACTCCCCTGGGATATTTTATTCCAAATAACCACGGGGAAAAGCCACAGGACAAACAACCAGTAAGAAGAAATGCAGTCCCTTTTCCTCTTCAGTCTCTTAATTTAATCGTTTATAGATATCACAGTCAATAGCCATCCAGCATACAATAGAGATATACGGGAAGGGGTATAAGATAGAAAAGAAAAAATATTATCTCACCCACATTCCAAACTGTCCTTCCAATAGGGTGGCTATCCTTTCCCTTAAAAAAATACCAGTATAAGAGGGAACCTGGTTTAAAGGGATAACCCGCAGGGGTTGCCTTGTATCTGATCCAGGCCGACTCACAAGGCCTCTATCCTCCGCAGCTCCAGCCTCTATCTCCGCTCCTGGAGATTTTAATCTGTACAGACACCAAGCAGGGGGGCTCACCATCCAGGTACTCTCCCCTCCTCATCTGCAGCACTGGTTCCTCAGGAGGCTGGTATCCTATTCTCCTCCTGCTGGTCTTGCTTTCTTGCCTCCGTAGCCTCTATTTGCTCTGGCTGATAGAGAATTTCGGCAATAGAAGCAATCAGCTGGAGGTTTGAGATACAGCCCCTTACTTGATCGAGCCGTCGGCGCTCCGAACGGCGGGACCGGGATAAGCTCCGCTTCTGACCTCCTCTGTAATCTGGCCGCTTTTCCCTCCTCACCCGAGGTGCGGGCTATTCAGATATCGGCGTCCGGGTCACGGCTCACTTAGCTCTGCTGCTTTCGGGTGTACTCTCGGCGTCTCTACAGGCTCTGGCGGGAGAGGTGTTCAGCGGGAGGGCGCACAGCCCACACTCACATCGTCACTTCCGGGCACGCCCCCATCAGTGTCGGCAATCATACTTTACACTTTCACTGTACTAATGACACTGGTTGGGAATGGGTCAACATCTAGAGCCAGGGCTGGTGCAACCACTAGGCGAACTAGGCAGCCACCTAGGGCGCACTGCCACTTAGGGCGCAACCATGGCCAGTGCCACATTCCTCTCCTGTCACCTCCTCGTCCCTGGTGGATGTCACCTCTAGAGAGTGGGGCAGTGTGTACGGGAAGGGGGGGAGGGTTAAAAGGGGGCAGTGTGTATAGGAAGGGGGGTGTAGGATTAAAGGGGTGTAGCATTAAAGGGGGGCAGTGTGTGCAGGAAGATGGGGTAGCATTAAAGCAGGGCAGTGTGTGCAGGAAGGGGGGTGTAGGGTTAAAGGGGGGCAGTGTCTGCAGGTAGGGGGTGTAGCATTAAAGCAGGGCAGTGTGTGCAGGAAGGGGGGGGCAGTGTGTACAGGAAGGGGGAAGGGGGGTGTAGGGTTAAAGGGGGGAAGTGTGTACAGGAAGAGGGTGATGGATCAAAGGGGGCAGTGTATACAGGAAGGGGAGTGTAGGGTTAATGGGGGGCAGTGTGTGCAGGAAGGGGGGGGGGGCAGTGTGTGCAGGAAGGGGGGGTAGCTGCGGTTAGGGGAGGTTCAACCTCCCTCAACCACTCTCTCCTGAACGCGGAAGAAGGAATGTTTTGACCGCTGGCGACAAAACGTGGCAAAATAGCGGTAAACTTCCAGAGGGCAGCAGTCAACACAGTCTATGTGTACATGGGCCCTTAGAAGGCTAAATTAGTTTTCCTTTTCTTAATTAATTTTTTTTCCCTTTTTTTTAAATTGGTGATCCCATCAGTAATACGCTTCTTGCCCTCGGGTGTCAACGCCTACTGTCTTGCATCAATGGAGGAGCTGGGTTCACACCGGCTCCTGATTTGGGTTTCAAACATACGCCTACCAACATTCTGCTCCTGATCCCAAAACACTGGAGCCCAACTCCAGTCACAAGAAAAAAAAATGTACCCTCCTTTTAGATGTTTATAAGGAGAAGGTGTCCATGTTGATTCTAAAGCCGGCCACAGACGGTTGGCATCATCTATGGGCAGGCTGAATGTACAGTTCCTCAAAAAAGTATTCACACCCCTTAAATCGTTCCACATTTTGTCATGTTACAACCAAAAACGTAAATGTATTTTATTGGGATTTTATGTGTTAGACCGACACAAAGTGGCACAGAATTGTGAAGTGGAAGGAAAATGATAAATAGTTTTCAACATTTTTTACAAATAAATCTGTGAAAAATGTGGCGTGCATTTGTATTCAGCCCCCTTTACTCTGATACCCCGAACTAAAATCTAGTGGAACCAATTGCCTTCAGAAGTCACCTAATTAGTAAATAGAGTCCACCTGTGTGCAGGGCCGGCGTTAGGGGGGGGGCAAACAGGGCAACTGCCCAGGGCCCCGAATGTCCAGGGGCCCCGGGTCACTGTCAGCAGCGGGCTCCAGGGGCGGACGGAGCGGTCGCCGGTCGGGCACTTCGGACGGGAAGGGAACCCGCCGCCCAATACAGCACTGATTCACCCGATGTTGTCTCAGAGACAACATCGGGCTATCTGGAACTGCCGCTCGGCGACCAGCTCTATGGAAGTGGGAGGAGGGGAGGGGCCCTGCGGCCGCCGCTATAGAACTTGGAGGCGGGGCCCGGCCGCCAGTTCTATATTGAAGTATGAGGAGGGGAGGGGCCCGGCGGCTGTCTCTACTGAAGTGGGAGGAGGTAAGGGGCCCTGCGGCCAATGGCATTGAAGTGGGAGGAGGGGAGGGACCCGGCGGTGTACTGCAGCGGCCGTGCTATGGAAGTGGGAGGAGGAGCCCGGTGGCCAGCGCTGCATCTGTGGAAGGAGGGGCCCGGCGGCGCTGCCTTTCTATGGTGTCTTAATAAGTACTGGGGACAGAGGTCAGTGAGTAGATAATAGGCAAGCCCAGCTAACTACCACATCCACTGACACCCCCACCAACATGTGATCTCCCCTAAATTCACTATAGTGGTGAACTTGGGGGAGATCACATATTGGTGGGGGTGTCAGTGGTGAATTGTGTGGTGGGGGGACAACGACACAGCAGTGGTGAACTTGGGGGACATCACATATTGGTGGTGGTGTGGGGGGTATGACACAGCAGTGGGGAATTTGGGGGACATGATCACATATTGGTGGGGGTGTCAGTGGTGGTGTAGGGGTGGGAATGACACAGCGGTGGTGAATTTTGTGGGGAAATCACATATTGGTAGGGGGTCTGTCTGTGGCACAAACCCCCTACCAATATGTGATTTCCCCACAAAATTCACCACCGCTGTGTCATTCCCCTCCCCCCACCACCACAAAATTTACCACTGACACCCCCACCAATATGTAATCTCACCAAATTCACCACTGCTGTGTCACTCGGAGGGAATGACACAGTAGTGGTGAATTTGGTGAGGAGATCAGTGGTGAATTGTGTGCGGGGGGGGGGGGGGGGTATGATACAGTGGCGGTGTAGCCCCCCCCAAAACCACACAATTCACCACTGACACCCCCACCCTAATATGTGATCCCCCCACCAAATTCACCACACCTTCCCGTCCGCCGCCAGAGAAGAGGCAGCGGGCAGCGCCGACCGAGTCGCAGTGCCATGGAGGAGGAAGAAGTCGACTCCCGAGCAGCACGGTCGCCAGGGAGTCGGGACGGTGATGGGCGGCGTGCATGCAGGTCGAGACGAGGACTCGGAGGGAGAAGACGTCCGACCGAGTCCCGAGCAGCACGCCAGGCACGGTGACGGCGGTGGCACCAGAGGTAAGTGAAGTCCTCCGGGGGGGGGGGGGATCACGCATTGATGGGGACATGCTGGACACTGCATTGATGGGGGACATGCTGGTCAGGTCACTGTGCATTGATGGGGGACATGCTGGTCAGGTCACTGTGCATTGATGGGGGACATGCTGGTCACTGTGCATTGATGGGGGACATGCTGGTCAGGTCACTGTGCATTGAATGGGGACATGCTGGTCAGGTCACTGTGCATTGAATGGGGACATTCTGGACACTGTGCATTGATGGGGGACATGCTGGACACTGTGCATTGATGGGGGACATGCTGGTCACTGTGCATTGGTGGGGGACATGCTGGACACTGTGCATTGGTGGGGGACATGCTGGTCACTGTGCATTGATGGGGACATGCTGGACACTGTGCATTGGTGGGGGACATGCTGGACACTGTGCATTGATGGGGACATGCTGGACACTGTGCATTGATGGGGACATGCTGGACACTGTGCATTGATGGGGGACATGCTGGACACTGTGCATTAATGGGGGACATGCTGGTCACTGTGCATTGGTGGGGGACATGCTGGTCACTGTGCATTGGTGGGGGACATGCTGGACACTGTGCATTGATGGGGGACATGCTGGTCAGGTCACGGTGCATTGAATAGGGACATGCTGGTCAGGTCACTGTGCATTGAATGGGGACATTCTGGACACTGTGCATTGATGGGGGACATGCTGGACACTGTGCATTGATGGGGGACATGCTGGTCACTGTGCATTGGTGGGGGACATGCTGGACACTGTGCATTGGTGGGGGACATGCTGGACACTGTGCATTGGTGGGGGACATGCTGGTCACTGTGCATTGATGGGGACATGCTGGACACTGTGCATTGATGGACATGGTGGTCACTGTGCATTGGTGGGGGACATGCTGGACACTGTGCATTGATGGGGACATGCTGGACACTGTGCATTGATGGGGGACATGCTGGACACTGTGCATTGATGGGCGACATGCTGGACACTGTGCATTAATGGGGGACATGCTGGTCACTGTGCATTGGTGGGGGACATGCTGGTCACTGTGCATTGGTGGGGGACATGCTGGACACTGTGCATTGATGGGGGACATGCTGGACACTGTGCATTGATGGGGGACATGCTGGACACTGTGCATTGATGGGGGACATGCTGGACACTGTGCATTGATGGGGACATGCTGGTCACTGTGCATTGATGGGGGACATGCTGGACACTGTGCATTGATGGGGGACATGCTGGTCAGGTCACTGTGCATTGATGGGGGACACGCTGGACACTGTGCATTGAATGGGGACATGCTGGTCACTGTTCATTGAATGGGGACATGCTGGACACTGTGCATTGATGGGGGACATTCTGGACACTGTGCATTGAATGGGGACATGCTGGACACTGTGCATTGATGGGGGACATTCTGGACACTGTGCATTGATGGGGGACATGCTGGACACTGTGCATTGATGGGGGACATGCTGGACACTGTGCATTGAATGGGGACATGCTGGACACTGTGCATTGATGGAGGACATGCTGGACACTGTGCATTGGTGGGGGACATGCTGGTCACGGTGCATTGAATGGGGACATGCTGGTCAGGTCACTGTGCATTGAATGGGGACATTCTGGACACTGTGCATTGATGGGGGACATGCTGGACACTGTGCATTGATGGGGGACATGCTGGACACTGTGCATTGGTGGGGGACATGCTGGACACTGTGCATTGGTGGAAGACATGCTGGTCACTGTGCATTGATGGGGACATGCTGGACACTGTGCATTGATGGGGGACATGCTGGTCACTGTGCATTGATGGGGGACATGCTGGACACTGTGCATTGATGGGCGACATGCTGGTCACTGTGCATTAATGGGGGACATGCTGGACACTGTGCAGTGAATGGGGACACGCTGGTCTTGAACCAACCTAATGATTGTTTGTTAAGTCACGCAATTTTTTACAGCGTTTTTTGCCGCAAAGCAATGCCTATTACATTTTTCTGTTTGCGCCCCCAAAAATTTTGAGCACCAGCCGCCACTGGTAATTCGTATGTGTCCTGGATTAAAGGGGTGAGGTAGTAACTCTACCCCACCTAGACCTGGCAATTTACTATTGTAATGCTCTGGTTTTGTCTATGTATGATTTTTGTAATGCACTGGTCTTGGTTTGTGAATTATTTATATTGCACTTGTTTATAAATTATTGCACTTTTGTCCCTTGTGTCTAAAGATTGTGTAGGGTGTCTGGAGGCGGGATGTGGGTGTGTCTGGAGGTGGGGCAAGGGTGTAACTGGAGGTGGGACATGGGTGGGGCCTGGAAGGGGGCCCTTGATTTATTTTGACCGGGGGCCCTGAGGGTTCCCAGTCAGCCCCTGGCGGGCTCCATTTTACAAAGGGGCCACGTCACTGTCAGGAGCCCATAGCACCGATCTTACAGATTCCTAGCGCACCTGTGGAAGGACACGGCCCCTCTCTTCCCTTTCCCTTGCCAGTTGGTGCAATTGGGTGCCGCTCAGCATATCACCATATATGGCGCCTATATTTTTGGTAGAATATAAAAAAATTTGGGGCCCCACTTTTAGGTTTGCCCAGGGCCACACTTTGTCTAAAACCGGCCCTGCCTGTGTGTCATTTTATCTCAGTATAAATGCAGCTGTTCTGTGAAGCCATCAGAGGTTTGTTGGAGAACCTTAGTGAGCAAACAGAATCATGAAGGCCAAGGAACACATCAGACAGGTCAGGGATAAAGTTGTGGAGAAGTGTAAAGCAGGGTTAGGTTATCAAAAATGTCCCAAGCTTTGATCATCTCACAGAGCACTGTTAAATCCGCCATGGAAAATGGAAAGATTATGGCACACCTGCAAACCTACCAAGACATGGCCGTCCACCTAAACTGACAGGCCAGGCAAGCAGAGCATTCATCAGAGAATCAGCCAAGAGGCCCATGGTAACTCTGGAGGAGCTGCAGAGATCCACAGCTCAGGTGGGAGAATCTGTCCACAGGACAACTATTAGTCGGCACTCCAAAAATCTGGTCTTTATGGAAAAAGGGCAAGAAGAAAGCCATTGGTGAAAGAAAGCCATAAGAAGTCCCATTTTCAGTTTGTGAGAAGCCATGTGGGGGACAAAGCAAACATGTGGAAGAAGGTGCTCTGGTCAGATGAGACTTAAATTTAACTTTTTGGCCTAAAAGCAAAATGCTATGTGTGGCGACAAGTTACACTGCACATCACCCTGAACACACCATCCCCACCAGGAAACGTGGTGGCAGAATCATGTTGTGGGGATGCTTTTCGTCAGCAGGGACAGGGAAGCTGGTCAGAGTTGATGGGAAGATGGATGGAGCCAATTACAGGGCAATCTTAGAAGAAAACCTGTTAAAGTCTGAAAAAGACTTGAGACCAGTGGCGGCTGGTGCTCCATGGGCCGGGGGGGGGGGGGGCATCAGACAGACTGCACCATACCCCCCCCGGACCACACCCAGGCCGCACACCATAACACCCCCCCCCCCCCGGACCACAACGAGACAGGAGAGAGGGAAAACAGGAGACAGGACAGGGGAGACAGGACAGGGGAGACAGGAGACAGGACAGGGGAGACAGGAGACAGGACAGGGGAGACAGGAGACAGGACAGGGGAGACAGGAGACAGGACAGGGGAGACAGGACAGGGGAGACAGGAGACAGGACAGGGGAGACAGGAGACAGGACAGGGGAGACAGGAGACAGGACAGGGGAGACAGGGCAGGGGAGACAGGAGACAGGACAGGGGAGACAGGACAGGGGAGACAGGAGACAGGACAGGGGAGACAGGACAGGGGAGACAGGAAACAGGACAGGACCCCCCCCCACTCACCCTACCTGGATGAAGCAGCGAGGCAGGGGCAGCTTCAGCTTCTTCCCCGTCTTCTGCATCTCCTCCCTCCTCCTCCATGCCCAATGGCATGGCTTCTCCTTTCGGCCAATCGGGAAAACGGGTCTCAAAACCCACTTCCTGATTGACCAGGAGAAGGATCCGTGTGACAATAGTGAATTTTCATTCGCTATTGTCACACAACTGGGTGGGCTCGGGGCGCAATGCTCTGCGCACCGAGTCCACCCTTTTTTTAGCCTTTGAGAGCCTCTGGCTTTAGTCACATGGTTAAAAAAAAGCCCCATTGAACTCCATGCGTCCGGCGCCCCGCGTGTAGATTATGGGGCCGGACGCATGGATAGAGGAAGTGGCACCTCTGCGCCCGATATACACCAGCCGCCACTGCTTGAGACTGGGGCCGAGGTTCACCTTCCAGCAGGACAATGACCCTAAACATACAGCCAGAGCTACAATGGCCCAGTCAAAGTCCAGACCTAAATCCAATAGAGAATCTGTGGCAAGACTTGAAAACTGCTGTTCACAGATGCTCTCCATCCAATCTGACAGAGTTTTAGCTATTTTTGAAAGAAGAATGGGCAGAAATGTCCCTCTCTAGATGTGCAAACCTGGTAGAGACATCCCCAAAAAGACTTGCAGCTGTAATTTCAGGGAAAGGCGGTTCTACAAAGTATTGACTCAGGGGGGTGAATACAAATGCACACCACACTTTTCACATATTTATTTGTAAAACATTTGGAAACCCATTTATCATTTTCCTTCCACTTCACAATTATGTGCCACTTTGTGTTGGTCTATCACATAAAATCCCAATAAAATACATTTACGTTTTTGGTTGTAACATGACAAAATGTGGAAAATTCCAAGGGGTATGAATACTTTTTCAAAGCACTGTACCCAAGTCGATATATATATATATTGACTTTGTAATAACCAGCATGTGAGTTTTTTGCCACTAGCAATAATCACTGTATTCTCCCAGCAGGGACGGCTCACCGCCACATCAGTCATATGTTGATGCTGTACTGCACTGGTGACAGTATATAAAAAAAAAAAATTGTGAACATTTTTTTATTTCATTTTATTTATTATTTTCCAACAAATTGTGCCAAAAAATACCCGTATACAAAAATAAATACTTTAGACTGTCTACTTTCAAAAAAAGAGTAGTTTGGGGGGTATTTTTACTGTCCTGGCATTTTAAGGTCCTCAAGAAATTAAATAGGCCATCCGTACATCAGAATTGATCAAGTATCCCTGATCACCATCACACCAATCATAGGATGACTATGTACTGCACTAGTGACGATATATAAAAAAAAGAGAAAAGAAAAAGGGACGGCTCACCGCCACATCAGTCGTATGTTGATGCTGTACTGCACTGGTGACAGTATGTAAGAAAAACATTTTTTGAACACTTTTTTTTATTTAATTTTTTTTTATATTTTCCAACAAAGGAGTAGTTTGGGGGGTATTTGTACTGTCCTGGTATTTTAAGGTCCTCAAGAAATTAAATAGGCCATCCGTACATCAGAATTGATCAAGTATCCCTGATCACCATGACACCAGTCATAGGATGACTATGTACCGCACTAGTGACGATATATTAAAAAAATGTGAAAAAAACAAGGGACGGCTCACCGCCACATCAGTCATATGTTAATGCTGTACTGCATTGGTGACAGTATGTAAGGAAAAAAAAAATTTGAACATTTTTTTTTATTTTTTATTTTTTTATATTTTCCAACAAAGGAGTAGTTTGGGGGGTATTTGTACTGTCCTGGTATTTTAAGGTCCTCGAGAAATTAAATAGGCCATCGGTACATCAGAATTGATCAAGTATCCCTCATCACCATGACACCAGTCATAGGATGACTCTGTACCGCATTAGTGACGATTTAAAAAAAAAAAAAAAAAAAATTTGAAAAAAACAAGGGACGGCTCACCGCCACATCAGTCATATGTTGAAGCTGTACTGCACTGGTGACAGTATGTAAGAAAAATGAAATTGTGAACATTTTTTTTTTTTTAATTTAATTTTATTTAATATTTTCCAACAAATTGTGCCAAAAAATACCCGTATACAAAAATAAATACTTTAGACTGTCTACTTTCACAACAAAGGAGTAGTTTGGGGGGTATTTGTACTGTCCTGGTATTTTAAGGTCCTCGAGAAATTAAATAGGCCATCGGTACATCAGAATTGATCAAGTATCCCTTATCACCATGACACCAGTCATAGGATGACTCTGTACCGCATTAGTGACGATTTAAAAAAAAAAAAAAAAAAAATTTGAAAAAAACAAGGGACGGCTCACCGCCACATCAGTCATATGTTGAAGCTGTACTGCACTGGTGACAGTATGTAAGAAAAATAAAATTTTGAACATTTTTTTTTACTTAATTTATTTTAATATTTTCCAACAAAGGAGTAGTTTGGGGGGTATTTGTACTGTCCTGGCATTTAAAGGTCCTCAAGAAATTAAATAGGCAATCCGTACATCAGAATTGATCAAGTATCCCTTATCACCAGCACACCAGTCATAGGATGACTCTGTACCGCACTAGTGACGATATATAAAAAAAAAAAAAAAAAAAAATGTGAAAAAAACAAGAGACAGGTCACCGCCACATCAGTCGTATGTTGAAGCTGTACTGCACTGGTGACAGTATGTAATAAAAAAAAAATTGTGAACATTTTTTTTTATTTAAATGTATTTAATATTTTCCAACAAATTGGGACAAAAAATATCCGTATACAAAAATAAATGTCACAAACTGTCTACAAAGAGTAATTTAGGGGGTATTTGTAGTGTCCTGGCATTTTAAGGGCCTCAAGAAATGAGACAGGCCGTCAGTACATCAAGATTGATCAATTTTAAAATATCATTACAAGCCTGGTATTCTACCACCTACGCCACCAAGCCTGCTTGATCAATTTTAAAATATATATGCCATAGTTTGTAGGCACTATAACTTCAACGCAAAACATTAATATACACTTATTGGGATTTTTTTTTTACCAAGGACATGTAGCAGAAAACATTTCAGGCTAAATTAATGAAGATATTTGATTTTTGTATGTTTTATAACAGATAAATATTTTTATTTTTATTTTTTTTCAACCTTTTGGTATTTTTTTTCATTTAGATTGCAAAAAATTAAAAACCCAGTGGTGATCAAATACCACCAAAAGAAAAAAAATGATCAAAATATCACTGGTGTACAGCATTGTATGACCACACAATTGCCACTTAACCACTTGCCGACTGCCTAACGCCGATCTACGTCGGCAGTCAGCCCCTCACAGGCAAAGTGACGTAGGGCTACGTCACTAGCTTGTGAGGGTCTAGGGAGCGAGCGCGCGCCCCCGGAGGCGCGCTCCCGCTCCCACGTGGTCACGGACCCCCCCGCGCGTGTGACCGGCGGACCCGATGTCCGCCGGTCACTCGTCGATTGGCGGGGGAGAGGGAGAATGTCAGGCAGCTTGTGTAAACAAGCCACCTGTCATTCTCCTTGCTGTTAAGACACTGATCACTCGGATCTAGTATGTAGATCCGTTGATCAGTGTCCTTACAGCTGAAGCCACAGCCAATCACAGTAGAAAGCACGCCCCTAGGGATACACACAGCCCCTCCCTCCCAAATAAAGTTAACCCCTTCACTACCAGTGTATTTTTACAGTAACAGTGCATATATATATAGCACTGATTACTGTAGAAATGTCACTGGTAACCCCAAAAGTGTCAAAAATGTCAGTCAAGGGTCCGATCTGTCCGCCCCAATGTCGCAGTACCGCAAAAAAAATCGCAGATCGCCGCCATTACACGTTAAAAAAAAAACAACAAAAATGACAAAAATCTTTCCCTTTGTTAGTAAACGCGATAACTTTTGCGCAAACCAATCAAAATACGCTTTTTGCGATTTTTTTTACCAAACATAGGTAGCATAAAACAAATTGGCCGAAAAAGTTAAAAAATTTTGATTTTTACATTTTTTTTTGGGGAATTTCATATAAAAAAATGTGAAAAATATTGCTATTTTTGCAAAATTGACGCTCTTTTTTTGTTTATAGCGCGTGATCAAAAAATCGCACAGGTGATCAAATACCACCAAAAGAAAGCTCTGTTTGTGGGAAAAAAAGGACGCCAAATTCGTTTAGGTACAGCGTCGCACGACCGCGCAATTGTCCGTTAAAGTCACGCAGTGCCGAATCGCAAAATACCCCCTGGTCGGAATGGGGGTAAAATCGTCCGGGGCTTAAGTGGTTAAAGTAGCGCAGTGCTGAATAGAAAAGAATGGCCTGGCCATTATGGCGGTAAAACCTTCCTGAGGTCAGGTGGGTAAGCAATCTATAGTTACTCTGTAAGACAGATTTTTCTACATTTTCCAGTTTCAGAGATAGAAATGATAAAGCCAATATAATATTTCTAGGCTGGAATCATTCCATCTGTATAAAAGAATGAAAAAACAAATTTAAACCCGCGCTACACAATAGTGATATGTTATTCTGTGAAAAAACTGTGAAGGTGTGCAGCTGCTGCAACACTAAGAAACTCTTAGAATAAATAAATAAAACCAAATTAATGCAGCGCTAGCAACAAATAATATAAAAAATTACAAATTATTTAAATCAATCTATATCATGTGAATACAATATGTAATAATAAAATATATTAATCACATTAAAGTGCATAAGTTTCTATAGAAATATTTTAAAGTGCATATTTAAACTAAAATATAAACATTCAAATGTGAGATTTAAAGTGCAAAAATGGTGAAATAAAGTCCTTATTGATGATCCAAAAGGTGCCAAAGTGCCAAGTAAATAAAGGTGCTTGTGAGGTGAAGGTGCCCTCTTGGTTCCCCACTCACCGGAATTAGATAGTATAAAAGCCCTTGGTTTTATTGCACATTTGCCCAGGATCAGATATGGAATTCCTCCGATGTGTCCTCCGTATGGAAATCGTTCCCGATACCACCATTAAAAGAAAAGAGGGCCATACATCGTGAAGTACGTAGGTATAAAATCGCACAGGTGATCAAATACCACCAAAAGAAAGCTCTGTTTGTGGGAAAAAAAGGACGCCAAATTCGTTTAGGTACAGCGTCGCACGACCGCGCAATTGTCCGTTAAAGTCACGCAGTGCCGAATCGCAAAATACCCCCTGGTCGGAATGGGGGTAAAATCGTCCGGGGCTTAAGTGGTTAAAGTAGCGCAGTGCTGAATAGAAAAGAATGGCCTGGCCATTATGGCGGTAAAACCTTCCTGAGGTCAGGTGGGTAAGCAATCTATAGTTACTCTGTAAGACAGATTTTTCTACATTTTCCAGTTTCAGAGATAGAAATGATAAAGCCAATATAATATTTCTAGGCTGGAATCATTCCATCTGTATAAAAGAATATTTATTATACTCATTACTCTCTCCAGCGGTAATATTGGGCTCAGATCCATATTTAATATTCAGGTTAACAAGCATTGACATCTTGTGATAGGGAGTAAGAAATATGTGAGCCTGGCCATTGATCCTTCATGATATTAAACAGAGCCATCACTTTGCCAAGTAATAACTAATAAGAATTATTTATCTGCACCCTGGAAGGGATTTCCCGAGAATAATGAAAATAGATCTCAACTTTCCATCGGCACCTCTGATCCTGCCCTAGATTGAGCCAATGCGTCATCTCACTGGCATCTGGGGATCGGGATATTTATAATAGTTCCTGGAGTTGACATTAGGTAGACAAGGTCTATTGAGTCCTGGGGAAAATACAGGTGCATCTTATAAAATTTGAATATCATCAAAAAGTTCATTTATTTCAGTAATTCAATTCAAAAATGAAACTCATATATTTAATATGGATGCGTTACACTAGGGGTGATATTTTTCAAGCATTTCTTTCTTTTAATTTTGATGATTATGGCTTACAGCTAGTGACAACCCAAAAAGGAGTATCTCAGAAAATTAGAATATACTAATAATAATAATAAACTAATAATAATACTAATTTAAAAAAAAAAAAAGTATTTTTAATACAGAAATGTTGGCTTACTGAAAAGTATGTAGCCAGGTGAAGAAATCAATTCCGGCGTGATTAACCACTTGCCGACCGCCGCACGACTATTTACTGCGGCGGTCAGCCGCTCCTGGGCAAACCGACGTAGGGCTACGTCGCTCGCCCCCGCTCGTTTACAGTGATCCCCGCGCGTGTGACCGGCGGCTCCGATGTCCGCCGGCCACTCGCGATCTCCCGCAGGAGAGGGAGAAAGGCAGACGGCTGATGTAAACACAGCCGTCTGTCATTCTCCCTGATGTACGTGCAGAGACTACACGATCCTGCTATGTAGGATCGGATGTCTCTGTGGTTACATCACTAGCCACGCCCCCCCCACAGTTAGAATCACGCCCCTAGGGATACATTAAACCCACTGATCGCCAATAAAGGTAACCCCTTCCCTGCCAGTGTAATTTTTACAGTAACAGTGCATATTTATAGCACTAATTACTGTAGTAATGTCACTGGTACTCCCAAAAGTGTCAAAAATGTCAGTCAGGGGTCCAATCTGTCCGCTGCAATGTCGCAGTCCCGCAAAAAATCGCAGATTGCCGCCATTACTAGTTAAAAAAAAAAAACAATAAAAATGACATAAATCTTTCCCGTAGTTAGCAAACGCAATAACGTTTGCGCAAACCAATCCAAAAACGCTTATTACGATTTTTTTTTACCAAAAATATGTAGCAAAAAACAAATTGGCCTAAAATGTTAAAAAATGTTGATTTTTAAATTTTTTTTTGAGAATTTCATATTAAAAAATGTGAAAAATATTGTTATTTTTTCAAAATTGTTGCTTTTTTTTGGTTTATAGCGCAAAAAATAAAAATCACACAGGTGATCAAATACCACCAAAAGAAAGCTCTGTTTGTGGGAAAAAAAGGACGTCAATTTCATTTGGGTACAGCGTTGCACGACCGCGTAATTGTCCGTTAAAGTCACGCAGTGCCGAATCGCAAAATAGGCCCTGGTCTTTGAGCAGCCAAATCCTCCGGGGCTTAAGTGGTTAAGGGTGATGTACTATCCCTTTAATATCTGGGCTTCTGTTAAGAGACTGGTGTGTTGGATTGTGGGAACTGTAGTCCCGAAGAGGGTGAAGATTTTGGACGGCACACTGGATTGGACTCTACTCCCTGGGAGCTGTGGGTTCCGTGAGGACTGATGGGAGAGTTTATAAATTTGGGGCGGGACCAACGGTTCGCTGTCTTGCCTCGGGGACAGCGTGCTGTGCGGAAGGAGGAGGAAGAGCTGCTGCGGTGTGCAGGATA
Organism: Pelophylax lessonae; assembly: GCF_965119305.1. NCBI lineage: Eukaryota > Metazoa > Chordata > Amphibia > Anura > Ranidae > Pelophylax > Pelophylax lessonae. Next base: position 59,145,578 of record NC_138770.1, on the reverse strand, counting down.
GAGAGAGGCCGCGGGCCTAGCGGAAGACGCCTTGGAGAGGTGGTGGATGTCACGGAGGAAGGTGACAGACTGAGAGCAGAGACACCGGAGAGAGGTGGCGGGTGTTACCGTGGAGTAACCGGCCTGGTGTGGAGGATTGCTGAGCAAGGACACCAATGGATTGGGTGAGAGATATCTGATTACAGCAGACACTGTAACTCACAGGTACAGAGCAAGGGAAGGTCTGTGACGCAGTACAGATACAAAGGGAGTTTCACTGTGATAGAACAGTTGCCATAGGACACTGCAGTTCTGTATTGGTGCGTGGTGAACCAAAAAGGCCTTGACTGTATACACACAAACCCCTAGACTGTATACATCTTAGACAGAGCCAGTATATCAATATTTCTTTTCTGTTGGATTACAAATATTTCCCTTTCTCATTCTGGATTACAAATATCATTAATGGAATGTTTGAGAGCTTCACTGCCGGTGAAGATTAGCAAGGCCTTGCCCAGGAGGAGACTCATATAATCCATAGAAAGGGGGCCCCCTATAGGTGACAGAGTGCACTCTATCAGATTGTATTGCAATACATTATTAGAGCAACTGAGCTAATTTTAAACTGATTACTTTGTTCTTCAATAGCTTAAAGATATTTGTTCATACCGGTTTGGTCACTCTCACATCATTAAAGGAGGAATGATCTATTGAAGCAGCAATTAATATATTATTCCTCATCCAAAGCTGTAATACATTTACATTTGTTTATCTTTTTCAAAGGTTAGGGTTCTGAGTCTTGCGCCCCTTTATGACATTGGGGCTTTAACCACTTAAGCCCCGGAGGATTTGGCTGCTCAAAGACCAGGCCCTATTTTGCGATTCGGCACTGCGTGAATTTAACGGACAATTGCGCGGTCGTGCGACGCTGTACCCAAAATAAATTGGCGTTCTTTTTTCCCCACAAACAGAGCTTTCTTTTGGTGGTATTTGATCTCCTGTGCGATTTTTATTTTTTGCGCTATAAACAAAAAAAAAGTGACAATTTTGAAAAAATAACAATATTTTCACATTTTTTTTATATAAATATTCTCAAAAAAAAGGAAAAAAAATTTGAATTTTTTTAACATTTTAGGCCAATTTGTTTTCTGCTACATATTTTTGGTAAAAAAAAACGCAATAAGCATATTTTGATTGGTTTGTGCAAAAATTATTGCGTTTACTAACTACGGGAAAGATTTATGTCATTTTTATTGTTTTTTTTTTAACTAGTAATGGCGGCGATCTGCGTTTTTTTTTTTCGGGACTGCGACATTGAGGCAGACAGATAGGACCCCTGACTGACATTTTTGACACTTTTGGGGGGACCAGTGACATTACTACAGTAATCAGTGCTATAAATATGCACTGTTATTGTAAAAATGGCACTGGCAGGGAAGGGGTTAACTTTATTGGTGATCAGTGGGTTAAATGTATCTCTAGGGGCGTGATTCTAACTGTGGGGGGGCGTGGCTTGTGATGTAACCACAGAGACATATACGATCCTACATAGCAGGATCGCATAGCCTCTGTGCTTACCTCAGGGAGAATGACAGACGGCTGCGTTTACATCAGCCGTCTGTCTTTCTCCCTCTCCTGTGGGAGATCGCGAGTGGCCGACGGACATCGGAGCCACTGGTCACACGCGCGAGGAAGGCAGGGAATGAGCGGGGGGATTACGTCGCTCGCCCCCCTACAGGCTCCTGGGCGAGCGACGTAGGTCTACGCCGCTTTGCCCAGGAGCAGCTGACTGCCGCAGTAAATAGTCGTGCGGCGGTCGGCAAGTGGTTAAAGACTCAGAATCTCAGCTTGGTTCTCTTTATCTATATTTCCTGTTGTGTTGAACTCACAATTGTTCAATTTCTTGAATAAGACAGTAAAACTGATCTTTTATTATTGAAACGTTGTTGTCGTCTATTTAATCACTATGTCAGAACCCATAGTGTCAGTCGGGTCGAAAGGGACTCAGGGTCCAGGAAGTGAGGAGGATTTGAACACACTCAGCAACCCCTGTGGGGGTCGTGCTACATACAGTATAGTATGCACTCAATACTTAGTGCGGGCTCCTTTTGCATGAATTACTGCATCAATCTTCTAGATTGTAACCTCTAACGAGCAGGGCCCTCTTATTCCTCCTGTAATGTATTGTATTGTAACTGTATTGTCTTCCCTCACATTGTAAGGCGCTGCGCAAACAGTTGGCGCTATATAAATCCTGTATAATAATAATAAAAACATGCGGGTGGCATGGAGGCGATCAGCCTGGGGCACTGCTGAGGTGTATTGGAAGCCCAGGTTGCTGTGATAGCGGCCTTCAGCTCGTCTGCATTGTTGGGTCTGGTGTCTCTCATCTTCCTCCTGACAATACCCCACAGATTCTCTGTGGGGTTTAGGTCCGGCGAGTTTGTTGGCCAATCAAGCACAGTGATCCCATGATCATTAACCCAGGTATTGGTAGTTTTGGCAGTGTGGGCGGTGCCAAGTCCTGCTGGAAAATGAAATCAACATCTCCATAAAGCTGGTCAGCAGAGGGAAGCATGAAGTGCTCTAGAATTTGCTGGTCGAGGGCTGCGCTGACTTTGGACCTGATAAAAAACAGTTGTTGTTGTTATTCTGTCTCTCACTGCTAAAATAAACTTACCAATAAAATTATAGACTGATCATTTCTTTGGCAGTGGGCAAACGTACAAAATCAGCAGGGGATCAAATACTTTTTTCCCGCCTCGCTGTAAATGTACATGAGGTTTTGAATGAACAGTTTGATAAAATGCACCCCTTTAGCTACTATGCGCAGGGCTTTTTTTCTCAGAGAATAGGTGCAGGAACTCCTCCCTTCTGAGTCACCCCTCGACTCCGTCCCCTACCCACCCCCGAGCACCGTTCCTTGGTTTCACCTCCTACCCACCTCCCAGTACCACCCCTTTTAGAGAATTAACGATAATAAGAAAGGCAATATAAAAGATCTAGAAACAATAGACACCCCAGCGACAATAGATCCACCCCTGCAACAATGGACTTCCAACATCAAGCATTAATAGACTCTCCAGCAGCCAGCAGCATTAGACCCCTCCCTCAATAGTAGATCCCTCCCAGCAATGATTGATGCCCTGCAACATGATACCCCACCAGCAACAACAGACTTCCCCAGCAACAATAGATCCCCTCCAGCAGCAAATAGATCCCCTCCAGCAACAAATAGATCCCCTCCAGCAACTCTAGATTCCCCAGTAGCCAGCATCAATAGACCCTCCAGCAGCCAGCAACAAAGATCCCTCCCTCAACAATAAATCCCTCCCAGCAACAAAAGACCCACCCCAGGAACAATAAATCCCCATGAGCAACAGAAGACCTCCCCAGCAACAATAGACCCCCATCCTATGCAAAAATAGTAGCAATAGACTCCCTATTAACCAGCATCAATAGACCCTCCAGCACACCCCAGCACCCCTTGCCATTACATACATTCAGTTCTGGAGGTGCTGGAACTGAGTTCCCAAGCATTCCCGCTGAAAAAAAGCCCTGACTATGCGGCTGTTCAACCCCCCCAAAGAGAATATTTCTTGGTGGCATTTATGACCTTAGATCATTTTTCAGTTCGGTTCCATAAAGATTCCAGTGTTTATTTGCATCAATATATGTATTTAAGGCCCCGTTCACACCGGGGCGACGCTACTTTGCCGGGCGACCTCATAGGTCCCGGCGCGCTGCTCGCACCGCGACCTCGGAACGGCCGGCACGGACTTCATAACATTGAAGTCTATGCAGGTCGCTCCGGGTCGCCCCAAAGAAGCTCCGGACCCTTTTTCTAAGTCGGAGCGACTTGTGTCGCTCCTATTAGAACGGGTCCACAGCTTCTCTATGGAAGGCGACCTACGGGACCTGTCAGGCGACCAGGTCGCCTGACAGGTCGCTCCAGTGTGAACGGGGGCTTAAGGTTTCCGCTGGACTGATGTCTCTTTGTTTGTATACCCACTATTTGCCTTGGAGCACTAGTTACCTAATGGAGCTTCCCTGAGTCAGCCATTTACACTTTGGGAATCACCCATACTCAATTAACTGTGCCTCTCGACGTGAAATATTCTGCAAAACATACCTTTTATAGATTACAATTGATTTTCAATTGCCGCTGGACTTTCAGAACAGTGGTGCTTTGTGTACGTTGATTATGTCTATGTTTTCTCATACACACTATTATGCTAAGAGCATTAAAAGCTTGATAAAGCTTGGATGAGTCAACCGTGTGTACTTTCGGGGTCTTTCCATACATGAATCAGTTTGGTGAAGACTGAAGAGCGCGCCATTACCACTACATATTTATTTCCTATTGATGTCCCATCAGGAGGACCATCACCTCTAGGACCTGAAATGTATTCTGTTAATGATAGCCTCATATATTCTATAGACATTTCCTTTGATCCGTTGGGAAACTCTGGAACTATGATGTGTCTACCTTTTATTTTAATTGCTTTTAATCAAGTGGTCTTTTTTGTAGGCTGTTAACATAGATTTTTGGAATTAACAGAAACAATAACCAAGTGGTCACAACTCAATTATAAATGCCAACACCCCTGACTCTTTAAATATACCTCACTACGCGATATTACCAAAAGTATTGGGACGCCTGCCTTTACACTCACATGAACTTTAATGGTATTCCAGTCTTAGGGCTCTTTCACACGGGCGGTCCGATCAGATCCGCCTGTCAGTTTTTTAGGCGGATCTGATCGGATCCTCCATGCAGCTCTATGGGGGAGCGGGTGTCAGCGGAGACACCTCCGCTGACACCCGCTGCCATCCGCATCCGATCCTGTGCTTGAAATCTGGACGGATGGAAACCCTATTTTTCCATCCGTTCAGTAATCGGATCGGATCAGATCGGATCTGATGAGAGCGGACAAGTGGTCCGCTCTCATCCAATCCCCCATAGAGGGCAGCGGGGACTGAGACACCTCCCTCTCTGCAAGCGGAGACGGAGCTGTCATCCGCCCGGCTCAGCGGGGATCGCGGATCGATCCCTGCTGAGCAACACGGATCCGCCTACGGAGCGGACCGTGTGAAAGAGCCCTTAGTCTGTAGGGTTCAATATTGAGTTGGCCCACCCTTTGCAGCTATAACAGCTTCAACTCTTCTGGGAAGGCTGTCCACAAGGTTCAGGAGTGTGTCTATGGGAATGTTTGACCATGAAGGGCATTCCATCTTTGCCCGCAATTATACCAAACCCACTGCAGGCAATTCCTACCTGCACCTTGATAGCTGCCACCACCCACAGTGGGTCAAGAACATACCAAAAGGCCAGTTCTTCCAATTTAAACAGAACTGTACCAGAGATTTGTCCTTATTTTACTTTATTCTATTATGTATTACTATTATATTTTTTTCATTCCTCCTAGTTTTTCTGAAATTCCTACATGACCTGTATCTAGTTCTGTCCATTAGTGCTGCCTTGAACCATTTTTATCTGTTATGGAAAGTCACTGTTGTTGCCTTCTGTTTTTTTTGCCTTGTGATTACCAGCTATCGCCACTTTAACTTCCTAACTGCCTGTATATATCGTATCATTCTCCTTATATTTTATAATATTTTATAATTTTTTATAAATGTCGGTCGTTGCAATATTTTTTGTCACGCAGTATTTGTGCAGTTGTCTTTCAAACGCCATTTTTTGGAAAAATTACATTTCACTGCATTTAGAAAAAACTAAACAGTAAAGCTAGCCAATTTTTTTGTATATTGTGATAGATGATGTCACGCCGAGTAAATAGATACCTAACATGTTACGGTTTAAAATTGCGCACACCCGTGGAATGGCGACAAACTACGGTCAATAAAAATCTCCATAGGCGTTGCTTTAAAATTTTTTAACAGTTGCCAGTTTAGTGTTACAGAGAAGCTCTGTTTTAAAATTATAGCTTTCACTCATGTGTGGTATGAACAGCGATTTAATTTGCGGGCGCAACTTCCGTATACATTTTCTTTCGTGCCCGAGCTCACGGTGATGGGGGGGTGGTTAAAAATTGTATTTTTTCCTATTTATTTTATTTATTTTTTTAATTTTAGCACAGGTTTTTTTTTTAAAAAATGGTCACTTTTATTGTTGTCACAAGCAATGTAAACATCACTTGTGACAGTAATAGCCTACCCAGAAGACGCAGAGTGCCGGCACCCTCCTCGTCTACCGCTGCCATCTTGGCCTCGTTACCCCTGATGTCAGTGGGGAAGAAGCCCTCTGAAAGCTAATGACTCATTGGTTGTTAAGGACGGGGGGGGGGGGGGGGCGGCTTCCCAACCTGCTGCTTAACAACCAGCTATTCTTTGATCATTTTTAGACCAATCCCAATTATACATGTTGTCTACCCCTAATTTCCTCTAACTCTCCTCCCCCTAGTGCATTTCATTGGCTAAACAAAAAAAACTAAAGCTGTAAAATGCTTGTAAAAAGCTGCGAAAATGGCTTTAAAAAAAAGCGGAAAATAACGCTTGAAAAAAATGTCCCGAAAAATGCCAGTAAATTGCTACGCTCAGCAGTGAATAAAGCCTCAGCGAAAACACAAAAAAAAAATAAAATGAGGACCCCCCCAAATCCTTACAAGACCTGTATCTGAGCATGCAGGCTGGCAAACCAGGAAAGGGGGGGATGAGCAAGTGGTCCCCCTTCCTGAATCAAACCAAGCCACATGCCAATTAAAATGGACAGGGGTACCTGCCAGGGGGGAACCCCCATAGGTAATATGTCACCTCCTTATTGTCTGTTTTAAAGCTGTAAATGCAGCACCACCACGCTGCAACCGTGTGCATTACACCCAATTGTAGGGCAACCGCAGCCCAGCCCTATACACTTAAATCGTTTGCAACATGTTGTTTGATTTTTGTTGTGGCCGTGGCATGTGTAGGTGGCATCTGAACAGCTGCATGCCCACGGCTTTCCCCAGCACATTTGTGCTTGTGTGGATTTTCTGCGCATCCGCAAAAAGACAGCTATTATGGAAGGCTCGAAAATGTATTGTGTTTGCGCATGCACAGGAAATCTCCTGTTTTTTAGATGTACTGAAGGGCTCTGCCAGGACCCAAAGACCCTGCACACCTGAAAAAATGGCAGCACCGGATGGGGGTGGGTGGAGCCATAAAAATGTGACCAAAGTTCCTTTTAAAAGAAATTAAGTAACTTGGTGTTACATTGCGAAGGAATTTATTATTCCCTTCCCTTAGTTGGGGCAGGGACAGATTTTCTTTGAACAATTTAGTACAAGTGGGAACATATTTGCAGCCGGAGAGACGACAGGTGCCCTCTGCCTGTGGCAAGACACGTTTCCCGGAGTAGCGGCAGATGACAGCTTGGCACAGTAAATATGGTTCTGAGAGCCCTTAGGAAGCCTGGAAGGCAAGTATCTCATTGTGTCACTCGTGATCGGAAAGTAAAAAGCTCTTCATTATTTCCTCCTATTCCTATCATAAACTTTTCATTGTTAGGGCTCCTTCCTACGTGTGGCAGAACATGGCGGTCCTCTGAAAAGCGATTTGAGGTGGTATGTCACCTCCTCACCGTCTTTTTTAAACCCGTAAATGCTGCACCAATGCATTGCTCGTGGTTGCTGGGCGTTTGCTGCGCATCCCTATTTACTTGAATGGGTCATGATTGGTAGAGGTACTGTCTGAAGAACGGGGGGGAGGGGGGTCACTTTTGCCAGTAACCATGGCATGTGAGCATCCTAGTCCTCTTCCTTTGCAGCTGCAGATAAAGACAATGGTGGACCTTCCCCGTGCATTGTGCATCAGGGTGGCTACTTGTAGTCTTTATTAGGGTTACATGTGGCTGGGTGGCAATGCACAAATGAAGGATAGTTGTGACCCCCGTTAACAGGAAGGGTCAAAACAAGAACAGTCAGGATCACCATGAGTCAGAGGGTGCAGGAAGCTTTAGATTCTGTGTTGATAGGCAAAGTCAGTGTGCTGGGCAGCTTCATGCAGGGAGCCATGCTCTACACAGCTGCTCTACTTTGGGCTCTACTGAGCCACCATTTTGGAAGGGTCTGCATCATTACTGCTTTCCTAGTTTGCTATGTCTGTGGAGACCCTAGTACTTAAAGCGGATCTTCACACAAAACATATTGTTGCGCCCGACCTATGTGTGTGCAGATGTGCTGAAGGCTCTGTCTGGCTTTCAGTACCCAGCAGAGACCTTTGGCATAGCTGCGCACATGTTGGCATGTTCGCAATGATGGCACAACCAAGGAGAGATAGGATCTCTGTTTACTCTTTGATTCTTCTACACATGCACAGATGTGCCAGGTCCCAAAGGCCAGGCAGAATTCTTCAGGACATCTACATACACGCTGGACCATTAAAGATCAGTTCAATAAAAGCTTCTTCTTTGCAGTTATTTATTCCGGCACTGACAGCAGTTGCAACATGACAGATTCTAACGTGTTTCGGCTTAAAGCCTTCCTCATAGCAAGCTCGTTATGAGGAAGGCTTTAAGCCGAAACAGGTTAGCATCTGTCATGCTGCAGCTGCTGTCAGTGCTGGAATAAATATTTGCAAAGAAAAGGCCAATTGTGTGCCGGCTTTTCTTTAATATTTGAAGTGGTCTGGACATTTCAACGTAAGCACCAACACTTAGCTCTCTATTCCTTTATAGTGTGGTGGAGCTAGGGTTAGTTGTTACATAGACCATTAAAGATGGCAGCACTAGTAAGGTGGGGCAGGGCTGGCCATAAGGGGGTTGAAGTACCTTTTTAAAGTAGACATTGGCCCCATAAAAGATGACAAAGGAAATATGGCCACTGAGGACAGAGAAAAGGCGGAAGTGTTAAATAATTTCTTCTCTTCAGTCTTCACAAAAGAATCGGGGGGCTACACGAACCTAGCTTGTAAGGCCGAACTAAACAACACACCTCAGGAAATACCGCCATGGCTAACAGAAGATAGACTTAGAACTAAACTAGAGAAACTTAACATAAATAAATCACCGGGACCGGATGGCTTGCACCCGAGGGTTCTTAAGGAGCTCAGCCAGGTGATTGCCAGACCATTATTCTTGATCTTTAAGGATAGTTTACAGACGGGTATGGTGCCAGCTGATTGGAAAAAAGCCAACGTGGTACCAATATTTAAAAAGGGGCCGAGATATATCCCGGGTAACTATAGGCCGGTCAGCCTAACATCAGTAGTCTGCAAAATTTTGGAGGGGATGTTAAGGGACCACATACAAGACTTTAGTAATGAAAACTGTATTATTAGTAGTAATCAGCATGGATTCATGAAAAATCGTTCTTGCCAAACCAATCTATTAACCTTCTACGATGAAGTGAGCTGCCACCTAGATAAAGGTAAGCCTGTGGATGTGGTGTATCTGGACTTTGCAAAGGCCTTTGACACCGTTCCCCACAAACGCTTACTGTACAAACTAAGGAAGGTAGGTATGGACCATAAGGTGAGTACCTGGATAGAGAACTGGCTCCAGGGGAGAGTCCAGAGGGTGATGATTAATGGGGAGTACTCGGATTGGGCGGGTGTGGAAAGTGGGGTCCCGCAGGGTTCTGTCCTGGGACCAATCCTGTTTAATTTATTCATAAATGATCTAGAGGAGGGGATATCTAGTACAATCTCAGTATTTGCGGATGATACTAAACTAGGCATGCCGATATCTTCTATGCAGGATGTGGAAACCTTACAAACAGACCTGAACAAAATAACGGGGTGGGCAACTACATGGCAGATGAGGTTTAATGTTGAAAAATGTAAAGTAATGCACTTGGGGGCCAGAAACCAGAAAGCAAGCTACTCACTAGGGGGGGAACCTCTGGGTGAGTCTAGGATGTTAAAAGACCTGGGGGTACTGGTAGACAACAGGCTTGGCAGTGGCATGCAATGCCAAGCCGCTGCAAGCAAAGCCAACAGAATACTGGGATGTATAAAAAAGGGGATTCACTCCAGAAATAAAGAGATTATTCTTCCACTCTACAAGACTCTGGTCCGGCCACATCTGGAGTACTGTCCAGTTCTGGGCACCGGTCCTCAGGAAGGATGTGCTGGAACTGGAGAAAGTCCAGAGAAGGGCAACAAAAATAATTAGGGGAATGGAGGACATCAGCTATGAGGAAAGACTACAAGCACTGAACTTATTCTCTCTGGAGAAGAGACGATTGAGGGGGGATATGATATCAATGTACAAATTCTGTACTGGCGACCCGAGCATAAGGAACAAACTATTCAGAGAAAGGAAATACAATAAGACACGTGGCCACTCACTAAAACTAGAGGAAAGGCGGTTTAACCTTAAAATGCGTAAAGGGTTCTTCACTGTAAGAGCGGTAAGGATGTGGAATTCTCTTCCACAAGCAGTCGTATCAGCAGGGAGCATTGATAGTTTCAAAAAACTATTAGATGGGCACCTTAGAGACCACAACATACAGGGGTATACAATGTACGGTTAAAAGCAAACACACACACATCATAGGTTGAACTGGATGGACTGATGTCTTTTTTCAACCTCACTAACTATGTAACTATGTAACATGACCTCAAGAAGTGAAGATTTGGTATGTTTATATGGAACATCTAGAAGTCCTAATTTTGCCTAAGCAGTATCCTGAAAGAAGTACCATTTGTTTGAAATTCCTCCTGAAAAATCACTGTATCCTCATGACTGTATATCTGCAGTGTGAGATCATCTAAGGCTGCTAGCTTCACCAGATTTGGAATGAGATTTGGGGATGTCACTACTGTGCTGATCACTGTTCTCCTTGATAGAGGGGAAGCTGTGCCTGAGGACCTGCAGTGAAAGGATCTCCTTGCTTCAGCTTCATTCATTCTGTGGATCTGTGCTTCTGCCACCGCTATCATTACCCCACCAATCCTCATCAGATCATTGGTCATCAGAGGGCAGCTCTGACATGAGGAAGAAATGCCCTGCCTCTACCAAGATGGCCCCTTCACAAAGAGACAATGCAGAACATGGCATGAGTAAGTCATTATTGGAGTAAAGATCAGTTGCAGAGAGACCAGTGGCAATACTAATGACTAGACCTATGCCCTCTGCCTGTCATTTTATGGGCAAAACTTCCAGAGTTCAGTTCTTATTTAACTGGAAATAGAGCACAAGACACCCATAGCTCCCAACTGTCCCAACCTTAAAGGAACTGTCCCTTTTTTGGAATCATAATCCTCTGTCTCTCATTCCTCCTCAGTTGTCCCTCTTTATTGTTTGATGTATATACCTCTATATCAGGGGTCTCCAAACTGCGGCCCGGGGGCCAGATGTGGCCCTTTGCTAGCCTTTATCTGGCCCTTGGGGCACTATTCCGCCCACTGACACCAACAAAAGGGGCACTATTTCTTCCACCGATACCAATATTGGGATACTATTCCTCCTACTAATAGGGGCACTCCTCCTCCTCCTATCAACCATCAATCCTGAGGCCATATTTATTCTCACTGATGCCGGGCCCTGGACATTTTCTGCCCCCACTGGCCACAATCCGGCCCTTCTAAAGTGTGAAGGACAATAAACTGGCCCTTTGTTTGAAAAGTTTGGAGACCCCCGCTCTATATTAATACAATCCTTGCAGTATGAAGGAAACATTGTAGTGAAAAAAGCACCAATCATTTTTTGCATGTTTTATTTTTTATGGTGGGGGCAGGGCCTGGACAAGGAGTGGACAGAAGGGATGGCTGCCCTGGGCACAGCATGTATTGTAGGGATGGGGGAACTACAGGGTCCTTCTACTATAAGGCTGACAAGAGTAGTTACAGCAGCATCACTACTCAGTCCAGTGCTGGAAGCGGCAAGTAGAGGAGGAGAGGGCAGAGATGAGGTGCAGGATGTACTTTTTCTCCCCCTCCTCCACATAAGCTCACACATAAAGAAATTAGGGGAGGGGGTGCAATTTGGCATCTTTGCCCTGGGCGCTGGATGATCTTGTCCCGGCACTGAGTGGGGTTTGCCAGGAGCTTAGCAATGGATTGTCCTGTGTCTACATGTTTTGTGCTAAAAGGTGGTCCAATTTGCCATCATGGAACAGGCAGTATGGACACAGACTAGATCTTCTAACCTGTACATGTACTATACAGTAACAGTAACATGGTACAGCAAGCATATAAAGACGTGAAGTGTAGGGATCTGCTGCTCTCTACTGTCTAGATTTGTACCCAAAAGAGGACTACAGAAGGTTACATCAAACATTGTTTAAAGGGCAAGTGTAGTTATACAAAATCTCATAGCCCATGCTCCTGACCTCCAAACCAAAATGTGTATTTCTTCCAGATCTGTGCAGTAACCAAGTTTGAAACCTTCCTGTAATAAAGACCGGTCACTTTCCTTGTGCAGGGTGAGTGGTCTTACTTCCGCCCCCTTCTGTAGAGGGGTGGAACCTGCTGGGTCCCTCCCACAGCTCTGCTCAAGCTATGTACAGCACAGTACTGAAGTCACTGCTACTTTTACAAAGTAGTGTAGCAACCTTCTAGAGTAGTGTAGTTTGTTAGGTAAATTTAGTTAGCGCCTCTGTAATCAGTGGAGTTGATTATTCAGGCTTGCTCAGTGTCTCACAGGTTGCTGCTCTGATTACTTTCTCCAGTACTCTAGGGAATTCTAGAATCATAGTGGGAGGAAGAAAAAAGTAAGCAGCCTGAATATTTATGCAGGAACTTATTTATTTATGGAACTCCAGCCAATCTCTGGGGAGGTGTGCCCAGGAGGTGGTGGGAGAGCCCATAAATAGTCAGGGGCCTGAGATAGGAGCAGCAGAGTTCCTTGGTCCAGTCCTTCTTGAGGGAGAGCCCATAAATAGTCAGGGGCCTGAGATAGGAGCAGCAGAGTTCCTGGGTCCAGTCCTTCTTGAGGGAGAGCCCATAAATAGTCAGGGGCCTGAGATAGGAGCAGCAGAGTTCCTGGGTCCAGTCCTGCTTGCGGAGACCCCTGTGCAGGGGCTTCATACCCTGGGTCAGGATTGGGTGCCATCTAGACAATATGTAGGTCCCAGCTGAGGCTTCAGCTGGGGGCATATTTGCAAAGTCTAGTTCTGGAGTTCGTTTGGCTCTGGGAAGCTCACTGGAGAGTACCAGGAGGAAGTTTGGTGGGAGAGAGTATCCAGATATCCTATGGTGGTGTGAGTCTACATCTCCATCATTGGAGAGTACCCGGTGGATAGCAAAAGGAGGAGACTGATGATCCTGTGGCCATGTGTGTAAATGACCCCGGTGCTGGAAGTTAGTGACTGTGTGCCACATTTGGTCTTTTGGGAAAAGTCCTAGTCTCCTGTCAGCACTAGAGATTCCGTGGGACATTTTTGTGTAGCTCAGCAAGCTAAGGAAGAGTATCCCAACATCAGAGTTCCTGGGTCCGGTTCTGCTGGAGGAGACCCCCTGTGCAGGGGCTCTGACCCTGGGTCAGGATTCCTGGAGCTACCATCTAGAAGAAATTGAGGTCCCCGCTGAGGCTTCAACTGGGGGACATATTCACAAAGTCTAGTCCTGGAGTTCGTTTGGGTCTGGAGAAGCTCACTGGAGAATGCCAGGATGTTGGGAGAAAGAGTCCAGCTGTCCTATGGTGGTGTGAGTCCATATCTGCCTCAGTAGAGATTGCCCGGTGGATGTCAGAGGGAGGTGACTGATGATCCGTTGGCCGTGTGAGTAAATGACCCCAGTGCTGGAATTTAGTGACTGTGCCAGGTTTGGTCCTTTGGGAAAAGTCCTAGTCTCATGTCAGCACTAGAGATTCTGTGGGAAATTGTTGTGTAGCTCAGCAAGCTAGAGAAGAGTTCTCAAAGTGTTCAGTTCATCAGTTTTGGAGTATCCCATGCTCCCTTCACCCCATCCAATTTCATTGTTCCATCAGTTTTGGGGTATCCCATGCTCCCTTCACCCCATCCAAACTCATCGTTCCAATAAAACCCCCCAAAAAACACCCATACTATGTTCCTTCAAGCCAAAGGAAGAGTGGAGAAAATGCAATGTGCCTGGCGGTGTCTGTTTTAAATAGAGGGAAAGCGAGCAAGTTCAACAGCGGCTCTTTTAGGGGTGCACTACAGTAATATTTAAATTTGCAAAGATATTTGGTGGCTTTGTAGCTACTGAGAAGTATATTTAGTGTTTTTGAGCCTGGATGTCAGCTATAAATAGTCAAAATGAACTTACATAGCTAAAAATACAGTTGTCTAGATAATATGTTTTAAAGAACAGTTTCTATCCTGCCGACTGCCAAGCGAGTTATTTTTGAAGCATTTTGTAGGATTTTATTGTATGTGTCTGTTTCCGTTTTTTTTTTTTTCTCTGCGTGTAACTATTAAACAATCCATAGGGTGACTGTGAATGCAGCATTTAAGTCTCATTAGGAATGACAGAGAGACACAACCTCCCAGTCTAGTGTCTAGTGCAATCAGAGCAGTAATGTGCATCCAGCTAAATCAATTTCCTTATTCCCCATAACGACTCCGGGAAGATTGTGTCTGATTCACTCGACTTTACATCCACTAGGGGCCAGCTATGACTAACAGTTCACATCAGTTTTATATAAAGACCACACCTGGTATAGAAACACTGTGCCTGTTTGTGCTCTGTTCGGCAGAAGCATATATATATATATATATATATATATATATATACAGTACACTATATTGCCAAAAGTATTGGGACACCTGCCTTTAAACGCACATGAAGTTTAATGGCATCTTCCACCCCAAACTCGCTCATCCCTGGCTTTATGGACCTTGCTTTGTGCACTGGTCCAAATCATTTGGTGGAGGGGGGATTATGGTGTGGGGTTGTTTTTCAGGTGTTGAGCTTGGCCCCTTAGTTCCAGTGATGAGAACTCTTAAGGCATCAACATACCAAGATATTTTGGACCATTTCATGCTCCCAACTGCGTGGGAGCAGTTTGGGGATGGCCCCTTCCTTCTCCTCTTACGAGTTTGGGGTGGAGGAACTTGACTGTCCTGCACAGAGTCCTGACCTCAACCCGATAGAACACCTTTGGGATGAATTTGAGCGCAGACTAGGAGCCAAGCGTTTTTGTCCAACATCAGTGTCTGATCTCACAAATGCTCTTCTGGAAGAATGGTCAAACATTCCCATAGACACACTCCTAAACCTTGTGGACAGCCTTCCCAGAAGAGTTGAAGCTGTTATAGCTGCAAAGGATGGGCCAACTCAATATTAAACCATACAGACTAAGTTCATGTGCGTGTAAAGCCAGGTGTCCCAATACTTTTGCCAATATAGTGTGTGTGTGTGTATATATATATATATATATATATAAATAAATATAAATATAATGCTTGCACCTGCAGGATCCCTAGAAACCACTGACATTACTAAGAATCCCCACCACATAAGCAAAAGGGCATGGACAGAGGTGACATCATTGTTCAGAAATGGTCACTGACCATATTTTGGCAATGATGTCACTCCTATCCCCACCCCTTCCCTTATATAGCTTAGGAAGAACCTGTAATTTGGCAATTGGTACGGCTGGGTGAGGATTGGCCATGTGCGCCGGGTGATTTGGTTTTTGTCTTGCGATGTCAGCGGGTGCCAGACATCGTGATTGGTTGATTTTTGGGGGAGTTTTATTTTTTAATAAAGGACTTAAACGTTTGGGTGTTCTAGATAACATTTTTTTATGAATGAGTATGGGGTACTATGTACCCCATACTCATTCATGTAGCATTTATGGGGGCCCTCTTATTATTAAAGGAAGCTTTCAGATTCCAATAAAACCCCACACGCACTGACCAGGGTTGTGGGGAAGAGGCCTTTGTCCTCATCTATATAGGTACAACGTTTTTTGCTTGATTTAAGTGGCTTGGAATGGTTCAGGAGAGGGGGGATGCATGCTTTTTCCCCCTTTCTTGGCTAGTCAGTTTGGAAGCTCAGGATTTCCTGTGGGGATCTAATTTATTCTTTTTGCATGATACCCCCTTAAACATCATTCTGGTCCTTGTAATATTGATGTAATCTGTGCTAGTACTTTTAATATGCTGACTGCTATATAGGAGCATCTGCTTTTATAAACAACACTTGAGCGCTTTCAGTGTTGTAACATGAGAAAGAATCAGTGTCTGCTTCCCCTAGCGCTTCTTCCACTGTCTGGGCATTTGAAAATCTAGGACGTGTCAGGGTCCAAATTTGAACCTATGACCTCTGTGGTGCCTGACTGTAGCTTTCTTTGCTGTGCCACCTGAGATGCTGGATGCTACCTTGCCTGATTACTTTGGACAATCTTGCCTTGTCTCCTGTTTCTGGTGAACCTTGAACTCCTGGCTCCTCTAATGAACTTCCTATATAAGCCATGTTTCTGCCCTTTGTGTTTGCCAGATTGTTATACTCTTTCCAGCTCATATCTTGCTCCTTTGTGTACCTGCAGCTATCCTTATCTTCACTACCACTACTGACCTTTGGCTTGATCCTCGTCTATGCTTCCACTTGATCCCAACCTGCAACCACTTGCTACCAGCCTTTGGCTTGTTTACTTGTAGGCAGGTGCAGTCTATTTTCTCCATGGCAGGTGGCGCTCTTCAACGGCAGCACCATTGTTAAAGAAGAAGCCAAGAGGAACAGGGTTCCTCTATGGCTTCCTTGGTCACTGGGGAAGCTATCCTTTAGGATGCTGCCCTATGTGACTCGAGCGACATCTTGGATCAGCAGAGCCTATTTAAGGCCCTGACTCCCAGGTCTGGCACGCATTTTGTGAGTGGCAGTGTGGGAGCAAGTATCCCATCTGTTAGGGACAGTTCTAGTGGTAGAGAAAGGTTCCTAATGAGAAGAAAAAGTGTAGGGTCGGTGCTCTTCTGGACATCTTTCCGATTGGGCACAAGACGGCCAGGCCACATTTTCCGCCCCTCTCTACAGAGGCTGTCAGTCTGGCTAGACCCTGCGTTGTTCACGTTGATGGAAACCATGAGTACCCCCAGCAGGACAGTCTTTCCATTAGGTTGAACTGTTTCTGCATTACTTCAATACATGTTGACTGTATGAATTATTGTCGCTGCACCACACTGTACTCCACCTACATACTGACTATGCTTCTGCTTGATCCCAACCTGTTATATCTGCTACTGGATCCTGGCTTGCTCACCTCCTGGTGGGACAATCTTGAGGACCATGACCTGGTACTAACATGCAACAAAACCCATCTCCACCATCAGGAGCTCTGATGAACACTGGTTGGTACTTAGACCCCACAGCTCGGATGAGACCATGTCATCAGCCAAAGTGACCTGCCTGCGTGCTTCTCCAGCTGGTCGGTGGGAGCTTTTCTACTGCTAAAAGCTACTGGTCTCCAAGCCTGACCCGTGACCGTGACAGTGTTTTTACATTTTTTTCTGTAAAGGTGAATTAACACTTTAAAGCTAATCATTGTTAAAATACATTGAATCATTTTTAAAGGAACACACAGCGTCATTCAGTACTATTTTTGAATATCTGGAGTTCATCTTTAAACACCTAGCATTTCTTTCCGCTATACTGCCCTCTTACCTATTTCTGAAAATATTTCCATAGAGTAAAAATGAAGTCACCTGACAGTTAAATGAGATATAAGATAATGAGATGTGAAATTTTAACCTTTCTACATTTCGGCTGAAAGGATATCGACCATCAAAGCCGTTTTTGTTGATGAGAAAATCATTCCTTGGGTAATAAACATGTTTATACCTCTTATTTCTTGAGAGATTCTGTGTCTATATCTGGCGTTCGCCTGTTGTGCGGGGTAATGATGGGTGTTTGGTGACGTACATTTATCGCCCCATCTTCGTGCCGACGTCACACCGGCTGCAAACTTAACGTCTTGCTTTTCAGGTCTGTTGAACCCAAAAATTGAGAAGTAAAAAAAAGCAATTAAACAGCAATAAACCTCACACTGTACTATCCAATGTTTATGGCATGACTTGTATATTTTATTCTTCTTGTTAGCTTGAGTAGTAAAAGCTAAACCCCAGGCAAACAGCTAAAGACAAGGGCTGTACTGAAACTGATGCAAAAGTGGGCATAACTTTTCTAGTAAATGACAGAGGTTGTTCAAATTTCACGTGTTTGTAGAGTATCCCTTCCTCTATGCAAGGGTACTACTACTACTACATAGTCTCCATCACAAGCGATCGTTGACCCCAATTCTATACAAGGGTACCACTCAACATGGTCTCCATCACAAGTGATCGTAAAACCCAACTCTATACAAGGGTACTACTACTACTACATGGTTTCCATCACAAGTGATCGTTGAACCCAATTCTCTACAAGGGTACTACTCAACATGATCTCCATCACACGTGATCGTTAAACCCAACTCTATACAAGGGTTCTATTCAATGCGATCTCCATCACTGGTGATCGTTGAACCCAATTCTTTACAAGGGTACTTCTCAATGTGGTCTCCATCACAAGTGATCATTGAACCAAACTCTATACAAAAGGTACTACTCAATGTAGTCTCTATCACAAGTGATTGCTGAACCCAACTCTTTACAAAGGTAGTTCTCAACATGGTCTCCATCATATGTAATCCTTGAATGCAACTCTATACAAAGGTACTACTCAATGTGGTCTCTATCACAACAAGTGATCATTGAACTCGACTCTATACAAAGGTACTACTCAATGTGGTCTCTATCACAACAAGTGCTCATTGAACCTGACTCTATACAAAGGTACTACTCAATGTGGTCTCTATCACAAGTGATCATTGAACCTGAATCTTTATAAGGGTACTACTCAACATGGTCTCCATCACAAGTGATCATTAAATTTAACCAGTGGTGGGCGGTTCGTTGGGGGTGCAGGGGCGCCGGACGCATTGGATTTCAATGGGGCTTTTATTTTTTAGCCTCACCTGATTAGAGCCAGAGGCTCTAATAGGGCGATGCAAAGGGTGGACCCGGGGCGCAGAGCAGTGCGTCCCGAGCCCACCCATTGTGTGACAATAGCGAATGAAAATTCGCTATTGTCACATGGATCCTCCTCCTGGCCAATCAGGGAGCGCGTTCGATACGCGCTTCCTGATTGGCCGCAAGGCAAACCCCATGCCATTGGCAGAGGAGGAGGTGGGAGGACTTGTGGAGACGCGCCGCCGGGGGACTGTAGAGAAGCCACCGCCGGGACTGCTCCAGGTAAGTGCACTGGCCTGGGGGGGGGGGGGGGGGAGGTGGAAGCACACTGCATTGAAGGGTGGCATGCTGGTCTCTGCATTGAAAGGGGCATGTACGCTGGTAACTCGCTGGTCACTCGCTGGTCACTAACTACATTGAAAGGGGGCATGCACGCTGGTCACTCGCTGGTCACTAACTACATTGAAAGGGGGCATGCACGCTGGTCACTAACTACATTGAAAGGGGGAATGCACACTGGTCACTAACTACATTTAAAGGGGGAATGCACGCTGGTCACTACATTGAAAGGGGCATGTATGCTGGTCACTACATTGAAAGGGCCATGTATGCTGGTCACTACATTGAAAGGGGCATGTATGCTGGTCACTCCATTGAAAGGGGCATGTATGCTGGTCACTGCATTGAAAGGGGCATGTATGCTGGTCACTGCATTGAAAGGGGGCATGTACGCTGGTCACTGCATTGAAAGGGGCATGTATGCTGGTCACTACATTGAAAGGGGGCATGTATGCTGGTCACTACATTGAAAGGGGGCATGTACGCTGGTCACTGCATTGAAAGGGGCATGTATGCTGGTCACTACATTGAAAGGGGCATATATGCTGGTCACTACATTGAAAGGGGGCATGTACGCTGGTCACTGCATTGAAAGGGGCATGTATGCTGGTCACTACATTGAAAGGGGCATGTACGCTGGTCACTGCATTGAAAGGGGCATGTATGCTGCTCACTGCATTGAAGGGGGCATGTACGCTGGTCACTGCATTGAAAGGGGCATGTACGCTGATCACTGCATTGAAAGGGGGCATGTACGCTGGTCACTGTTTTGAAGGGGGCACACTGGTCACTGTGCATTGAAAGGGGACACGCTGGTCACTGTGCATTGAAAGGGGGGTCACTGTGCATTGAAAGGGGACACGCTGGTCTCTCTGCATTGAAAGGGGGCACGCTGGTCTCTCTGCATTGAAAGGGGGCACTCTGGTCTCTCTGCATTGAAAGGGGGCACGCTGGTCTCTCTGCATTGAGAGGGGGCACACTATACCTTAATTATTGAAGGCTCCTTTCACACTTTTGTGACCTCAAAGTCACTCAATTTTTTACAGCGTTTTTTGCCGCAAAGCAATGCCTATTACATTTTTCTGTTTGCGCCCCCCCAAAAATTGTGAGCACCAGCCGCCACTCAACTCTTCACAAGGATACTATGCAGCGTGATCCCCATCACAAGTGATCACTGAACCCAACTTTCAAATCCTCTTCAGGTGTGCACTGTTGTACACACTGCTTAACAGCCACTTTCACCTTGTCTGTGTCAGCAAATCTTTGTCCCTGAAGACTTTTCATCATTGGACCAAAGTGAAAGTCAGAGGGTGCTAAACATGGGCTGTACGGTGGATGGGGGACCATTGACCAGCCAAATTTGCTGATCGCCTGATTTTTTGTCAAAGATGTGTGTTTGTCTATCATCATGAGGAATATGGATCGTTTTCAGATTTTTTGTCAATCTCTTCCTTCTATTGGGTTCTCTAAGCTTCTTAAGTGTCTTAATGTAGCACTTGCTGATCACGTTATGGCCAGGTTCCAAAATATCACATGTAGCACCCTCAACTACTTCTCCCTGTCTTCTAGTGGATTCTAGAATGTAGTGGGTTGGAAGAGGCAGACCCCTAGCCTGAATATTTACTGTATGTGGTTTCAGCCAGTTCCAAGGAGAGAATGCCCAATAGGTGGCTGAGGCGGCCATAAAACGTTTGAGGCCAGGAGCACCAGGATTCTTGTTTAGGAGGAGACGATCCCAGGGCTGCGGCCCTTCTGGGCAGTATAGCGGAAGTTTGCAGGAGTTTTTTTCGAGGTCCCTGCCCAGTGAGAGCCTTTTTGCTAGAAGCAGCTGGAGCTAAATCAAGTCAGATTCATTGAGGATCTGCCCTGGAGACTCACAGGAGAAGTGCCTGGCCAATATTGTATGGAGGCATTCAATTACAGTATGTGGAACATTGTAAGTACAGGCCTGGATATAGGATCATAGTGACTGTTCACTGCTATGTTCCAGTGCTGTTGTATCTGGACCTTCCTTTTGCTTGGAGTCCCAGAGTTGTTATTGCCCTATTGTTTGCCAGGAAGGGAATTACCTGAATAGTGTAGACAAGGCAAAAGTGTCCTCTGATTTCTTAGTGCACTAAATAGGGTGTATCCCAAAGCCCATCCTACACCCCAACCAAGCTCAATGAGCATTAAAGTATAAAAGTACATCCCTTGCCTGGCCATTGAGTTTTGAGACTGTCCGAAGTGTTGTGTGCCTGGCTACTTGTATACCCAAATGGGAAGGGATCCTGGGGGAGATTAGCCGAGCCTGACAGGGGACTGCACTACTCAAAGAAATTAACACCCTTGTCATCTTAAAAACAGTCACCATGGGTTTCTGTGCTGATTGCAGGCTCTTGACGTTCTTGGGGTAGAGGTGTGATGCCATTGAATGGACTGATTATTCATTTCTGCCCATAAACACCCCTGTTTCACTCCCTGTCACCAGATATGCAAAAAATGTGTCTTCATTGGCTTCCAGCTTCTCCTTCAAATCTGGTGTCACCTGCCAATGTACTGACTTTGCACACACTTTTTAATACCCTGGATCTTCTACCATCTTCTGCAGTGGTGTATTTAGGTTTTGTGCTGCCCTAGGCCTGACTAAACTTGTGCACCCCCAAATTTAAATATGACCCACCTCTTTCTGTAAAGGCCACACCCCATCCTGTTTATGACCCGTCCTGTCATCTGTAATCCACAGACCACAACCACAGTCTATCAGTGCCCATCAGTGTAGCCTCATCAGTTCCCATAAGTTCAGCCTCATCAGTGCAGCCTAATTACTGCCCATCAGTGCAGTCTCATCAGTGCAGCATATCAGTGTGGCCTCATCAGTGGCCATCAGTAAAGCCCGATCAGTGGCCACCAGTGCAGCCTATCATTGCCCATTAGTGCAGCCTATCAGTGCATCATATCAGTGCCCATCAATGCAGCCCTATCAGTGCAGCTTATCAGTGCTGCCTCATCAGTGACCATCAGTGCTGCCTCATCAGTGGCCATCAGTGAAGCCTATTAGTGCCCATCAGTGCAACATATCAGTGCCCTTTAGGGCAGCATATCAGTGCCGCCCCATCAGTGAAGCTTATCAGCGCCACCTTGTGCCCATCAGTGCAGCCTCCTCAGTGCCCATCAGTGCAGCATATCAGTACCCACCATTGCAACCTCATTAGTTGCCATCAGAGCAGCATATTAGTGCCCATTAGTGCAGCCTATTAGCACCCATTAGTGCAGCATATCAGTGCCCATCAGTGCAGCCCCATCAGTGCAGCTCATCAGTGCCACCTCATCAGTGGCCATTAGTGCAGTCTTATGTCACTGGATTAGTAGGATTACTCCTTTATTTTAAGATATTTGGACTTGTACCGCCACTGATTGAAATTGTAATGGATTATTTCACTTATTTGTATAATGACTAGGAAGTCCTTAGTCTTTATACAAAAAATCAGTGGCAGCAAACACAAGTCCAAATATCTTATAAGATAGGAGTAATCTTACTAATCAAGTGATATATTGCGATAGTACATATGGAGGTGAGCAGGTCCAAAATATTATTGCAATCATATACAATTAAAAGTCCTAATTGTATATGATGCAATTCAATATGCTTGTTCAAGGACAAGGATGTTTAAAGAAATTAAATTATATTATTGACATGATGCCTGCCATACCTGGGGGCGGAGCATTAGGCTGCAGTACCACACTTATTAGCATTGGCGGACGTCGGGCTAGTTGTATTAAGTGTGGTCAGCGGCCTGCGGTCTGTCCTCACCAGCCGGTATTATCATACAGGCTTGTAGCTGTGTGACCGCTTTATTGGGATGCCAGACTGATTTTCCTTCGGACCCTGCCCTCCAGCCCAATTCGACTGGCCCTATACTAAAAGTGTAGCGCAAGTCGGCGGGGACCATTTTCATGCGGGAGCCGGGAGAAGGCTGTTTTTTTTTTTTCGTGCGGGGTGCAGCCTTTTTGCTGCCCCCCCTGCAAAGTGCTGCCCTAGGCCTAGGCCTTGTTGGCCTAGGCCAAGATACAGCACTGATCTTCTGTATGGGATTGTGATCACAGTTCAAGTTGTACAGGAAGCTCACAGATTGTGACTTTCATGTCTATGCAAATCAATTTGTCCACTTGCTGACCATTCGTGTCAGTGGTCGCTGCTAATGGTCTCCCACTGCATGGTTTGTCTTCTATGTTGGTTTCCCCTTCTTTAAATGTCTACATTCATCTGTGCACGGTGCTCTTGTCAATGGTGTCTTCTCCATATATTCCGTAGCCTTCTTTCAATGTCGGACAACCTGCACCTCTCCTTTGTGAAGGACTTAACAGTGGCACGTCATTTCTGCTTGAGAGCAAGAAGGAAGAATACGATAGTATAGAGGAAGACACATTTTAATCTAAAAGTCCTTTGCTGGCTATAAAAAATACAATAATACCAAGTTAATGGGCCAGCAGCAGTTGTGAGCTTTAACTGCTTGTATATTGTGCCATTTATAAACATATCATGGTAGACAAGGGGTGTTCAACCCATCTGCTGGTGAATCCTCTGCTTTATTCCTAATATGGTCAATAAACAGTATACATTGTATCCTTTAAAGTGGAGTTCCACCCTAATTTTATACTTACCTCCATCTTCTCGCTCCGGGTCACCTGAAAAAGAAATGGATAATCGCATTTTTTTTTTACTTACCTCGTAGCGAAGAAAATATACTTACCTTACTTCCTTCTTCCTCCTTCCTCGGCCTCGGCCCGTCGTCACTTCCTGGCTCTGCAATGATTCCTGGGAGCTGAACGTCATCGCTCCCAGGAATCATTGCGCCTGCACCTGCCCCGACGTCAGTTCCGGGGCGCGCGCGTCATCCCCTTCTAAACAGCTTCTGGGCATGCCCAGAAGCTGTGGAGGGATGACGCGCGCAACCCGGAAGTGACAGCGGGGCCGGCGCAGGGCATCGTGGGACCGAAGAAGGCAGAAGAAGACGCCGAAGGGGATCTCGCTGGCTTCAAGCTGCCCACATCTGAGATGGCAGCGCTGGACAAGACGTTTTCAAGGTAAGTATTTGTCCTAACAGGTAAGTGCAACCCGGGACAGATCAGAGACTAGCCATTGTGGAATGCACTAGCCCTGACTGTCCCGGGGGTATTTTAAAAAAAAATAATAATTCCAGGGTGGAACTCCGCTTTAAGCAATGTTATACATTGTTTCCTATATTTAAGTTATTACTGATCCTTTCTCCAGGCTGGAAGCGTCAAGTATTATAGGCTGGTAGCTCTTTACAATGTAATGGAGCCTTCAATTCTAGCCCCCTATCCCAATCTCCTGCCTTTCAGAGACTGCAGACATGGCACAGGAGATGGTCAGAGACTGCAGACATGGTACAGGAGATGGTCAGAGACTGCAGACATGATACAGGTTATGGTCAGAGACTGCAGACATGATACAGGAGATGATCAGA
The DNA here is from genome assembly GCF_965119305.1 of Pelophylax lessonae. Taxonomy (NCBI): domain Eukaryota; kingdom Metazoa; phylum Chordata; class Amphibia; order Anura; family Ranidae; genus Pelophylax; species Pelophylax lessonae. The sequence goes on along the minus strand of NC_138770.1, from coordinate 59,120,935 downwards.
GACTGCGGACATGGTACAGGTGATGGTCAGAGACTGCAGACATGATACAGATGATAGACAGAGACTGCTGATATGATGCAAGAGATAGACAGAGACTGCAGACATATTACTGGAGATGGTCAGAAACTGCAGACATGATACAAGTGATGGTCAAAGACTACCAACATGATACAGGAGATGGTCAGATACTGCAGACATGATAGAGGAGATGGCCAGAGACTGCAGACATGATACAGGAGATGGTCAGAGACTGCAGACATTATACAGGAGATGGTCAGAGACTGCAGGCATGATAGAGGAGATGGCCAGAGACTGCAGACATGATACAGGAGATGGTCAGAGACTGCAGACATTATACAGGAGATGGTCAGAGACTGCAGGCATGATACAGGAGATGGCCAGAGACTGCAGACATGATACAGGAGATGGCCAGAGACTGCAGACATTATACAGGAGATGGTCAGAGACTGCAGGCATGATACAGGAGATGGCCAGAGACTGCAGACATGATACAGGAGATGGCCAGAGACTGCAGACATGATACAGGAGATGGTCAGAGACTGCAGACATGATACAGGAGACAGTCAGAGACTGCAGACATGATACAGGAGAGGTTCAGAGACTGCAGACATGATACAGGAGAGGGTCAGAGACTACAGACATGATACAGGCAAGGGTGAGAGACTGCAGACATGGTACAGGAGATGGTCAGAAAATGCTGACATGATACAGGAGATGGTCAAAGACTACGGACATGGTACAGTATATAATCAGAGACTGCAGACATGGTACAGGAGATGGTCAGGGACTAGAGGCATGGTACAGGAGATGGTCAGAAACTGCAGACAGGGTACAGGAGATGGTCAGAGACTGCAGAAATGATACAAGTGATGGTCAGAGACTACAGATAAGATACAGAAGATGGCCAGAGACTGCAAACATGGTACAGGAGTTGGTCAGGGACTGCAGGCATGGTACAGGAGATGGTCAGAGACAGCTGACATACTACAGGAGATAGTCAGAGACTGCAGACATGATACAGGTGATAGTCAGAGACTGCAGACATAAGGGAAATTGTCAGAGACTGCAGACGTGATACAGGAGATGGTCAGAGACTGCAAACATGGAACAGGAGATGGTCAGGGACTGCAGACATGGTACAGGAGATGGTCAGAGACTGCAGACATGGTACAGGAGATGGTCAGGGACTGCAGACATGGTACAGGAGATGGTCAGAGACTGTAGACATGGTACAGGAGATGTTAGAGGATGCAGACATGGTACAGGAGATGGTCAGAGTCTGCAGACATGATACAGTAAATGGTCAGAGACTGCAGACATAATATAGGAAATGGTGAGAGACAGCAGACATAATACAAGAGATGGTCAGTGACTGCAGGTATACGCTAGGAGTTGCTAGAGCATGGGTACATGCTTCAAGAGATATGTTACATGAGACTGCTGGAAAACAATGATTTTGCTCCCTACAGTCCCCTTAAAATTTCATATTTCTCTCGATAACATCTATTCTAAAAACCTATAAAAGAGAAGAGGGATGGACAGCACAGGAAACCAGTAAGATTGGTTTATTTCACACAGTCTAGTCTAAAGAATAGTTTTCCTTCACTGCCTTGAATAAGCACCTAGGTAAAGAAAACAGAGGGCCACTTGCGGCCCCTGGGCCTCAGTTTGGGCACCAGGGCCATAGAGTTTTGTGTCCAGTGTACCCCATCCCCCTCGTAGCCTTCTGTTCTTGCAATATAATGATCAAACTGTTCGGGTCGAGCATCGGTTCGGCCCGAACATTGGGTGTTTGAGGTTCGGCCGAATTTAGAAAGTTTTGCCCAAAAAGTTCGGAATTCGGCAACCAGAACCGACCAAAATGCAATGGTTCAGGAAATGGGCTTTAAAAGCCCGTGATTGGACCAGAACCATTAGGAAAAGCCAATTGAGGGGGCAGAAGAATGCTAGGAATGTGATTGGAGTGACTAGGGGGTCCCTAGGCCAATCATTAGTGAATACGCCCCCCAGTATATAAGATAGCCCCCGCCAAATTCCTAGCATTGTTATACTGGACATGGAAGAGAGTGGAAGCAGTTCTGCTAATTTTACTTTAAAAGTGTCATTTAGCATTTATTAGTGTGAGGAAAGGGATATCTAGTGTAGTTAGAGTGCTCCTTTACACTTTAGTTAGTTTAAAAAATTTAGTTTCTGTAGGGAAAGTATGAAGTGTCAGGGTGACCGTAATGTAGTGTAGGGTGAACTGACAGTGACTGCTATGGCAGGGGGACCAAACCCTTCCATAGCAGGGTGACCGCAATAGAGAAAAGCTAGTTTCTCTTAGGTGATTTTCGTTTCTGTAATATGGCTTCGCCGTCGCCAGCATTTTTGGCTGCAGGCGTTGCTAGTGATTTTTTGAGCACATGTTTGGAGTCAGACATGACATCTGAACATGTGTATAGGGTGTATATATATATACACACCCATGTCTGTATATATACACCTGCACATATATAGGTGTGAAAGGAGCAGAAAAAACTACTTGCGCTAATGGAATAATTAACACCAATATATTTCTGCTCCTATCACACCTATATACGTCTAGGTGTGTATATACATATAAGTATGTGTGTATATACACCACTATACACAAGTTCAGATGTTTTGCCTGCCTCCAAAGAACCCAAAAAAATGCCCAAAAAAAAACGCTAGCATCAAAAAAAAAAAAACGCCCAGGTGTGTTGTTGCAGGCATTTTTTGGGGGGTTTTTGGAGGCAGGCAAAACATCTGAACTTGTGTATAGTGTACCTGTGAAGTTTCAGCTCTGTAGCATGTCCAGGACCAGAAAAAAAGATAATTTTTCAGTAGAGCAGGGATGGTGGGGCCCTACTTTTACACCTATACGATCTTTTTTTTATGGTTCTGGACATGCTTCAGAGCTGAAACTTCACAGGTACACCTTTTAGACCCCCCAGACACTAAATCACACAAAAGTTCTTAAAAATTGTCATTTTTGATAGATTTTTGATAGAGAGCCAATTACTGAAAAAAAAAAATAAATTTCTTTGGATTTAGTGTCTGGGGGGTCTAAAAAGTGTACATGTGAAGTTTCAGCTCTGTAGCATGTCCAGAACCCCCCAAAAATTATCATTTTCTTATAATTTTTATTAGAACAGGAATACGGCTTCTCTACGGCGTTTTTCTTGCATTTATCGGACATTTTTGGAGGCAGGCATGACTTTTTTTGGATTAGTGTCTGGGGGGGTCTAAAAAGTGTACCTGTGAATTTTCAGCTCTGTAGCATGTCCAGAACCAGAAAAAAAGATCATTTTTCAGTAGGGCAGGGATGGTGGGACCCCTCTTTTACACCTATATGATCTTTTTTTTGGGGCTCTGGACATGCTACAGAGCTGAAACTTCACAGGTACACCTTTTAGACCCCCCAGACACAAAATCACACAAAAAAAGTTCTTAAAAATTGTAATTTTTATAAGATTTTTTATAGAGAGCCAATTATTGAAAAAAAAAAAAAAAAAAGGAAAAAAAAAAAAATTTCTTTGGATTTAGTATCTGGGGGGTCTAAAAAGTGTACCTGTGAAGTTTCAGCTCTGTAGCATGTCCAGAACCATAAAAAAAAGATCGTTTGTATTGGTGTAATTATAGATCTGGAATATGGCTTCTCGCTTTTCACACCTTGCCGGTTTAATAGCAGGCGTTTTTTTTGGGCATTTTTTTGGGTTCTTTTGAGGCAGGAAAAACATCTGAACTTGTGTATAGTGGTATATATACCACTATACACAAGTTCAGATGTTTTGCCTGCCTCCAAAGAACCCAAAAAAGTGCCCAAAAAAAAGCTAGCATCAAAAAAAAAACGCCCAGGTGTGTTGTTGTAGGCATTTTTTGGGGGTTTTTGGAGGCAGGCAAAACATCTGAACTTGTGTACACACACATGCTTATATGTATTTTACACTTAGACAGATATAGGTGTTATAGGAGCGTAACCATATTAGTGTAAATGATTTCATTAGCGCAAGCATATATTTCTGCTCCTATCACACCTATATATGTCTAGGTGTGTATATACATATAAGTATGTGTGTATATACACCACTATACACAAGTTCAGATGTTTTGCCTGCATCCAAAGAACCCAAAAAAATGCCCAAAAAAAAACGCTAGCGTCAAAAAAAAAAAACGCCCAGGTGTGTTGTTGCAGGCATTTTTTGGGGGTTTTTGGAGGCAGGCAAAACATCTGAACTTGTGTACAGTACCACTATACACAAGTTCAGATGTTTTTCCTGACTCCAAAGAACCCAAAAAAATGCCCAAAAAAAAACGACTGCTATTAAACCGGCAAGGTGTGAAAAGCGAGAAGCCATATTCCAGATCTATAATTGCACCAATACAAACAATCTTTTTTTTTTATGGTTCTGGACATGCTACAGAGCTGAAACTTCACAGGTACACTTTTTAGACCCCCCAGATACTAAATCCAAAGAAATTTTATTTTTAAATTTTTTTTTTCTTCTAATTTTTTAAATAATTTTTAAGAACTTTTTTTGTGTGATTTTGTGTCTGGGGGGGTCTAAAGGGTGTATCTGTGAAGTTGCAGCTCTGTAGCATGTCCAGAACCCCCCAAAAAAGATCATATAGGTGTAAAAGTGGGGTCCCACCATCCCTGCTCTAATGAAAAATTATCTTTTTTTCTGGTTCTGGACATGCTACAGAGCTGAAACTTCACAGGTACCCCTTTTAGACCCCCCAGATACTAAATCCAAAGTCAAAATCAAAAAAATCTCTTTTTATTTATTTATTTTTTTTCAATAATTGGCTTTTTTATCAAAAATGACAATTTTTAAGAACTTTTTTTGTGTGATTAATAGTCCCTGGGGCATGACCCAGAACCCTAGGCACTTTTTAGGGGCATTTATTGGGTTTTAGGGCTTTAAAATGGTGTTTTTTGATTACCGAAGTTTGGGTCCATTGATTTCAATGGGGTTCTGAAATCCGGGCCAAACTTTTGGGTAGTTCGGATGTTCTGGCCGAACCAAACTTTTCAAAAGTTCGATCATCCCTACTGACTGCTACGTAGAAGGATCTTCCTTCATTATCACCACCTGAGCAGTTCCCAGTGTTGTAATATGAAAAGGAGACGCCTCTTCTTCATTTAGCACCACCAGTCCCCCTCTCAGTTGGATATCAAGACTGATTCGGCCATTTAGGACAACGACATGGAAAAATATGGACTTGGAAAAATTAAATGAATCAGTTGTCTACCGGGACAGGTTTTACGTTTTTTTTGCACACATGTTAAAATCGGCATTGTCTGCCTTGTTTGCTATACATTTACATACACAAGCTCACTCTATGCTGTGCTTTTCATATTGGATATGTGCGGGGGGTGCTTTCATTTTTTTTTTTTTTTTAATTACTTTTATTTTTTCAATTTTTTCAGTTTTTACATTTGTTTTATTATTAACCACTTAAGCCCCGGAGGATTTTCCTGCTAAACGACCAGGGGGTATTTTGCGATTCGGCACTGCGTGACTTTAACAGACAATTGCGCGGTCATGCGACGCGGTATCTAAACAAATTTGGCGTCCTTTTTTTTCCCACAAACAGAGCTTTCTTTTGGTGGTATTTGATCATCCGTGCGATTTTTACTTTTTGCGCTATAAACAAAAAAAGAGAGTACATTTTGCAAAAATAACAATATTTTTCACATTTTTTTAAATGAAATTCCCCAAAAAAAAAATGTAAAAATCTAAATTTTTTCAAATTTTCGGCCAATTTGTTTTCTGCTACATATGTTTGGTAAAAAAAATCGCAAAAAGCGTATTTTGATTGGTTTGCGCAAAAGTTATCGCGTTTACTAACAAAGGGAAAGATTTCTGTCATTTTTGGTGTTTTTTTTTTAACGTGTAATGGCGGCGATCTGCGATTTTTTTTGCGGTACTGCGACATTGCGGCGGACAGATCGGACCCTTGACTGACATTTTTGACACTTTTGGGGTTACCAGTGACATTTCTACAGTAATCAGTGCTATATATATGCACTGTTACTGTAAAAATACACTGGTAGTGAAGGGGTTAACTTTATTTGGGAGGGAGGGGCTGTGTGTGTCCCTAGGAGCGTGATTCTTACTGTGATTGGCTGTGGCTTGAAGTGTAGGAACACTGATCAACGGTCCTACATAGTAGAACCGTGTGATCAGTGTTTCTACACCAGGGAGAATGACAGGCAGCTTGTTTACATAAGCCGCCTGACTTTCTCCCTCTCCCCCGACGATCGCCGAGTGACCGGCGGACATCGGGTCCGCCAGTCACACGCGCGGGGGGGGTCCGTGACCGCGCGGGAGCGGGAGCGCGCCTCCGGCGGCGCGCGCTCGCTCCCCAGAGCCTCACAGGCGAGCGACGTAGACCTACGTCACTCTGCCTGTGAGGGGCCGACTGCCGCAGTAAATATACTGAGAGCAGTCGGCAAGCGGTTAACCTATTTTTAAATAAATTATTTTATAAATTAGCACAAGGAGGCTGACAGGCCCCCCTATTGGACAGCATGGGCAAGCTCTCTTTAACCACTTGCCGACTGCCTGCCGTGGAAGGGGGAGCGAGCATGGGGGGGCACCTGCGCAGCGATTCGCGAGAGGGTAGGCTGATTTGCGGGGCCAGCGGCCACGATTGTCGCAGGGCATCCGCGATCACTCCCCAGGGAGACAGAACGGCGGCCTGCTGTTGTAAACACAGTAGATCATTGTTCTGTCAGTTATCATCACAGGTATCATGCATTCCTTCTATTTGGGAACACAGGTCCCTGTGTTGATCCAATAAGCCCATTCCCTTCACAGTTAGAAAGCACTTCCTAGGATCACATTTAACCCTTGGATCGCCCCTTCCCTGCCAGTGTCATTATAACAGTAACAGTGCATATTTTTAGCACTGATTACTGTAGTAATGTCACTGGTTCCAACAAAAGTGTCAAAAAGGTCAGTTAGGGGTCCGATCTGTCTGCTGCAATGTCACAGTCCCGCTAAAAAACGCTGATCGCCGCCATTACTAGTAAAAAAAAAAAAAAAAAGACATAAATCTTTCCCCTAGTTTGTAGGCACGATAACTTTTGCGCAAACCAGATAAAGTATTCTTATTGGGATTTTTTTTTTAACAAAAATATGTAGCAGAATACAAAATTGGCCTTAAAATGTTGAAAACATTTCATTTAAATTTTTTTTTTATTGGGAATGTTATATAGCAGAAAGTGAAAAATATTGTTTCTTTTGTTTTCAAAATTGATGCTCTTTTTTGTTTATCCACTTACCGCAAAGTGACGTAGGGGTACGTCGGCAAACTTTGCGGTGTTACACCGGGGTGATGCCTCTAGCTAGAGGCATCATCCCGGTACCGTGGTTTAGAGGCGGCGGTCGGCTTTCCGTCGGTAACGACCGATGCGGCATCGGGTCTCCGATGACGTGACCCGGAGGCGGCGTCCATGACGTCACTTCCAGGTTACTCTGCTGCAAAAGGCGGCAGATTAAAAAAACGACTGTATTCAAAAATGCAGTTAAAGTGTAGTGGAGGGGTTTGGGGTCTTTTAGACCCTCGATCCCTCCATAAATCACTGCATATTTGTGTCACAAGGGATGTTTACATTGCTTGTGACCGCAATAAAAGTGATCAGATTTTTTTTTTTTTTTTTTTTTTTTTTAAACCCATGATGAAGTTAAAAAAAAAAAAAAAAAATAAACAGGAAAAAAAAAAATGTTAGCAGCCCCCGTCACCGTTAGCTCGCGCACAAATGAAAACGTATACGGAAGTCGAGCCGCAAATGAAATCACTGTTCAAACCACACATGTGAGGTATCGCCGTGATCGCCAGAGCGTGAGCAATAGTTTAAAAAAAAAAGAGCTACACTCTAACTCTAAACTGGTAACCGTTAAAATTTTTTAAAGCGTCGCCTATTTAGATTTCTTTTGACCGTAGTTTGTTGCCATTCTACGGGTGCACGCAATTTTAAACCGTAACATGTTGGGTATCTACAGAACTCTACAGAACAAAAATAGAAATGGCTATTTTTATTAAGAGAAAGCAAAAAAAAAAAAAGTGAAAAAAAATAAATGAATTATTAAAAAGAAGTAAAAAATAAAATCATGTGCTTCCCTGTAAATGAAAGTAGTGTTTTTTTTAGTTTGTTTTTTATGTATTTATTTTTGTATTCAGTTTATTTGCTTTCTCTTAATAAAAAATAAAAAAAAATTGCCATTGGCAGAAGACCAGGTCCAGGATAGTTCTGGACCCAGTCTTGTGCCAATGGATACTTTTTTAATGCTTTCTCCTAATAAAATAATACAAAAAAAATCCATTGGCACAAGACTAGGTCCAGAACTATCCTGGACCTGGTCTTGTGCCAATGGCTATTTTTATTAAGAGAAAGCAAAAAAAAAAAAAGTGAAAAAAATAAATGAATTGTTAAAAAAAAGAAAAAAAATACTAAACAAATAAAATCATGTGCTTCCCTGTAAATGAAAGTAGTGTTTTTTTAGTTTGTTTTTTATGTATTTATTTTTGTATTCAGTTTATTTGATTTCTCTTAATAAAAAATAAAAAAAAATTGCCATTGGCAGAAGACCAGGCCCAGGATAGTTCTGGACCCAGTCTTGTGCCAATGGATACTTTTTTTTATGCTTTCTCTTAATAAAAAAAAAAAAATCCATTGGCACAAGACCAGGTCCAGAACTATCCTGGACCTGGTCTTGTGCCAATGGCTATTTTTATTAAGAGAAAGCAAAAAAAAAAAAGAAAAAAGTGAAAAAAAGAAATGAATTATTAAAAAAAAGAAAAAAACACTAAACAAATAAAATCACGTGCTTCCCTGTAAATGAAAGTAGTGTTTTTTTTAGTTTGTTTTTTATGTATTTATTTTTGTATTCAGTTTATTTGCTTTCTCTTAAAAAAAAAAAAGCCATTGGCACAAGACCAGGCCCAGGATAGTTCTGGACCCAGTCTTGTGCCAATGGATACTTTTTTTATGCTTTCTCTTAATAAAATAAAATAAATCCATTGGCACAAGACCAGGTCCAGAACTATCCTGGACCTGGGATTGTGCCAATGGCTATTTTTTTTTTATTAAGAGAAAGCAAAAAAAAAAAAAGTGAAAAAAAGAAATGAATTATTAAAAAAAAAGAAAAAACACTAAACAAAAAAAATCATGTGCTTCCCTGTAAATGAAAGTAGTGTTTTTTTAGTTTGTTTTTTATGTATTTATTTTTTTATTTAGTTTATTTGCTTTCTCTTAATAAAATAAAAAAAAACATCCATTGGCACAAGACCAGGTCCAGAACTATCCTGGACCTGGTCTTGTGCCAATGGCTATTTTTTTTTTTATTAAGAGAAAGCAAAAAAAAAAAAAAAGCGAAAAAAGAAATGAATTATTAAAAAAAAGAAAAAAAATACTAAACAAATAAAATCATGTGCTTCCCTGTAAATGAAAGTAGTGTTTTTTTAGTTTGTTTTTTATGTATTTTTTTTATTCAGTTTATTTGCTTTCTCTTAATAAAAAAAAAATAGCCATTGGCAGAAGACCAGGTCCAGGATAGTTCTGGACCCAGTCTTGTGCCAATGGATACTTTTTTTATGCTTTCTCTTAATAATAATAAAAAAAAAAACAAAAAAAAACATTGGCACAAGACCAGGTCCAGAACTATCCTGGACCTGGTCTTCTGCCAATGGCTATTTTTATTAAGAGAAAGCAAAAAAAAAGTGAAAAAAAGAAGTGAATTATTAAAAAAAAAAGAAAAAAACACTAAACAAATAAAATCACGTGCTTCCCTGTAAATGAAAGTAGTGTTTTTTTAGTTTGTTTTTTATGTATTTTTTTTATCCAGTTTATTTGCTTTCTCTTAATAAAAAAAAAAAAATAGCCATTGGCAGAAGACCAGGTCCAGGATAGTTCTGGACCCAGTCTTGTGCCAATGGATACTTTTTTTATGCTTTCTCTTAATAAAATAAAATAAATCCATTGGCACAAGACCAGATCCAGAACTATCCTGGACCTGGTCTTGTGCCAATGGCTATTTATTTTTTATTAAGAGAAAGCAAAAAAAAAAAAAGTGAAAAAAGAAATGAATTATTAAAAAAAAAGAAAAAAAACACTAAACAAATAAAATCATGTGCTTCCCTGTAAATGAAAGTAGTGTTTTTTTAGTTTGTTTTTTATGTATTTATTTTTTTTATTCAGTTTATTTGCTTTCTCTTAATAAAAAAAAAAAAATAGCCATTGGCAGAAGACCAGGTCCAGAATAGTTCTGGACCCAGTCTTGTGCCAATGGATACTTTTTTTATGCTTTCTCTTAATAAAATGAAAAAAAAATCCATTGGCACAAGACCAGGTCCAGAACTATCCTGGACCTGGTCTTGTGCCAATGGCTATTTTTTTTTTATTAAGTGAAAGCAAAAAAAAAAAAAGTGAAAAAAAGAAATGAATTATTAAAAAAAAAGAAAAAAACACTAAACAAATAAAATCATGTGCTTCCCTGTAAATGAAAGTAGTGTTTTTCTAGTTTGTTTTTTATGTATTTATTTTTTTATTCAGTTTATTTGCTTTCTCTTAATAAAAAAAAAAAAAAATAGCCATTGGCAGAAGACCAGGTCCAGGATTGTTCTGGACCCAGTCTTGTGCCAATGGCTATTTTTTTTTTTTTTTTATTAAGAGAAAGCAAAAAAAAAAAAAAAAGCGAAAAAAAAGAAATGAATTATTAAAAAAAGAAAATAAACACTAAACAAATACAATCATGTGCTTCCCTGTAAATGAAAGTAGTGTTTTTTTTTTTAGTTTGTTTTTTATGTATTTATTTTTTTATTCAGTTTATTTGCTTTCTCTTAATAAAAAATAAAAAAAAATTGCCATTGGCAGAAGACCAGGTCCAGGATAGTTCTGGACCCAGTCTTGTGCCAATGGATACTTTTTAATGCTTTCTCTTAATAAAATAAAAAAAAAAAATCCATTGGCACAAGGCTAGGTCCAGAACTATCCTGGACCTGGTCTTGCGCCAATGGCTATTTTTATTAAGAGAAAGCAAAAAAAAAAAAGTGAAAAAAAGAAATGAATTATTAAAAAAAGAAAAAAAATACTAAACAAATAAAATCACGTGCTTCCCTGTAAATGAAAGTAGTGTTTTTTTTGTTTGTTTTTTATGTATTTATTTTTTTATTTAGTTTATTTGCTTTCTCTTAATAAAAAAAAATAGCCATTGGCAGAAGACCAGATTCAGGATAGTTCTGGACCCAGTCTTGTGCCAATGGATACTTTTTTATGCTTTCTCTTAATAAAGTAAAAAAAAAAAAAATCCAATGGCACAAGACTAGGTCCAGAACTATCCTGGACCTGGGCTTGTGCCAATGGCTATTTTTTTTTTTTATTAAGAGAAAGCAAAAAAAAAAAAAAGTGGAAAAAAGAAATGAATTATTAAAAAAAAAAGAAAAAAACACTAAACAAATAAAATCATGTGCTTCCCTGTAAATGAAAGTAGTGTTTTTTTTAGTTTGTTTTTTATGTATTTATTTTTTTATTCAGTTTATTTGCTTTCTCTTAATAATAAATAAAAAAAATAGCCATTGGCAGAAGACCAGATCCAGGATAGTTCTGGACCTGGTCTTGTGCCAATGGCTATTTTTTTTTTTTTTTATTAAGAGAAAGCAAAAAAAAAAAAAGCGAAAAAAAGAAATGAATTATTAAAAAAAGAAAAAAACACTAAACAAATAAAATCATGTGCTTCCCTGTAAATGAAAGTAGTGTTTTTTTTAGTTTGTTTTTTATGTATTTATTTTTTTATTCAGTTTATTTGCTTTCTCTTAATAAAAAAAAAAAAAAAAATAGCCATTGGCAGAAGACCAGATTCAGGATAGTTCTGGACCCAGTCTTGTGCCAATGGATACTTTTTTTATGCTTTCTCTTAATATAATAAAAAAAAAAATCCATTGGCACAAGACCAGGTCCAGAACTATCCTGGACCTGGTCTTGTGCCAATGGCTATTTTTATTAAGAGAAAGCAAAAAAAAAAAAAGTGAAAAAAAAAAAATGAATTATTAAAAAAAAAAGAAAAAAACACTAAACAAATAAAATCATGTGCTTCCCTGTAAATGAAAGTAGTTTTTTTTTTTAGTTTGTTTTTTATGTATTTATTTTTGTATTCAGTTTATTTGATTTCTCTTAATAAAAAATAAAAAAAAATTGCCATTGGCAGAAGACCAGGTCCAGGATAGTTCTGGACCCAGTCTTGTGCCAATGGATACTTTTTTAATGCTTTCTCTTAATAAAATAAAAAAAAAATCGATTGGCACAAGACTAGGTCCAGAACTATCCTGGACCTGGTCTTGTGCCAATGGCTATTTTTATTAAGAGAAAGCAAAAAAAAAAAGTGAAAAAAAGAAATGAATTATTAAAAAAAAAAAAAAATTAAAAAAATACTAAACAAATAAAATCATGTGCTTCCCTGTAAATGAAAGTAGTGTTTTTTTTAGTTTGTTTTTTATGTATTTATTTTTGTATTCAGTTTATTTGCTTTTTTTTAATAAAAAAAAAAAAAAAAAGTTCTCCTTTGTAGCCACAAAATAATTATTATTTATTTTTTTTTTTTTGGTATAACAGGTTCCAACTGTTCATCTTTTTTTTTGACAAAAGATTGTTAAAAAAAAAAAAAAAAAAGGGTCATTCTTTCACTCTTAGGCTAAAAGACAAAAAAAGGGCAGAAGGAGATGAAAGCGTTTGGTATTGATCAGCAATTTCAATCTGTCATTTTTTTTTTTTTTTTTTTTTTTAGGTGATTGTTTGCTTTGTGGCAATTTTTTTTTTTTTTTTGATACTATGTATTTTAAGGATTTCGGTTGGCTACAATTAATCTCGTGAGTGCATCAGTATTTCCTTTCTTTTCTTTATGCGCGAGTTGATTGATCAGCAATTTAGACCTAAAGGCGGAATACATTGTGCAGCAACCAAGACGGTGACTGTCATTTGCCTTTGTTAAAATACAGAATAGAAGAAAACGTTCGATGACTCAGCCAGCCGTGGACATTATGAATGGACGGCAGTGCGTTAAACATTGATTTCCAGGCCCCCGGTCTTATTTTCAGGGTATTTATCTTCATTTGGTGTCTTTTATAGGAGATTGCGTCCACTACGATCCAGAATGATTGGACGCATGGCGGCACGACACGATAAATAAACAGGAAGCTTACATGTCAGCATTGCAAGTTCAACTTCTACTATGCACCAGACATTATATGAAGGCAGACATGCTACAAACAAGGAACGGGTACAGACAATCACATTATACTATTCATTTACTAGTCATAGCTTCCTTTATCCTCCGAAAGGTTCTAACATGGGCTATATACTGATATAAGAGTAAAGTAAAGTAGTTTTCAAGGGAAAATGCTTGAAATAAAGTAATTTTATTGTTTTTTTTTTTTTTTTTTAGGTACACTATATTCTCAAAAGTATTGGGACGCCTGCCTTTACACGCACATGAACTTTAATGGCATCCCATTCTTAGTCCGTAGGGTTCAATATTGAGTTGGCCCACCCTTTACAGCTATAACAGCTTCAACTCTTCTGGGAAGGCTGTCCACAAGGTTTAGGAGTGTCTATGGGGATGTTTTACCATTCTTCCAGAAGTGCATTAGTGAGGTCAGGCACTGATGTTGGACAAAAAGGCCTGGCTCCCAGTCTCTGCTCGAATTCATCCCAAAGGTGTTCTATCGGGTCAAGGTCAGGACTCTGTGCAGGCCAGTAAAGTTCCTCCACCCCAAATTCGGAAGAGGAACAGGAAGGGGCCATTACCAAGCTGTTCCCACAAAGTTGGGAGCATGTTGGGACCAGTCAAGTTCCTCCACCCCAAACTCGCTCATCCATGTCTTTATGGACCTTTCTTAGTGCACTGGTCCAAATCATTTGGTGGAAGGGGGGATGATGGTGTGGGGTTGTTTTTCAGGGGTTGGGCTTGGCTCCTTAGATCCAGTAAAGGGAACTCTTAGGGCATGAGCATACCAAGACATTTTGGACAGTTTCATGCTCCCAACTTTGTGGGAACAGTTCCTCTGTCCCTGATCACCACCATACCAATCCCAGTGTCTCTGATCACCACCACATCAATCCCAGTATCCCTGATCACCGTCACACCAGTTTCTCTGTCCCTGATCACCACCATACCAATCCCAGTGTCTCTGATCACCACCACATCAATCCCAGTATCCCTGATCCCCGTCAAACCAGTTCCTCTGTCCCTGATCACCACCATACCAATCCCAGTGTCTCTGATCACCACCATACCAATCCCAGTGTCACCAGCACACCAGTTCTAATGTCCCTGATCACCATCACACCAGTTGTAGTGTACCGGATCACCACCACACCAGTTACAGTGTTCCTGATCACCAATCACACCAGTCCCAGTGTCCTTGATCAGCACCACACCAGTTCCAGTGTCCCTGATCACCACCACACCAGTCCCAGTGTCCCTGATCACCACCACACCAGTCACAGTGTCCCTGATCATGGCCACACCAGTTCCAGTGTCCCTGATCATTAACCACACCAGTCCCAGTGTTCCTGGTCACCAACCACACCAGTCCCAGTGTCCCTGATCACTGCCACACCAGTCCCAGTGTCCCTGATCACTGCCACACCAGTCACAGTTTCCCTGATCACCACCACACCTGTTCCAGTGTCCCTGATCACCACCACACCTGTTCCAGTGTCCCTGATCACCGCCACACCAGTCCCAGTGTTCTTGATCACCTCCACACTAATTCCTGTATCCCTGATCATTGCCACACCAGTCCCAGTGTCACTGATCACCGCCACACCAGTCCCAGTGTCCATGATCACCTCTACACTAGTCAAAGTGTCCCTGATCATTGCCACACCAATTCCAGTGTCCCTGATCCCTGCCACGCCAGTCCCAGCTTCCCTAATCACTGCCACACCAGTTCCAGTGTCCCTGATCACCACCACACCAGTTTCAATGCCCCTGATAACCGCCATACCAGTCCCAGTGTCCTTGATTACCTTCACACTAGTCCCAGTGTCCCTGATCATCGCCATACCAGTCACAGTGTCCCTGATCACTAACCACACCAGTTGCAGTTCCGCTGATCATCGCCACACCAGTCATAGTGTCCCTGATCACCACCACACCAGTCCCACCATCCTTGATCACCACCACACCAGTTCCAGTGTCCCTCCTCTCAGCCACACCAGTCCCAGTGTTTCTGATCACCGCCCCACCAGTTCCAGTGTCCCTGATAACTACCAAACCAGTTCCAGTGTCCCTAATCACCACCACACCAGTCCCAGTGTCTCTGAGCCACATCAGTCATAGTGTCACCATAAGAACATGTGCAATGCTCTCTGAAGAGCGATTTGTGTTCAGATCGTTTTTCAGAATGCATTTGACAGGCATTGTATCACTTCCTCACAGGTCTGCTTGAACCCCCCTGGACACTGCACAAGTATCCCCTTTAACTTGAATGGATTACGATCAGTGGACATACAGGGGTATAAGTCCTGCCACAGCTTAGAAGCAAAGCATCACAGCCACAGCTTGTGTACACCCCCAGTCGCTGCCTCTGCAGCTAAATGGGATAGTGGTAGAGGGGAGGTAAAACTTCAGCTCAACCACTGGGTTTTATTACCCCCAACCTCACATGTGATCAAGCCATAGCAGTGCAGCCAGTCACAGTGTCTCTGATCACCATCACACCGGTCACAGTGTCCCTGATTACCAACTACACCAGTCACAGTGTCGTGAAACCAGTGTAGCTAGAATCAGTGTTCCTGATTCACACCTGACCAGTTCAGCCAGCATCAGTTCTCCTGATCGCCACCAGACGAGTGTATGCCAACAACAGTGTTCCTTTTTACAAACATACCAGTCCCAGTGTCACCACACCAGTGTAAGCCAATGTTATCCCTGATAGCCACCACACCAGTCCCAGTGTAGGATGTGCTACAGCAAAACTGACATTTGCAATGAAAAAAAAAAATATTTAGGGTAAATTGTTGGTAAAAAACATTACGTTGCTGGCTTCTTAAAAAAAAAGCACAGTACACAGACCCCTCTAATGTCCCCCAAAATACATAGACTATAAGGGTCTGCTATGAATTTTTGGGGGACCTTTGGGGATCTGTGTGCTGTTTAAAAAAAAAAAAAAAATTTGGCAATGAAATATTATTTACCAGCAATTTGAAAACATCCGTGCTTTAAAAATGTATTGCGCCTAGCCAAATGGGATTTAAAAAAAATATATATATTTTTGCATTGATTTATGTTTCCCTGGGCAGTGCCCACCCCTCACCCATGCTGTGATTTAACACCCCCCTTGCCTATTAGCCCAGAAAATGGGCATGTTAAATTTGACAGATTCAGCTCCTATTGCTTTCAATGGGGTTCAGGTTCGGCATCCGAATTTTAACCACATCCTGCCAGGCCTATAGCAAAATGACGGCCGGGCGGTGGTTCACTTGTTGCGACTGGACTTCACCACGTGCCGCTGGCGGTGATCAGTGGTGCGGTGTGCCGCTCGGA
The DNA here is from genome assembly GCF_965119305.1 of Pelophylax lessonae. Taxonomy (NCBI): domain Eukaryota; kingdom Metazoa; phylum Chordata; class Amphibia; order Anura; family Ranidae; genus Pelophylax; species Pelophylax lessonae. The sequence continues at coordinate 59,104,358 of NC_138770.1, read as the reverse complement.
CACACACCGCATCTCCGATCACGGTAAAGAGCCTATGACATAGGCTCTTTACCATGTGATCAGCTGTGTTCAATCACAGCTGAGCACAGTGTAAATAGGAAGTCCCAGTTATCGCCATTCCTCTACTTTTGCTGACAGCGCATGAGTAGAGGAGAGTCTATAAGCGGCTTTTCTGAAGGGGGGGGGGGGGAGTTTGTGCTGATAATTGGTGCATTAATATCAGTGCAACCCCATCAGTGATGCCCACCAGTGCCGAACACTAGTGCCCATCAGTGCAGCCTATCAGTGGCCATCAGTGCTACATATCAATGCTTGTCAGTGCTACATATCGGTGCTCATCAGTACTACATACCAGTGCCTATCGATGCTGTATATCAGTGCCGCCTATCAGTGCCCATCAGTGCTTTATATTAGTGCCTCCTCATCAGTGCCAATCAGTGTCGCCTCATCAGTTCCCATCAGTGCCGCCTCATCACTACCCGTCAGTGCTGCCTCATCAGTCCCCATCAGTGCCACCTCATCAGTTCCAATCAGTGCAGCCTCATCAGTGCCCATCAGTGCCAATCAGTGCAGTCTCATCAGTGCCACCTCATCAGTTCCAATCAGTGCAGTCTCATTAGTGCCGATCAGTGCCGCCTCATCAGTGCCCATCAGTGCCACCTCATCAGTTCCAATCAGTACAGCCTTATCAGTGCCCATCAGTGCCGCTTCATCAGTGCCACCTCATCAGTGCCCATCAGTGCAGCCTCATCAGTGCTCATCAGTTCCAATCAGTGCAGTCTCATTAGTGCCCATAAGTGCCACCTCATCAGTTCCAATCAGTGCAACCTCATCAGTGCCCATCAGTGCCACCTCATCAGTGCCCATCAGTGCAGCCTCATCAATGCTCATCAGTGCCAATCAGTGCAGTCTCATTAGTGCCCATCAGTGCCACCTCATCAGTTCCAATCAGTGCAGCCTCATCAGTGCCCATCAGTACCAATCAGTGCCAATCAGTGCAGTTTCATCAGTGCCACCTCATCAGTTCCAATCAGTGCAGTCTCATTAGTGCCGATCAGTGCCTCCTCATCAGTGCCCATCAGTGCCACCTCATCAGTCCCAATCAGTACAGCCTTATCAGTGCCCATCAGTGCCGCCTCATCAGTGCCACCTCATCAGTGCCCATCAGTGCAGCCTCATCAGTGCTCATCAGTTCCAATCAGTGCAGTCTCATTAGTGCCCATAAGTGCCACCTCATCAGTTCCAATCAGTGCAACCTCATCAGGGCCAATCAGTGCCACCTCATCAGTGCCCATCAGTGCCACCTCATTAGTGCCCATCAGTGCCACCTCATCAGTGCCCATCAGTGCAGCCTCATCAATGTTCATCAGTGCCAATCAGTGCAATCTCATTAGTGCCCATCAGTGCCACCTCATCAGTTCCAATCAGTGCAGCCTCATCAATGCCCATCAGTAACAAACAGTGCCAATCAGTGCAGTTTCATCAGTGCCACCTCATCAGTGCCAATCCGGGCAGCCTCATCAGTGCACATAACAGAAGAAGAAAAAATAATTATTTCAAACATTTATAACAGAAACAAAGAAAAAATGTTTTTTTTTCTTCACAATACTCTGCCTTTTTTCATTTGTTTAGCAAAAAACAAAACATTTAGCGGTGAATAAATAGCACCAAAAGAAAGCTCCATCTGTCTAAAAAAAAATGATACAAATTTCGTTTGGGTTCAGCATTGCATGACCGTGCAATTGTCATTTAGAATGCGACACTACTGAAAGTTAAAAAATTGGCCTGGGCAGGAAGGGGGTAAAAGTGCCCGGTATTGAAGTGGTTAATGAATTTCGCCGAACCTTGCTCAGACTGAACCCGGGGCAGGTCAACTCATCGCTAGCCAGGATGATAATGAACTGCATTCAGCAATTTTTACAGACGTGAAAATCATTTCTATGCTGAGAATGGGATTTTCTTTGGTTTGCTGCTAGACATGTCCATCTGTTAGACCTCAACAAATCAATAAATTTGGCTCTTCGGCAGTGGTAATACCAGTGTTGTAGTCACGTTATTTTACATGACGAGTCCCACTGACCTTTTAAGAAATCTTAGCCCTTCATTTAAAGCTCACAGAACATGCATACAAAAGGTCATTCAAGACCAAATCTATTGATCAGTAAAATAAGTGTTTTTTCGGTCTCGCTGTGCTGGGTGAGGAATAAAAAAATAATGAATTAATCCCTAGATATATATATTTTTAATAATCCCTGTTCCCTGGTTTGATAATAAAAGCAGAAAAACAACATTGCTGCTTGCAACACCACTGAGTGGTCTATTTATGAAAAAAAAATATCGCAGGTACATTTGTTCTGCGCAAACTGTGCAAAAAAACAAAAAAAAAAACAAAAACGAATGCTCTTTAGAATATTTTCCCGTCTGAACGAATGTTCTTTTATTATGGACAGCAGGAAAACACTGCATTATGTCCACTAGATGGAGCTGAGGAGCATAGGAATTACGCATACATCTTTTGAATAAGAGATACAATGTAGCAAGATTATTAACAAATACAATGTAACCAATGTTCCAGTATTTTGTAGAATTTTACAACCTGCCCATAAAAGGCAAAGTCACTGGATCTGAGCCCAGATCAAAATATCATTCATGCAGAATTGTACAGTCCACTTTCATTTATTGCACTCTGGAAGGTTTTACCCTCTTCATGAGCAGGCCATTTTTTGTTGTTTGGCATTGCGCTACTTTAACTGGTAATTGTGCGGTCATGCAACACTGTACTAAAACTACATTTATATCATTTTTTTTTTCCCACTCAAATAGAGTTTACTTTTGGTGGTATTTGCTAACCACTGGATTATTTTATATATATATATATATATATATATATATATATATATATATATATATAAATATATTATATATTATTATATTATATTATATAATTATATTAGTGAAAAATTACAGACAATTTTGAAATAAAAACATCATTTTTTATTTTCGTCTATAAAACATATCCAATAAAAAAAAAAAAAAAAAAAAAATCAAATTTCTTCATAAATTTAAAATGTTACTAAACCCACATTAGTAAAAACAGTCTGTATGTGCAGTAAAACGTGTTTGTTGTACACACGGTGGAACCTAAGGGGTTAATCCTCTGCATTGTGTAAAAAGGCTGTTTGATCCTGTCTTCTCTGATCCTCTCCTTCTTTTACTGTTCCCAATCAGTCTCTTGATAAAACAGAGGCTAGAGGACAAGCTGCACATGCTCAGTTTGGTGGGTATTGGTAGAGAGTTCTTTTTTTTACTTGGGAGGGTGCATGTGATCAGCACAAGGCCAATCAGCACTGTCCAGACAGAGGGTCAGGGGTCCTTCAGCCTCATAGGACAATCAGGGGAGAATGAAAACTCCTCCTACAAGCTTTAACCAGACACTGATAAAAGTCACAAGACTGCTATATACTGCTGATGAGAAAATGTATTTAGCAGTTTATATTTACTAAACTATTGCATGTCCATGTTCTGTGTACTGTGGGAGACCAGATATAGTGAATGCGGGGTCCTGGGTTTGGAAACAAAAAAAAAAATAAATAAATTCCAATAAGCGTACAGTATATTGATTGTATATTTAAATACAGTACTTTAGTTATATAGAGCCATCAATTTACACATCACTTTACTGACACATTGTACATTCACATCGGTCCCTGCCCTCAAGAAGCTTACAATATAAGGTCCCTTACTCACATTCCTACATACAGTATCTTACAAAAGTGAGTACACCCCTCACATTTTTATAAATATTTTATTCTATCTTTTCATGTGACGACACTGAAGAAATGACACTTTGCTACAATGTAAAGTAGTGAGTGTACAGCTTGTATAACAGTGTAAATTTGCTGTCCCCTCAAAATAACTCAACACACAGTTATTAATGTCTAAACCGCTGGAAACAAAAGTGAGTACACCCCTAAGTGACAATGTCCAAATTGGGAACAAAGTGTCAATATCTTGTGTGGCCACCATTATTTTCCAGCACTGCCTTAACCCTCTTGGGCATGGAGTTCACCAGAGCTTCACAGGTTGCCACTGGAGTCCTCTTCCACTCCTCCATGATGACATCACAGAGCTGGTGGATGTTAGAGACCTTGCGCTCCTCCACCTTCTGTTTGAGGATGCATCACAGATGCTCAATAGGGTTTAGGTCTGGAGACATGCTTGGCCAGTCCATCACCTTTACCCTCAGCTTATTTAGCAAGGCAGTGGTCGTCTTGGAGGTGTGTTTGGGGTCGTTATCATGTTGGAATACTGCCCTGCGGCCCAGTCTCTGAAGGGAGGGGATCGTGCTCTGCTTCAGTATGTCACAGTACATGTTGGCATTCATGGTTCTCTCAATGAACTGCAGCTCCCCAGTGCCGGCAGCACTCATGCAGCCCCAGACCATGACACTCCCACCACCATGCTTGACTCTAGGTAAGACACACTTGTCTTTGTACTCCTCACCAGGTTGCCACCACACACGCTTGACACCATCTGAACCAAATACGTTTATCTTGGTCTCATCAGACCACAGAACATGGTTCCAGTAACCCATGTCCTTAGTCTGCTTGTCTTCAGCAAACGGTTTGCAGGCTTTCTTGTGCATCATCTTTAGAAGAGGCTTCCTTCTGGGATGACAGCCATGCAGACCAGTTTGATGCAGTGTGCGGCGTATGGTCTGAGCACTGACAGGCTGACCCTCCACCCCTTCAACCTCTGCAGCAATGCTGGCAGCACTCATACGTCTAATTCCCAAAGACAACCTCTGGATATGACGCTGAGCACGTGCACTCAACTTCATTGGTCAACCATGACGAGGCCTGTTCTGAGTGGAACCTGTCCTGTTAAATCGCTGTATGGTGTTGCCCACCGTGCTGCAGCTCAGTTTCAGGGTATTGGCAATCTTCTTATAGCCTAGGCCATCTTTATGTAGAGCAACGATTCTTATTTTCAGATTCTCAGAGAGTTCTTTGCCATGAGGTGCCATGTTGAACTTCCAGTGACCAGTATGAGAGAGTGAGAGCGATAACACCAAATTTAACACACCTGCTCCCCATTCACACCTGAGACCTTGTAACACTAACGGGTCACATGACACCGGGGAGGGAAAATGGCTAAATGGGCCCAATTTGGACATTTTCACTTAGGGGTGTACTCACTTTTGTTGCCAGCGGCTTACACATTAATGGCTGTGTGCTGAGTTATTTTGAGGGGGCAGCAAATTTACACTGTTATACAAGCTGTACACTCACTACTTTACATTGTAGCAAAGTGTCATTTCTTCAGTGTTGTCACATGAAAAGATAGAATAAAATATTTACAAAAATGTGAGGGGTGTACTCACTTTTGTGAGATACTGTGTATATTTTAGGGACAATTTACCAACCAGAATATCTTTAAAGTGTGAAAGGAAACCAACACAGGCGCAGGGACAACTTTCACACTCTGTGCAGGTAGTGCCATGGTTGGGATTTGATCCAACAACTTGACATGTCCAATTTGTTTCATTATGAATCAAACTTTGGACACATTTGGAGATTCGGAGGTTTTAGAATCACATTAGTAACAAATTTCAATGAATCTGAAATAAATTATAGTGAAACAACTAAATCATTGGTATTCATTTGTTTCATTCAGATGCCATGATGCCATAGTTTGGGCCTCTTGTTGATGGTTGAAGCATCCAAAATAACGTAACGACATAACGAATGGTCCGAATTGATTCAGATCCATTTTATTTTGCATTAACATTTTTTGTTGTTATAAAAAATGCTTTACATATGAAATGGAAATATATTGCAATAAATACAGTGAAATAAGATGAGGATTTCTACTTATTTTGTTTGGATTTGATGGACGTAGATCAGAATCTCCGAAACATAACATTAGGCATGAATCCAAAATTAGTTCTTTTTGTATTATGATTCAGAGATTCTGATTGATCCACCCCCATCTGACCCAAACAAAGTACAAAAGTAATCTCCTGAAATAACGAATTTACATGTTAAAATAAATATAGCCAATCTTCTGAAATAACTTCTGAAATACGAATCAATTCGGAAATAAAGAATATACAGAAGGAATCTGAATATACAAAACGAATCCGAATATACAAAACTAATTCTGAAAACAAACCATTCTAACATAACGAATATGACAAGATGAAATGCTTAATTTGACGAATAAATCCGAAACAAAATTTTTCCGTTGTGCACCCTAGTGGCTGCTAGGCAGAAGTACTATCCACTTAGCCACTATGGTGCCCATACAGTATATAAGGAATTGGTGGTCCATAACTCACGTTGGTAGGGTTGACATTCCACTAGTCATTGGTACTTGTCTCAATGGCAAGACATTTGCTACTGCCTCAGTATGTTAGACCATATATCTTCATGATGACAAGTGGGAAGAAGATCCAGGAGGTACTGGACAACAGCAATTTGCATGGGATAGAATTTCATGCAGGAACCTACTTGCTAAAGATTTGCTTAGCCGGTCATCCAAGAATCAACTTCTAGCAGGTTGTGCATTTGGTGGTCATTGTGCTCTAAGTAGCCTTTGGTGGCACATCCTCCAGTTATGTCCTCTGTGGCTTTCTTGGCTATTTCTGTGGTTTCTCCTGCTGGTCCTGTGGCCTCCTCTTGGTCACTCTGCACACCTGTTCCTTCTTTTGCCTCCTGGTAAGCACCCCCATAAGCTATTTTTTGCATTTTTAAGCATCATGTGCACCCAGTGTTATTTATTAGCTTTATGAATTTCTACTGACCTAACCCTCATCAATGGCTGACTTGTGTTGACATTATCCAGTCTTTCTGGCTTTAGCACTGCATCCTTTAGTTTTTCCTGGTCGGGGAAAGCCCATTTGTAATCCACAGCATGAATGCTTGGGCCCCATAATCCACAGCAAGGATACTGACTGTGACCACCTGAGTATCCAAATGTACAATATGTGGTCAAATGATCAGAGGTTTTCCAGTGAATTGTTTTGTTAACCCTACATCATACAAAGATATTTCAGATGATTGTGTGGTTGCAACCTTGGGATAAGGGTTTGGTAAAGGCCAGTCCCGGGACAAGGTCATCTAGAGCCCAGGGCGAACATGCCAAATTGTGCCCCCCCCATGATGTATAAGATGTATGAGCATTATGTGTCAGCAAATCTCCCCTCCCCCCAAAAAATTAAGTGCTAATCTGCATGCTTAGCTAAAATCTTCTCATCCCACATGTGCTCCAAGTGCAACTCCCCCCTCCCTAGCACAAATACTCTACCCCTCCAATTTACCCTTTGAGCACAAATCCTCTCCCCCCCCACTCCAAATCCCCCCTCCTAGCACAAATTCCCCTCCCCCCATCCCCCATCCTAGCACAAACACACCCCCCGCCCCACACAAATTTCCCTTCCAAGCACAAATACCCCCAGTCATCCCTATTAGCATAAATCCATCTGCCAAAACAATGTCCCCTCTTAGCACAAATACCCCCCCCCACCATATTACCTTTTCTAGCACAAGCCCCGAATCCCCCCTCCTAGCACAAATTCTCTTCCCCCATCTCCCCTCTCAAAAAAATCTCCCCCAAATCACAGCTCCTAGCACTCCTCCCCAAATTTCCCCTCCTAGAGCAATTCTTACCTCCTGCGCCCCCCCTCCCCAAATTCTCCCTCCCAACGCAATTTCCCTCCCCCCCAATCTCTTTGTGGTGCCCCCGAACCTCACATGATACCACAGTGCCCCAAACAAAAACACAAAAAAAGGGTGCACGACCTAGCGCACTATCCTCAATACAGGCTTTTTTAGTTGAAACATAAAAATGGCTACTCACAAACGCAGATGAAAATCAATCACATCAAACTCATGCACTTGAGTATCAGAAGTAGTCCATACAGGTGTCCATAGTCTCATTAGGATGACGGCTGACGCGTTTCGAGGCATAAGCCTCTTCCTCAGAGCCACTGTGGCATGATCTACTCACAGGTTTAAATACCAGTGCAAGGTCCCAAAGTCATCCATGTGGTCTACAGAGCTCCTCCCTCTGGGGCGTGGCAGTGGTGCTGGACCACAGTGCCCTCCTGCCCGCCCCTTGTCCCGGCCCTGGTGAATGCCCTGTTCGGTTGTAGCATGTGTACAAAGGAAGCTCCGTAACAAACATAGTTTGATGGGTTTGGAGTTGAAGAATTCAAGTAATCTGCACAAAGATCTAATCTCAATGATAACTGAACACCTTTGGAATGAATTGGAACACCGATGGTGAGCCAGGTTTTCACATTTAGTACTTGACCTCAAAAATGCTCTTTTGGCTGAATGGGCACAAATTCTCCCAGATCCTGTGGACGGCTGTATAGTTGTAAAAAAGGATCTCTATGTTTATGCCCATAGCTTTTGGAATGCGCTAACCAAAAAGATAAGAGTTTCAAAATGCACTCCATTTTCCGAAGTCACGTTATCTCCAGCAGCTCTTTTTTTTTTTTTTTTTTTTTAAATCTGTATTTGTGAAGGTAGTCATTTCGATCCTATCCCAAAAAAAGAAAGCCAAGAGAAAAGATTTGCTTTTGCTGCCTAATGCCCTTCAACAAGCTCCGGCGCCATGCAGAAATCTGAGCCACAGGCAGAGGGAAATCATTCTTGGTTCACATTTACATTCCCTTGGCACACTTCACTAAAGCCACAACCTGTAACCAGGAGGACAAAAATAGACATCTTTGACAGGGGAGCTAAAAATAACTATTTCTGCAGATTCAGGAACAAATACAAAAGCCCAATTTTCATACCTATTTATATACTGTTTCTTAACTACTTCTGAACCGGAAGGATTTGCCCCCTTAATGACCAGGCCATTTTTTGCGATTCGGCACTGCGTTATTTTAACAGAAAATTGCGCAGTCATGCAACGCTGTACCAAAATAAAATCGATGTCCTTTTTTCCGCACAAATAAAGCTTTCTTTTGGTGGTATTTGATCACCTGTGCGATTTTTATTTTTTGCACTATAAACAAAAAAAAAAGCAACAATTCTGAAAAAAAAAAAAAACAATATTTTTCACTTTCTGCTATATAACATTCCCCCCCAAAATGTAAAAATCTAAATTTTTCATCCTTTTAGGCTAATTTGTATTTTGCATCATATATTTGGTTAAATAAAATTGCAATAAGCGTATTTTGATTGGTTTGAATGGGGGTCAGGAGGAGGGCGGAAAGAGGGAGAGTGGGAGAGGGGCCAAGTCGCTGCACCATGGGCCTCTGGTTTGTACTTGCCCCCTCGGCCGAAAGTTGCCAGTCTGTCCCTGCCTGAACTCCACCCATAACACACTCCTGGTAATTATTGCCCCTTTAACCACTTTACCACTGAGTACCGTAGTACTACTGCGGCAAAGTGGCTCGTTATCATCTGACGACGTAGTACTATGTCATCAGAAACTCCCCCTTCTCGGCGGCGCACCGCGCCGCCGGAGGCTCGCTCCCACTGTTTTCACTCACAGCGGGAGTCGGACCAGGGGAGGAGCAGCGGCGATCGCCGCCGCTCTTCCCCGATCGTCGGGGATCTAGTGTGGAGATCCGCCCGCCTGTGTAAACACAAGCGGGCGGATCTCCCAAGTGACAGGCAGGGTCAGATTGCAGGGTTCAGCATAGCTGAACCCTGGATCTGTCCTTGTGTCACTCAGTCACCTCCCCCCACACATCAGTAAGCACCAGGCATACATTAACCCCTCCCTCTAGAATAAAATTAACCCCTTCCCTGCCAGTGTCATTTTTACAGTAACAGTGCATATATATAGCACTGATTACTGCAGTAATGTCACTGGTACCCCCAAAAGTGTCAAAAATGTCAGTCAAGGGTCCGATCTGTACGCCGCAATGTAGCAGTCCCGCAATAAAAAAATCGCAGATCGCGTTAAAAAAAACCCACCAAAAATGACAGAAATCTTTCCCTTTGTTAGTAAACGCAATAACTTTTGCGCAAACCAATCAAAATACGCTTATTGTGATTTTTACCAAACATAGGTAGCAGAAAACAAATTGGCCAAAAATTTAAAAAAAATTTGATTTTTACATTTTTTTGGGGGGGGAATTTCATATAAAAAAATGTTAAAAATATTGTTATTTTTTCAAAATAAACGCTCTTTTTTTGTTTATAGCGCAAAAAGTAAAAATCGCATAGGTGATCAAATACCACCAAAAGAAAGCTCTGTTTGTGAGAAAAAAAGGACGTAAATTTCGTTTGGGTACGGCGTCGCACGACCGCACAATTGTCAGTTAAAGTGGCACAGCGCAGAATCGCAAAAAGCGGCCCAGACGTAAGACAGCAAAATGCTCTAGTGGTAAAGTGGTTAAGATCCTCCCACTGCAGTTTGGCCACACCCATCAATCGATGCAGTTCAGTGTGTCGGGGGGTTGTTTGATTTCCGGCACCTATTATCTGAGAAAAAAAAGCCCAGCATGAAATTATTTAGTCTTACAGATACAACCAGCCCTTTAATGACAACCATAATGCTGATGCAGCTCACAACGAAATTGAGTTTGACACCCCTGCCCTAACTCATTCTCCGAATTAAGGTAAAAAACCTTATGCATTGATCCCCCCCGCCCCCCAGTCCCCTCTTATACTGACCTGAACCTGATCTCGATCCAGCAATGGGCACAAGAGCAGCTGCTCTCTCCATCCTCCTTTGTGAAGAGACAGCAGTGGGAGTCATTGGCTCCTGCCGTTATCAATCACAGCCAGTGAGGAAGGAGCAGGGGGCTGGACTAAGCAGTACTCTGTGTTAATGGACACACAATGCTTTGGAGGCACTTAGCAGGCAGAAAAGCCAGGAGTGCTGGCCGAGGACTCGAGAAGAAGAGGATTGGGGCTGCTCTGTGCAAAACAATTACACAGAGCAGGCACGTATAACATGTTTGTTATTTTAATTGAAAAAAAAAAAAATTAGCATTTACAATCACTTCACCATTTAACAAATAAAGATTTTTTTATTATTTTTTATTCTCTTGACCTCCCCCACCCCCAAAAGAGTTCACTGCAATAAACTTTGCGAGTGGTATAAAACCCAATTTGTAGTCATTTCATCACATTTCATTAATAGTTTTCTTTTCAGAAAGGTGAAGAAATATAATGAAAATCTTGTTAGAGCGCCCTCGGCTTCAACCATTTCAGTTCGGGAAGAATCGGCATTAATAAAGTGAGATAAGAAAGGGAATTTCGATCCAAGCATGGTATAAAGTGATGATGAACAGCGGAGGTGTAATGGCTTCTTAATCATTTTTCATTTACCAGTTATAGCCATGACGCTCGTATTTTTAATCCCTTATTAAAATGATATAGCGTCTTCTCATGTTTTTCTACAGGGCCCAGTACAACAGTTCCCTTTACACAAAGGATTTTCTATATTTCTAAATGGCTCAAAAAAAATTCCCTTTCTAGTCCTGGTTGTAGTGGTTTGTTAAAGGGTCAGGACACCCAAAACTTTAGTTATGCTGTAGGTGGAGCATCATGGGCTGAGTCAACTCTTGGTTTCTTATACACATTGGATATTCCAACAGTGAGATCTCCTGGCCATAGTTCCTGACTCTCTCCTTGTCCATCTGGGATTTTTGGGCCTTCATGCACACCTTTGTGTGTTCCACCTCTTCCTTTTACATCCTATATAACATAAAATACATACATAACCTAAGAGGGAATGTGGAAGCCCCTTAAAATGGGCACAGCAGGTGTGCAAACTTGGGAGCTCAGCACATGGATGGTGAGAATGCCTTATAATGGGCACAGCAGGTATACAGACCCAGGAACTCAGTACATGGATGGTAGGAACCCCTCATAATGGGTACAGCAGGTATACAGACCCAGGAACTCAGTACATGGATGGTGAGAGCGCCTTATAATGGGCACAGCAGGTGTACAGACCCAGGAACTCAATACATGGATGGTAGGAACTCCTCATAATGGGCACAGCAGGTGTACAGACCCAGGAACTTAGTACATGGATGGTAGGAACCCCTCATAATGGGCACAGCAGGTGTACAGACCCAGGAACTCAGTACATGGATGGTAGGAATCCCTCATAATGGGCACAGCAGGTGTACAGACCCAGGAACTCAGTACATGGGTGGTAGGAACCCCTCATAATGGGCACAGCAGGTATACAGACCCAGGAACTCAGTACATGGATGGTAAAAACCCCTCATAATGGGTACAGCAGGTATACAGACCCAGGAACTCAGTACATGGATGGTAGGAACCCCTCATAATGGGTACAATAGGTATACAGACCCAGGAACTCAGTACATGGATGGTAGGAACCCCTCATAATGGGCACAGCAGGTGTACAGACCCAGGAACTCAGTACATGGATGGTAGGAACTCCTCATAATGGGCACAGCAGGTATACAGACCCAGGAACTCAGTACATGGATGGTAGGAACTGCTCATAATGGGCACAGCAGGTATACAGACCCAGGAACTCAGTACATGGATGGTAGGAACTCCTCATAATGGGCACAGCAGGTATACAGACCCAGGAACTCAGTACATGGATAGTGAGAATGCCTTATAATGGGCACAGCAGGTGTACAGACCCAGGAACTCAGTACATGGATGGTAGGAACTCCTCATAATGGGCACAGCAGGTATACAGACCCAGGAACTCAGTACATGGATGGTGAGAATGCCTTATAATGGGCACAGCAGGTATACAGACCCAGGAACTCAGTACATGAATGGTAGGAACCCCTCATATTGGGCACAGCAGGAGTACAGACCTGGGAACTCCACACATAAATGGTGGGAACCCCACATAATGGTTACAGCAGGTGTACAGACCTGGGAACTCAGCACATGGATGGTGGGATCTAGTGATCAACCGATATCGTTCTTTTAGTACCGATTTTTTGGTCATCGGATATCGGTATCGGCCGATATTGGCCGATATTTTCAGACATTAAAATTTTTTTTTTTTCTTTACAGGTACTCTGGTGGAGGGATCTGGGGGTCTAAAGGATCCCAAACCCCTCCTCTGCACTTAAAAGCATTCAAAACGCCAAGTTTGGCTGTTTTGAATGCTCACATTTTTTTTAATTTTCTGCCGAGTACCCGGAAGTGTTATCATGACATCCCTTACGGGTTTTTACATGGAGACCTGATCAGAGCCAAATGCGGCTTTGATGGGGTCTTCTGTTCCGCGGCCGTGCAGGAAGGATGCCCGGGTCTCCTGGTGGGACGGGAGACCCGGTTGAGCCGCGGAAGGCAGCGGGAGGGGGGAGACGTCCTCTCTTGCTCCTTGTAATAACAGCCAACCTCAGGGGCCGATTCCGATATATCGGGGAAAGTGCATATCAGCCCCCGATTTATCAGCATTGCCGATAATCGGTCGATCACTAGTGGGAACCCTTCATATTGGGCACAGCAGATGTAAAGACCCAGGAACTCAGCACAGGGATGGTGGGAACCCCTCATAATGGACATGTAAGCAGGGAGAATTAGCCAGATAGGTGCTGCCCTGGCCGGCAGGGTAGGAGTTGATATCTTCCCCGGTTTTTTGGTAATTTTGCTGTGTTTTTCTCTGGGTTCTACCCACTAAACCTGTGATATATAAATATCGGACAGTGATCCAGTACAGCGAAAGAACCCCTGGGAGAGAACCCCTGAGAGAGAACCCCCAGAGAGGTGGTGGGAGAGAGTTCGGAGATTCTTCCCGGTGGAGAGAGAGAACTCCCGAAGAGGTGGTGGGGGAGAGTTCAGGGATTCTTCCCCATTGAGAATCCAAGAGGGAGGGAGAAAGCTGAGATTGGGACCTGTAATGGAGAGAAATGGAGGATGATACCCGCAAGGAGCAGAAGGAGGTCATCTATCACCACTGAGATATAAAGGCATCGGAACCAGGTTTTTGCCTCGAAAACACCTGACTCACATCTGCATTAGAATGCCTCTGAAGGACTGTAATAGCCCAGAAGAACCCGCCCCAGTATAGGCCTCTTATGTGACCCTTACTTGGTGCCCAACGAGGAGGGAAAGATGGAGGACATGACAAGCAACCTTTACCCTACCCTTACAGGCTCAGCAGATGTACAGATCCAGTAACTCAGCATACGGATGGTGAAAACCCCTCATCATGGGCATGGCGATGCACAGACCAGGGAACTAAGCATAGGGATAGTGGGAACCATTCATTAAGGGCACAGCAGGTGTACAGATCTAGGAACTGAGCTCCCCACAGGGATGGTGGAAATCCCTCATAATGTGAACAGAAGCTGTACAGACCTATGAACTTGATGGTCCTGCCACTAAGGTCTTGTTTAGGCACTTCTTGGTATAGGGTGACAACACTCTGTTCCTGTTCCCCAATTGTGCTCTTGCATTGTCACACAGGTTTCCAGTGGAAAGTACAAGTGGCCATTTCAAAACACAATACACAGACATGGTACGATGCTGTCACCATAACATAATTCGTGCTGAGGAACACCAAATGTATGTAGATCAGAAATGGATGCAGAGAGGCTGCAAGAGATCAGCAGTAATGAAATGTAACACTGATTTTAATTTAAATTTTTTTTTTTACCCTTTTGCCACCTGCTTAACGCATATGTGCAGCCGCACATATGCGTCAATGGAAGCCCAAGGTTTCTGTGCTAAGAACCTGCTCCCAGAGACAGCTCTCTGTCCGCCAGTGGGAACAACTCTCGATCATGTGACCACGGTGACAGCCAATTTGGTCATATGATCGCTGATCCCATCCGTTCCCCTCAGTGTACGGACCATATTAAAAGGACGCTGGGCGGGGCGGTTAAAAATTGGCAGTTGGTTATGATAGGCAGTGAAGGGCACAAACTCAACATCCTTTAATTGGGTTTTAGTTGACCATTGCCTTTTTTGCTGTCCAAACCACAGTTCCTGAATGAGGCTGGGTTCACACCTCTGCATGCTGGAAACATGTGCTAAATTGCGTGCTCTTCTGACACGCACAGAAGCGTGCTTCCCTTTAGCAGATGCATGTTGGTGCCATTATTTGTTAATAGCACCCCCAGCAAATCTGCACCAAACGGCATGTTTTTGGAAAAGGGGCAGGAACTTCTTTTCGTAAAATGTAAATTAATGGGCTGCCAAACAGTACACGCGACGTGTGCGAACGCACGCTCTCGGTTGCATTAGTAACTTATGAACCTAGCCTTAGCCAAATCTTTTGCTGTTACCCTCTGGTCCATTGATTTTTTTATTTTTTTTCCATAAGGATTGGTTGTTTTAATTTGCAAGGTATTTTATAGTCACGACTCCAGTAATATAAGCTCCCTAGGTCCATTGTCTCATTTAAATTTCACACCAGTTGGCTTCTAATAAATTAGAATTTCATCTAATTTGATCCACGAAAAGACAAATTCTCTTGTTAAATAGTTATGTGACATTTGTTAAAAATACTGGATTGTGTAAATGAAGTTATGGCGGTGAGTCGCAGATGAGGTAAGACATCGCGGCTCACCAGTCAGTGATGAACTCAGTTTGACGACACTAGTTAAAACAAAGGGGAGCGATGACTCTAATACACGTACAGCAGGAGTCAGCGTTATAAAGTATAAATACTGAGCTATTTATTAGTGATGGGAAGTCATTGTAAAAGATTTGACTTTTCCTGGATTGTTCTTGGTAGGGAGGGGGCAAGCGATTCCATTTGTTGCTTGTAAATTGCCTGTGGTTTTGTGTATTGGTAAATGATGTTTGGTTTCTGATGACGAACATTGTAACCCCATGCATGTGTTAGGCAGAATTTGTTAATATAAAATAACATAACATTTATTTGCAATAGAAGTCTCTCATTTAGCAACAGGTCAAACAATTATGACACGTCAACTCACCGGGAGAAAATTGGAATCCGTTTTATAGCTTTCGTGTAGTTTACTGTCTTGCCGAGAGAGTCAATTATGTAGTTTCTCATCTTTCGCATCTTTATATTGGGAAATATGAAAATGGATTCGTTTTATGAGGATATTGATCAATAGTATTAGCAGAGAGTTTAGTTTCTCTTGATTGTGGTTAAGCATCCCCCGAAAAAGGTGCCTGGATTGGGCATGCTGGTCTTACATAAATTTGCATGGGTGAATTCTCTGTTTTCATGTTTTATTAGAAGCTGGTTGGATAGGTCCTCTCTGCAAGTTGGGTTGTTGGGAATTGTGAGTGGTATTGTGCACTTAAGGCGCTTTTCCACTGCATGGTACGGATCGGTTTGGCTCGGTTTGGCGCTTTTCCACTGCATGGTACCTCATGGTACGGGTTAGAATGGTTCAGTACGGTTTGGTACAGTGACGCTTTTCCACTACATGGTACGGCGTCAGTACGGCTCACTTAAACAGTACCACCTCGGTTGGGGTTCCAAGCAGGCCGTACCGATACCATATCCCACAATCCTTTGCATGCAGCATTGATTGTTTGTCACTAATAGCCACTGATTGGTCAGAGAATCGTTGTAATCCCACCCACTTAGTACTAAGGACTACAACAGTGGAAAAGCAAACCGAGCCGAGTAGAGCCTATACAGTGCTGAAAGGTGCCGACTCGTACCACGCAGTGGAAAAGCAAACTGAGCCGAGCTGGGCCAAGCAGTGCCGAGTGGAGCCGAGCCGGTACTTGCAGTGGAAAAGTGCCATTAGTGAATTATCCATCCCACTGTGAGCCTCCCTTGTTGTGCAATATAGCCAAAAGTTGGTGAAATTTGACCATCGCACCTACTAAATTGACCAAATTGTGTGGATACTCCTCCAACTCATTGAGTTCAAGTGTTTGCAATGAAGTATGATCCAAACAGTATAATGAGATTTTAGACAATTGTGCTTTTCCAACCTTTATGGTAACAGTTTGGTGAAGATTATTTTCTGTTCCAGCATGACTGCGCCACTGTGTACAAAGCTCCATGGTTTGACCAGTTTGGTGTGGAGCAGGGGCCTCAAACTCACTTTTATCATGGGCATCATCAGCAGTATGTTTCCCTTTAAAAGGCCGACTGCATCTATGGTGCGCTACATAAAGAGAGATCAGGGTTCAGGGGTGCGTTTCATACAGTGTGCATGGTTCAGGAGTGTGTTATGTACAGAGTGCAGGGTTCAGGGTGCACTGTGTACAGAATGAAGGGTTTAGGGGTGCACTACATACAAAGTACAGAGCTCAGTGCTGCGCTGTGTACAGAGGGCAGGGTTTCGGGGTGCACTACGTACAGCGCACAGAGTTCAGGGGTGTTCTATGTACAGAATGCAGGAATTAGGGGTGCATTATGTTCAGAGTGCAGGGTTTAAGGGTGCACTACGTTTAGAGTGTAGAGTTCAGGGGTAGGCTGTGTACAGAGTGCAGTGTTCAGGGGTGTGGTAAGAACAGAGTGCATAATTCAGGAGTGTGTTATGTACAGAGTGCAAGGTGCAGGGGTGCAGTGTGTACAGAGTGTAGGGTTTAGGGGCACTACATACAGAGTGCAGAGCTCAGGGGTGCGCTGTGAATAGGGTGCAAGGTTTAGGGGTGCTCCATGTACAGTTCTAGGTGTGGCGTATGCACAGAGTGCAAAGTTAAAGGATGTGTTATGTATAGAGTGCAGGGTTTAGGGGTGCGCTATGTACAGAATGCAGGGCTTAGGGGTGCATTACGTTCAGAGTGCGGAGTTTAGGGGTGCGCTATGTACAGAGTGCAGAGTTCAAGAGTGTGCTTTATACAGAGTGTAGGATTTAGGAGTGCGCTACATTCAGAGTGTAGAGCTCAGGGGTTTGCTGTGTACAGAGTGCAGGGTTTAGGGGTGCACTACATACAGAGTACAGTATGCAGAAGTGCACTGTGTACAGAGTTTAGGGTTTAGGAGTGCGCTTCATACAGAGTGCAGAGCTCAGGGGTAGACTGCGTACAGAGTTCAGGGTTTAGGGGTGCACTACGTACAAAGTGCAGAGTTCGGGGGTGCGGTATGTACAGAGTGCAGGGTTTAGGGATGCACTAAGCAGGGGCGTACCAAGGGGTTGGCCAGATTGGCGCCCGCCAGGGGCGCAGGCTGAGGGGGGGGGGCGCAAAAAAATTGGCAGTTAGCAGTGATTTTTGCGCCCTCCGCTCAGCCTGCACCCCCGGCTCCCCCAGGCAGCGTGCGACTCCAATCCTGGAGCCCTGTGTCCACTCCAGGCGGCAGTGCGGGCTCTCCGGAGCTCTGTCCACCCACACATGCAGCCAGTCAGCAGTCACATCATGACCGTGATATCATCAGTCGGCTCCAGCTCGGCGGCAGTCTTGGGGATGGGGACTGCACTGGGGCTGTCAGAGGAGCCCATACCGCCGCTCAGCACGGTGAGAATCCTTCAACCTCCTCTCCACTCCCAGGCAAAGTTGACTGGGGGACCCCCCTCTCTGTCACCCCCTCTCTCTCTGTCAACCCCTCTCTCTCTGTCACCCCCTCTCTCTCTCTCTGTCACCCCCCCTCTCTCTCTCTCTCTCCCTGTCACCCCCCCTCTCTCTCTCTCTCTCTCTGTCACCCCCCCTCTCGCTCTCTCTCTCTCTGTCACCCCTCTCTCTCTCTCTCTGTCACCCCCCTCTCTCTCTGTCACCCCCTCTCTCTCTCTGTCACCCCCCTCTCTCTCTGTCACTCCACTCTCTCTCTGTCACCCCCCTCTCTCTTCTGTCACCCCCTCTCTCTCTCTCTGTCACCCCCTCTTTCTCTCCATCACCCCCCTCTCTCTCTCGGTTACCCCCCTCTCTTTCTCTCTCTCTCTCTCTCTCTCTGTCACCCCCTCTCTCTCTCTCTGTCACCCCCTCTCTCTGTCACCCTCCTCACTCTCTGTCACCCCCCTCTCTCTCTGCTCTCTCTCTGTCACCCCCTCTCTCTTTCTCTGTCACCCCCTCTCTTTCTCTCTGTCACCCCCTCTCTTTCTCTCTCTGTCACCCCCTCTCTTTCTCTCTCTGTCACCCCCTCTCTTTCTCTCTCTGTTACCCCCTCTCTTTCTCTCTGTCACTTCCTCCGCTCTCTCTCTCTCTCTGTCACCCCCTCCTCTCTCTCTCTCTGTCACCCCCCCCCTCTCTCTGTCACCCCCTCTCTCTTTCTCTGTCACCCCCTCTCTCTTTCTCTGTCACCCCCTCTCTTTCTCTCTGTCACCCCCTCTCTTTCTCTCTCTGTCACCCCCTCTCTTTCTCTCTCTGTCACCCCCTCTCTTTCTCTCTCTGTTACCCCCTCTCTTTCTCTCTGTCACTTCCTCCTCTCTCTCTCTCTGTCACCCCCTCCTCTCTCTCTCTCTGTCACCCCCCCTCTCTCTCTGTCATCCCCCTCTCTCTGTGTCACCCCCTCTATCTATCTATCTATCTATCTATCTATCTATCTATCTATCTATCTATCTATCTATCTATCTATCTATCTATCTATCTATCTATCTATCTATCTATCTATCTATCTATCTATCTATCTATCTATCTATCTATCTATCTATCTATCTATCTCTCTGTCACCTCCTCTCTCTGTCACCCCCTCTCTCTCTCCCCCCCTCTCTCTCCCCCCCCCTCTCCCTGTCACCCCCCTCTTTCTCTCTCTCTCTCTGTCAACCCCCCTCTCTCTCTGTCACCCCCTTCTCTCTCTCTCTCTCTGTAAGCCCCCTCTCTCTATAAACCCCCCCCCTCTCTCTCTCTCTTTCGGGGGGGGGGGGTGCCAATACAGTTTCTCGCCAAGGGCGCTGGAGACCCTAGGTATGCCTCTGGCACTAAGTACAGAGTGCAGAGTTCAGAGCTGTGCTGCCTACAAAGTGCAGAGTGTGCTACCCTATTCCCAACCCCCTCATCCCCAAAGCTTCCTTGCATCTCTTTCTCCTACCTGGCCTAGCTGTAGTACCTTCCTGTGTAGGCGGCTCTGCCTCCCCTTGCATTCCTCCCTCAGATTCTGGAGATCTGTCTCCACCGTGCCCCGCCGTGAGTGCTTGCAGAAATCTCTTGGATTCGGGAGCCACTGAGAGCAAAGTCATCTGTTGTAAACACAGCAGACATCTGTATCTCTCTGGCCCCGTTCACACTAAGGCGACCTGTGAGGCGACCTGGTCGCCTCACAGGTCGCCGTAGGTCGCCTTCCATAGGGAAGCTGCGGACCCGTTCTAATAGGAGCGACACAAATAGCTCCGACTTAGAAAAAGGGTCCGGAGCTTCTTTGGGGCGACCAGGAGGCGACCGCCATAGACTTCAATGTTATGAAGTCCGTGGCGGCCGCTCCGAGGTCGCGGTGCGAAGTAGCGTCGCGTGTATGTGAACGGGGGCTCTATATCCAGTCTGATCAATGTTTATAAACAATGTTACTTTGTATCTCTCAATCTCCTGTCTGATCAATGTTTATAAAAATGTTTTACTTTGTATCTATCTCCCGTCTGATCAATGTTTATAAACAATGTTACTTTGTATCTCTCTATCTCCTGTCTGATCAATGTTTATAAACAATGATACTTTGTATCTCTCTATCTCCTGTCTGATCAATGTTTATACATTTTTTTTTACTTTGTATCTATCTCCCGTCTGATCAATGTTTATAAACAATGTTACTTTGGTTCTCTCTATCTCCCGTCTGATCAATGTTTAAACACAATATTACGCTGTATCTCTCTATCTCCTGTTATAAACACTGGAGTTGATTTACTAAAGACAAATAGACTGTGCACTTTTGATAGTGCAGTTGCATTCTTGCAAGTGCAATTGCTCCAGAGCTTAGTAAATGAGATACATTTTCTCTTTAAAAAGAATACCCAATTATGTGCAAGGAAAATTTAAAAAACAAAATTTTAGCTTGAACATGATTGGATGGTGGAACTCTTCCTAATTCCCAAATTTACTAAGCTCTGGAGCAATTGCACTTGCAAAAGTGCACAGTCTATATGCCTTTAGTAAATTAACCTCTCTCTGTCTACTCACCTTTAGGGATGGGCTCTGTGTTTGAGTCGAACGTAAGTTCAACTCGAACATCAGCTGTTTGTGTGTTTGCTGAACACACGAACAAATAGGGACCCATAATGCACTCCGCTGTTGCAATGCATTAATTGCTGATGATTGGCCAAAGCATGCACCTGACCTGTATGCTTTGGTCAATCACAGCACAATGTCCAGTCAGAGCCATGATTGGCCAAAGGCAGGGTGCCTTTAGCCAATCGTGGCTCAGGGGCTAAGTCCACACCCCACACTATATAAAGCTGCTGCTTATACGGCAGCCGTGTATAGTGTATAATAATAGAGATTAGGCAGGTAGTACTGGATAGTGAGTTGTTAGTTTAGTGCAGTCAGTGTAGTGTACAGGCATACTCCAATTTTAAAATGTATGGATGTGTTGTAGTCCTGGGTCTCCTCTCAGTGCTCCCCAATTTTTATGTCCCTGTCACTTATAGTTCGGGAGCAGTGCCATGCCAAGCTGACTGATATTTCCCATAGACGCCAATGTTAAAGACGGGGAGCAGTGCCATGTCAAGCTGTCCAATATTTCCCATAGACGCTAATGAGCACTGAAAGCTAAACATTGGTCTGGGCAGGAAGGGGGTGAAAATGCTCTGTATTTAAGTGGTTAGGGGGAACCCTATGACAAAATTTAAAAAAAAAAAATGGCATGGGGGTCCCCTTCAAAATCTCTACCAGGCCCATTGGGTCTGGTACAGATTTTAAGAGGAATTCCACACCAAAATTAAAAAAAAAACAAAAAACTGCATGGCCCCCCCAAAAAATCCTTACCAGACCATTATATGAGCATGCAGCCTGGCAGGGCGCCACCCCCCTCCTGACCATACCAGGCTGCTTGCCCTCAACATGTTGATGGGGACAAGGGACAAGTGCCTCTTTCCGACAACTCTGGGCTGTGGTTGTGGAGGTCTTCGGGTGGGGGGGCTTATAGGAATCTGGAAGCCCCCTTTAACAAGGGGACCCCCAGATCCCACCCCCCCATGTGAATGGGTATTGGGTACATAGTACCCTATCCATTATCCACTCACCCCTATATTGATCCACCACCAGTATATATATATATACTTCTTACCAGATACCGGTGAGGGATGCGCCTGTAACCCGAGGAACAGCCAAATAATGATAGATGTTGAAAAGAACTGGCACCGACTTCAAAGGGGACCCAGAAGACCTCAGGATATCCCGCAGCAATAACCAGCTCAAATAGATGAACACTCGGCGTACATCACCATTATGAAATAAAGAATAGCGACGCCATAGCATAAAACCAACTAACAATTTATTGTATAACAAGGATAAACTCACAAAAGTTGTAGAGTATTACGCCTTCAGTAGATGTAAGCAGAGCCGCTATGTGGCCTGGTATGTTTCAGAAGGGGGGGGGGGGGCGCTGGTTTGTCCCCTCCCCATCCCTGACCTGCCAGGCTGCATGCTCAGATAAGGGGCTGATATAGATTCAATTTTTTTCATTTTTTAATCTGTATTGCCGGGAGCTGACAATACATTACAGCCGCGGGCAAGTTTAAATGACATTTTTTCCTTTAGAAATGTCAGTATTGCTGCAGCAGGCTCCATACATCGTACAGATGCTCCACTTTACAGGCACATTAAGAGGACCCCCCCCCGGCACGATATTTAAAGGAATTTTTCATTTTTATTGTTTCACTTAAAATCACTGCTCCTGTAAAAACGAATGTTTTAAACACATTTTTTTGCATTGATGCATGTCCCCCAGGGCAGTACCTGGACCCCCCATACACTTTTTTATGGCAATAACTTGCATATAAGCCTTTAAAATGAGGACTTTTGATTTTTCATGTTCGTGTCTCATAGACTCTGATAGAGTTTGCATGTTCGCTAGAACTTTTCTCCTGTTCGAGATGTTTTGGTGCGAACCAAACGGGGGGGGGGGGGGGGGGGAGGGGGGTTCTTCGAACCATCACTACTCACCTTTTTCCTTCATCTAGTGATCTCCACTTTGCGGACCCACTTGTCTCCTAGCATTGAGGACTGAGGATGACGGTGAGCACAGAAGGCATTGTTATCCTTTAATAATCTTAATATGTTTCTCAAGAGGACAGTAGGACAGAAGAAAAGGGTCAGAGATTACATTTACAACTTTGCTGGACTGATCTTGGCAGAGGCGTAACTAGAACCTTCAGGGCCCCCGGTGCAAGAATCCATGAAGGCCCCCCCGGACCCCTGGGGCTCTTCCCACTGATCCTGGGGCCCTTTACTCTTGTTGTGGGGCCCTTTATTATGGTCCCGCAGCGGGACCCTTTCACAAGTTCTGCAGTGGGCCCCCTATCTGCCATCTTGGGGCCTTCCCACGGTGGTGGAATGCCAGGGCCCGGTTGGAAGTGTGACCTTTGTGATCCTGGAAGTCAGCAGTTTTTATTTTTTGGCATTTTAATTGTATTATTTTTTATCATTTTATATTATTTTTTTTACAATGTCACTGACTATGACTCTGTCCATTCAGAAAAGGAAGGAGCTCGTAAATTACATATTTACCAACCCCCTTCCTGGTTCTCTATTGTGACACATCCCCTGCAGCAGGAGAGGGAAGGGAGCACAGTAAGGAGGGGGGGACCAGGGGAGCACACAGGGGCCCAGAGACAGCAGAACACAAGTGAACTGGATAGGAGGAGTGGCGGGGGCAGCATACAGAGGAACCAAGCTCCTCCATTTCCAGGAGGAAAAATTAGGACAATGATTTCTCTACATGCTGCCCCCACCACCCCCCTCCTATCCAGGTGTACAGGGGAGCTGCATAGGCCCCCTGGAGCATGGGGCCCGGTTGCAATTGCAACCCCTGCAACCCCTGTAGATACGCCCCTGGGATCTTGGTGAAACAAAGGTGTTCTAAAAGTTGAGCTAACAATCTATTTGCAAATAAAAGTTTTACCAATAAATTTCTCCATGACAGGTTAAATTTCACATCATGAAGATGTTGTGGCGAAGAGCCTGTGTTAACTTCATAATCAGCAAACAGGTGCATAAAGTTAATTGAAGCTTGATTATACAGAAGTCGACAAGCAGGCACGCCGAATCTGACAGCTGGAAGTTTTTTGAACGTGTGAAATGACGGTTTGCACTTATCACAAGGATGTCATTTTGTCTAAAGGGACGTTTGATGTTTTTTTCCTACCTGTTAGGAAACACCAAACTGCGTCATTCAGATAATTATAGCACTGACATGTCAGTCCTTTGAAGGATAGCTAAGTATTTTTGACTCTTACTTTTGAAGTACTTAAAAACTGAACTCTATGGAGATATAAAAAGCACAAATTATGCAGCCCTGCAATCAATAACACATCATTACATTTATTTTTAAAAAAACTATAAATACCTGATTGTGACCTGGTATTAGCTTCTTATATTCCAGGGTCAGGGCGCCCAATGCAAGGCTGGATTAACATAGGGGCTATTGGAGCTGCAGCTCCAGGTTCCTACCTTCATATAGGCCCAGCAGGGGCTGACTGACCATTTGGGCAATGCCACTGCCCTATTACCATCCACTGCCCTACTGACACCATCAGGGGCAGACTGGCAACTTTCGGCCCAGGGGGCAAGTAAAAACCAGAGGCCCATGGGGAAGCAACTCGGCCCCCCTCCCACTCTCCCTCTTTCCGTCCTCCTGACCCCCATTCCAGGCTGAAGCCCTGCTCCAGGTACTCTACTTACCAGCTGAATCTGGGTTCCCGACCTGGCCAGCATGGGGCGGTTGGGGGGAGCTGGGACAGCTTGGGGTTGGGTTTGGCCAGGGAGAAGAGTCTCCAGTGGGGCATGGAACCGGCCTCTGCTAAGACACAGTTTACGCCATCCATGCTGGGGGAGGCCTGCGCTCTGTCCTTGTCTTCATCCCTCACTCAGTAGGTCAGCAGTGGGGACTTTTTACTTTTCTTAACCAGGAATCCTTTAGGAATGTCTGTGGCAGAAGCAGTGCAGCCTTTTTATGGGACATCAGAGCGGCCCAGGGGGCAAATGCCCCCCTGCCCCCTGGCCCAGTCCTCCCCTGGACACCATCTGCTGCCAACCCCCCCCCCCCCAACACCCCCCCCTTTTATTTTAAATAATTAAAAAAAAAATTGTAAAAAATAATACAAAATTAAAATTAAAAAAAAAAGTAAAATAATAAAATATAAATTGTATTTATACCATCCCCTGCCCTACTGACACCAGCCACTGCCAACCCCCAACACCCCCCCCCCCCTTTTGAGAAAATATATAAAAAATTAAATTGTAAAAAATAGTAAAAAAAAAATAGATAATAAAAATAATACTGATACCATCCACTGCCCTACTGACACCATCCACTGCCAACCCTCAACACCCCCCCCCCTTTTGAGAAAATATATAAAAAATTAAATTGTAAAAAATAGTAAAAAAAAAATAGATAATAAAAATAATACTGATACCATCCACTGCCCTACTGACACCATCCACTGCCAACCCTCAACACCCCCCCCCCCTTTTGAGAAAATATATAAAAAAATAAATTGTAAAAAATAGTAAAAAATAATACTGATACCATCCACTGCCCTACTGACACCATTCACTGCTCTCTGCTGCCCCCCCCCCCCCAAAAAAAAAGCATTGTAAAAAAAAAAATGAATACAAAATTAAATTGTAAAATAAAAAAAGTAAAATTAAATAAATAAATAAAAATAAAAAAACTACTAACCCTGTCCACTGCTCTACTGACACAATCCATGCCCCCTCACCCAAAAAGCATTGTGGGAAAATGTAAAAAAAATGAAACAAAATGAAAATGATAAAAAATGTGGGTTCATTCACACCGGTTCTCTTCCACATACAGTGGGGATCAAAAGTTTGGGCACCCCAGGTAAATATTTGTATTAATGTGCATAAAGAAGCCAAGGAAAGATGGAAAAATCTCCAAAAGGTATCAAATTACAGATTAGACATTCTTATAATATGTCAACAAAAGTTAGATTTTATTTCCATCATTTACACTTTCAAAGTAACAGAACACAAAAAAATGGCGTCTGCAAAAGTTTGGGCACCCTGCAGAGTTAATATCTTGTACTGCCCCCTTGTAAAGCTTGTAAACGCTTTTTGTAGCCAGCCAAGAGTCTTTCAATTCTTGTTTGAGGTATCTTTGCCCATTCTTCCTTACAAAAGTCTTCCAGTTCTTTGAGATTTCTGGGCTGTCTGTCACGCACTGCGCTTTTAAGGTCTATCCATAGATTTTCAATTATGTTGAGGTCAGGAGATTGTGAAGGCCATGGCAAAACCTCCAGTTTACGCCTCCTGATGTAATCCCCTGTGGATTTCGAGGCGTGTTTAGGATCATTATCCATTTGTAGAAGCCATCCTTTCTTTAACTTCAGCTTTTTCACAGATGGCATCAAGTTACCATCCAAAATTTGCTGAAATTTTATTGAATCCATTTTTCCTTCTACTTGTGAGAGGCTCCCTGTGCCACTGGCTGCAATACAACCCCAAAGCATGATTGATCCACCCCCATGCTTAACAGTTGGACAGAGGTTATTTTCATTAAATTCTGTGCCCCTTCTTCTCCAAACGTACCTTTGCTCATTCCGGCCAAAAAGTTAAATTTTAACCTCATCGGCCCACAGAACTTGTTTCCAAAATGCATCAGGCTTGTCTATATGTTCATTTGCAAAGTTCAAACGCTGATTTTTGTGGTGAGGACGTAGAAGAGGTTTTCTTCCGATGACTCTTCCATGAAGACCATATTTGTACAAGTATCTCTTTATAGTGGAATAGTGTACCACAACTCCAGTGTCTGCCAGATCTTTCTGGAGGGATCGTGCAGTCAAACGTGGGTTTTGAATTATTTTTCTCACAATCCTGCGAGCTGTTCTGTCTGATATTTTTCTCGGTCTTCCAGATCTTGCTTTAACTTCCACTGTTCCTGATGACTGCCCTTTCTTAATTACATTCCGAACAGAGGATATTGACATCTGAAAACGCTTTGCTATCTTCTTATAGCCTTCTCCAGCTTTGTGAGCGTCAACTATTTTCAGTTTCAGTTTTCTAGACAACTGCTTAGAAGATCCCATGGTGCTGATTGTTGGGGCAAGGTCAGATGAGTCTGGGCATTTAAAACCTTTGAGATTGACATCACCTGGTCTTCCCAGACGATGAATGAGAACAATCCATGACACTGCCAGGTCTCAGCCTTGCAAAGGGGGCAGTGCATGCTATAAATTCTGCAGGGTGCCCAAACTTTTGCAGACACCATTTTTTTGTTTTCTGTCATTTTGAAAGTGTCAATGATGGAAATAAAATCTAACTTTTGTTGACATATTATAAGAATGTCTAATCTGTAATTTGATGCCTTTTGGAGATGTTTCCATCTTTCCTTGGCTATTTTTTATTTATTATTCACATTAATACAAATTTTTACCTGGGGTGCCCAAACTTTCGATCACCACTGTACAGTGTGAATGTGCGGTAAGTAATTTGTTTTCATAAAACATTTTTTTGCGTTTTTGACTTTATTTTCATAAAAAAGGCCCTCCGAAATCCTCAGCACCAGGCCCATGATGCTCTTAATCTGGCCCTGGCCCAATGTGACTGTGTGAAATTACTGACAAACGGCTGTGACCATGCACAGTGCTGTCGAATGTGCCACAGAGGTATGGAGCGTGGCTCTTCTAGAGCACTAAGTCGGCGGGTCATTTCAGGGACCAGGAGGTCACTGAAAATTGTAAGTGCGTTACTTTTAATAGTTTTGGGAAATTTTATAATAAAGCAGTTTTTCACTATGATGGTTTCCTTTATCGTTTTCTCTATAACTTCTGTTATATACTCTCCAGTCACTTTCTTAGATACACCTGATCAATTGCTTGGTAACACAAATTGATAATCAGCCAATCACATGGCACCAATTCAATGCATTTAGGCATCTAGACGTGGTGAAGAGGACTTGCTGAAGTTCAAACCTGAGCAACAGAATGGGGAAGAAAGTGGATTTAAGTGACTTTGAATGTGGCATGGTTGCTTGTGACAGACGAGCTGGTCTGTGTATTTCAAAAACTGCTGATCTACTGGGATTTTCACACACAACCATCTCTCAGGTTTACAGAGAATGGTCGGAAAAGGAGGAAATATCCAGTGAGCGGCAGTTGTGTGGAGCAAAATGCCTTGTTGATGTCAGAGGTCAAAAGAGAATGGGCAGACTGGTTCCAGATGATAGAAAGGCAACAGTAACTCAAATAACCACTCCTGTCAGCTAAGAACAGGAACCCGAGGCTACAATTCGCACAAGCTCACTAAAATTGGACAATAGGAGATTGGAAAAACGTTGCCTGGTCTGAGGAGTCTCCATTCCAACTGCAACATTCAGAAGGTAGGGTCAGAATTTGGTGTAAACAACATGAAAGCATGGATCCATTCTGCCTTGTATCAATGGTTCAGGCTGGTGGTGATGAAATGGCGTGGGGGATATTTTCTTGGCACACTTTGGGCCCCTTAGTAGCAATTGAGCATCGTTTACACGCCACTGCCTACCTGAGTATTGTTGCTGACCATGTCCATCCCTTTATGACTACAGTGTCCCCATCTTCTGATGGCTCCTTCCAGCAGGATAATGCATCATGTCACAAAGCTCCAATCATCTCACCACTGGGTTCTTGAAGATGACATTGAGGTCACTGTACTCCAATGGCCTCCACACTCACCACATCTCATCCAATAGAGCACCTTTGGGATGTGGTGGAACAAGACAATGAGGTCCTGTACTCCAATGGCCTCCACAGTCACCACATCTCATCCAATAGAGCACCTTTAAGATTTGGTGGAACGGAAAATTTGCATCATGGATGTGCAGCTGACAAATCTGCAGCAACTGTGTGATGCTATCATGTCAATATGGACCAAAATCTCTGAGGAATGTTTCCAAAACCTTTTTGTATCTCTGCCATGAAGAAAATAAGGCAGTTCTGAAGGCAAAAGGGGGGTCCAACCCAGTACTAGCAAGGTGTACCTAATAATGTTGCTGGTGAGTGTATGCCTTGTATATGGTATTTCCATAACACTCCAGAGAAGGACTTGACTGAAGGAGGCAGTGGATTATTTCTGGGGGCAGTTTGACCTTTCTTATTGGTATAAGGCAGGGGTGGGGAACCTATGGTTGGGGGGCCGTATGCGGCCCTCAAAGTCATTTGGTCCGGCCCCCCGTGCAGCTGAGTCTGTGTCTCTCAGCTGATCTGTCAGAAAGGAGCCGATTCTACCTGTATAGTTTCGGCTCTGTTCTGACAGTCTGAGTGAGTCACAGGCGAAGTGATATCAAATGCACTCCGCCTGTGACCAATACAGGAAACATTGCCTCTTCCTCCAGCGCGGCCCCGCTGCTTGCCAGCATTTCCCGCCAGCAGCAGACATAGCAGTACCAGCCAGAGACAGCAGTACTCACAGCAGTACCAGCCAGCTGTACCCACGAGCAGTACCAGCCAGAGCCAGCAGTACTCACAGGAGTACCAGCCAGCTGAACCCACCAGCAGTACCAGCCACCTAT
Organism: Pelophylax lessonae; assembly: GCF_965119305.1. Classification (NCBI taxonomy): domain Eukaryota; kingdom Metazoa; phylum Chordata; class Amphibia; order Anura; family Ranidae; genus Pelophylax; species Pelophylax lessonae. The sequence goes on along the minus strand of NC_138770.1, from coordinate 59,074,904 downwards.
ACCAACCAGCAGTACCAGCCAGCAGTTCTTTTCAAAACTTACCACCACAAAGAGTCGACTGCGCTCCAGACTAACCGACTCAAACCTGGAAAACCAGTTGCGAGTAGCAACATCATCAATACCAGATAACATCACACACCTCACCAAAGAGAAGCAGTTGCAGCCATCACATTAGGGGTGAGTTAATTAAATGTTTGACCAAATATAACAGGCACATTTTTAAGTTGATAATTTTGTACGGCCCCCCCGAATGATTTTATAAATACCCAAATGGCCCTTGGCAGAAAAAAGGTTCCCCACCCCTGGTATAAGGGGTCAATATTCATTGGTGAGTGTGACCCCTAGTGGGGGAGAGTGGTGGCAGCCCTTGGAAGTTTTGAAGACATGCTCTGAGTACAAGTCACTCTATAGGGTGTTTTCTTACAGTTTTATAATGGTAGTGCACTGAATGCACTTTTTGTATGCCTATGCACTTTACAGGTCCATTTATTATATTTATGATTTTTTTTCTTGCAATTTTTAGCGCCTTGTGGATGGAATGACATTCACACACTACAGCACTTTATTGATTGGATGAATTATATTGCACATATTAGCCCTTTATGTACTATATTTTCAGTAATTTGCACTGATAAGCTTTTTTTGCACAGTGGAGAAATGCAGCTCAATGCATAGTGGATAAACACAGCTCAATTCTTGTTATTTTAGTTGTTACAGTGTATTTTTATGATGCTCTTGGTTTTGAGCAGCAGCTATCTGAATATAAACTTTTTGGATTCTTCCAACACTTTTTTGTTTTTTGAATTTTAATGGCAGACGTGCCAGGTCTTCGTCTTCACACATGCTCACCTTTTGTTCTGAAAGGCTCCATGACACCATGTACAGCAGGGCTGGAGAGGAAGAAGCAGCCGAAGGGGCCAGTTAGTTCATGTGCTGACAGGAAGCATGCTGATGGGAGGAGAGATGAGCTCATTGCTGTGCTGCTTCTCTTTTCACTGTCCAGTCACAGGATGGGGGCTTGTCCGGGACAACCTGTAGTCAGAGTGAGTTTGTTTATTAATCAGGCTGTCAGACTCAGTACTGTGAGGAAAATCTCTGCATTGAAGGCAAATATTGCAACAAAAGCTGGTTTTGGTATTTCATCTTTTAATCTTTGTCTGGTCGAATCTGCTTATATTTTGCCTTTGCCTTGCCTCTTTCCCCAGCCTTATAAGCATGCTAATGTTCCTTTAAATAAAAAAAAAAAATAGTTTTCATTACATGCCTTATTTTGAACCCTGTGATATCATCACTGGGTCTCTGTGCTGGTGGGAGGGGCTGGGATCATGACGTGTGGGAGGGGCTGGTACATAACTTCCTGACAACATCACAGCGCCCTACCTTTAGTACTTCTCTGAAGAGCCCTCAGCCCCAATGTAAGCAGTGGGCTGGCTTTTAGGAGGAGTTATGCAAATTTCAAAATGCCTTGATGCGTGGATGTAAATCTGGGAGAGCGGGCATTGCTAGGAAGACTGCGTTTGCATGCAGACCACCCACATTTAATGCTGAGCCTCTCTGGAAGAGCTGGAATCCAATGAATGAAAAGGGTAGGACAGGGACAGTCAGGCTGATGCTGGTGGTTCTTCAGCCAAGGAATGAGGTAAGCTCTTACTGACTTGTTGCAGCTTCTAATGCTCATTGTGGGAAGCTCACAGTGTGCAGTAAAATAAGAGTAAGAAATTTCAGTAGAGGAGAGGATTTTGTAGAACTGTGCAAGACTAAATGGTCCGAGGTCAGATTTAACTTTAGAGAATAAAACTAAATAAATTAATAATAATATAAATCCTTATAGATCTACTAAATTTATGGGGACTTTAATTAATATTCATATAATAGTAATACATTCGATTTTATTGTCTTGTTATGCTCTCGCACTTTATTTAGCTCTTTGGCCAGTTAATTCCCAGAAGCCATTTTATATTAGTTTCTGGCATTTCCTGCGGTACGATCGGGCAATCTCACATCTAAGTAAGATACATTCTGTAATTCCGTCCTGTTACTATTTTCAGGTTGCAACTTATTGCATTTCAGAGATATATAAGTGTATTATTGATCTTGCTGTAGGTGTTTAATTTACAACTGTATTAGGACATATTGTGCCGTATCAAAATACGTTTCCAACCGCAGTGCTTTTTTGTTTTTGCTGTCTGGGTGGAACGGCTGAGCCGGTAATTACAGGGGTGGTTAGGAACAAATCAATGAAACATAATCATAGGAAACTGTAATTTTTAATGTTCCTCCTTTTGTGCAATGCCTATACGCCTATAATTTGAATGATTAGATTGCCGGATGATAAGGAACAAATAATTGCAACTGGAAATATATGAGTCACATGGCAAAGTGTCAAGCATCTGCACTGAATACCTCTTTAGCAAAGGCCTCCAGAGGAGGTTCTGGAATTTAATAGGTTCCTCTGCTTTTTTTTACTGGGTTGGGGTTGAACCTGGAGGTCATTGCTAGGCCAGTGAGCTGCAGACAAGAGCTTCCCTAAAAGAGGTGGAGATGCTCATGACATCATTGACCTAAATTGGCCATATGGCTATATCAGGTGAAGGTCATTGACCTAATTTGGCAATTTGGCTATATTAGGTCATTGATGTCACAAGAATCCCCTTGGCCCAGCAATCACGCCTATTGTCCAGAATCAGACCAAACCCAACTCATACCTAATAGTTACTTGTCTTATAGCTGCACCCTGACACTCATCAACCCTCCATTAGTGACAATTAAACAGATTTCAAGGCGCCCAATCTTATTTTGCAAAATTTATTGGCTCATATGTCAAGGAAGAGAGGGCTAGGAATACAAAATACCCAAAAAAACAGCACCAAAAGTTGCCTCTGCTCAGTAGTATCTTCTAGTATCTTTGCCTTTTTGCCACATGTTAATGTGAACTCTGTAGGTTCAGATGGGCAGCTACCTTTAAGCATCTATGGCCTCAGGCACAGATAGGAGTCTTCAGACTTTTTCACAGGCCAGTTTAGGTAATTCCAGACTCGAGCGGGTAACTAGTAAACACTCTTTGATTCTGGCTTCATCTTCCAGGCAAGGAGACATTTACACCTTCTCCAGGCAGCAGCCTAGGAGGAAAATGACCTGCAACCACTACATCCTTTACAAGCAAAGATTGGTAGGCAAGCACTGGACCTTACAACACACGCACCCTCACCGGGAAGATCCTTGGAGGCAAGGACTGGCCCCAGCAACATATACTGTACATACTCCCAGGAAGAGCCTCAGAGGCAAGGACTGGACCTTACAACACACACACCCTCACTGGGAAGAGCATTGGAGGCAAGGACTGGCCCCAGCAACATATACTGTACATACTTCCAGGAAGAGCCTCAGAGGCAAGGACTGGCCCCAGCAACATATACTGTACATACTCCCAGGAAGAGCCTCAGAGGCAAGGACTGGACCTTACAACACACACACCCTCACTGGGAAGAGCCTTGGAGGCAAGGACTGGCCCCAGCAACATATACTGTACATACTCCCAGGAAGAGCCTCAGAGGCAAGGACTGGACCTTACAACACACACACACCCTCACTGGGAAGAGCATTGGAGGCAAGGACTGGCCCCAGCAACATATACTGTACATACTCCCAGGAAGAGCCTCAGAGGCAAGGACTGGACCTTACAACACACACACCCTCACTGGGAAGAGCCTTGGAGGCAAGGACTGGCCCCAGCAACATATACTGTACATACTCCCAGGAAGAGCCTCAGAGGCAAGGACTGGACCTTACAACACGCACACCCTCACTGGGAAGAGCCTTGGAGGCAAGGACTGGCTCCAGCAACATATACTGTGCATACTCCCAGGAAGAGCCTCAGAGGCAAGGACTGGACCTTACAACACACACACCCTCACTGGGAAGAGCCTTGGAGGCAAGGACTGGCCCCAGCAACATATACTGTACATACTCCCAGGAAGAGCCTCAGAGGCAAGGACTGGACCTTACAACACACACACCCTCACTGGGAAGAGCCTTGGAGGCAAGGACTGGCCCCAGCAACATATACTGTACATACTCCCAGGAAGAGCCTCAGAGGCAAGGACTGGACCTTACAACATACACACCCTCTCTGGGAAGAGCCTTGGAGGCAAGGACTGGCCCCAGCAACATATACTGTACATACTTCCAGGAAGAGCCTCAGAGGCAAGGACTGGACCTTACAACACACACACACTCACTGGGAAGAGCCTTGGAGGCAAGGACTGGCCCCAGCAACATATACTGTACATACTCCCAGGAAGAGCCTCAGAGGCAAGGACTGGACCTTACAACATACACACCCTCACTGGGAAGAGCCTTGGAGGCAAGGACTGGCCCCAGCAACATATACTGTACATACTCCCAGGAAGAGCCTCAGAGGCAAGGACTGGACCTTACAACACACACACCCTCACTGGGAAGAGCCTTGGAGGCAAGGACTGGCCCCAGCAACATATACTGTACATACTTCCAGGAAGAGCCTCAGAGGCAAGGACTGGACCCTGATAAGCACACATCCTCACCAGGAAGAGCCTTGGAGGGAAGAACTGGGCCAAGAAACATATACATACGCACAGAATGAGCCTAATCATTTTTATTTTTTGCTCTATAAACGAAAAAAATTATTTTGAAAAAAAAAACAACATTTTTTACTTTATGCTATAAAACAAATCCAATAAAAAATGTAACAAAATCGAATTTCTTCATAAATGTATCTCAATATGTAGTCTGCTACATATTTTTGGTAAAAAACAATCCTAATAAGCGTATATTGATTGGGTTGCGCCAAAGTTATCGCGTCTACAAACTATGGGATATTTTTATGGAATTTTTATTGATTTTTTTTTAACTAGTAATGTTTGCTATCAGCGACTTATTACATAGTTACATAGTTAGTGAGGTTGAAAAAAGACTCAAGTCCATCTGGCTCAACCAATAAAAAAACAAAAAACAGTAAAGAAAACCCAACCATACAATCCCATATACACAATCCTATACCCGCAGTTGATCCAGAGGAAGGTGAAAAAAACCCCAGCAAAGCATGATCCAATTTGCTACAGCAGGGGAAAAAAATTTCTTCCTGATCCCCCGAGAGGCAATCGGATCAACTTTACCTATAAATATTAGTACCCATTTATATTATGTACACCTAGAAAAGAATCCAGACCTTTTTTTAAAGCAATCTAGTGAGCTAGCCTGAACCACCTCTGGAGGGAGTCTATTCCACATTTTTACAGCTCTTACTGTGAAGAAACCTTCCCGTATTTGGAGACAAAATCTGATTTCCTCTCGACGTAAAGAATGCCCCCTTGTCCTCTGTGATGACCTTAAAAGGAATAACTCAACACCAAGTTCACTATATGGACCCCTTATGTATATATACATGTTGACTTATGGCGGGACTGCGATATTGCGGCGGACAGGTTGGACACTAACTGACACTTTGACACTTTTTGGGAATCAATAACACTAATACAGTGATCAGTGCTAAAAAAATATGCACTGTCACTGTACTAATGACATTGGCTGGGAAGGGGTTAAACATCAGGGGCGAGCAAAGGGTTAACTGTGTGCCTAGCCAGTGTTTTTGTACTATGGGAGGTGCTTTTACTAGGGGAAGACATGGATCCTTGTCCCTGCTTTGCAGCAACACAGGATCAATGCCTTCCCTGCTGAAAGAATGGCAATCTGCCTTATATACATGACTGCCGTTCTGCCTCTGTAAAAGTATCGGCGGACATTGAGTTCATGGCACCCGCTGATCGGCTCCCGCTCAGCACTGTATGGAATTTTTTTTTTACTAGTAATGGCACTGATCAGCGACTTATAGCATTGCGGCGGACAAATCGAACATTAACTGACACTTTTGACACTTTTTTGGGGACCAGTGACAGTATTACAGTGATCAGTGCTAAAAATATGCACTGTCACTGTACTAATGACACTGGCTGGGAAGGGGTTAAACATCTAGGGCGAGTAAAGGGTTAACTGTGTGCCTAACCAGTGTTTATTGGTTTACTTTCACACAGTTTACTTTACATACAGTAACCAGAGCAATACAGTGTTACCATAGTAACACTGTACTACTTTGGGGAGGTGATCAGGATTTTTTTCTTTTTTTTTTTTTTATATGATTGCTTTTAACTGTGCATTTTACAGTTATAAGCAACCATTTTTTTCTGAATGAAAACTACTCATTAAGTGTTTAATGTTGTGATTAACTGTGATTGGCTAATCACTTGGTACAAATGGACTCTGATTGGCCCTGTCTGTACCATGTGATGACTGTGACCAATCACAGAACACATCACGACAGTACACAATGAAAGGCATGTAATAAAGCCTTTCATTGTATACAGCTGTGATGGGATCTGCTATGATTGGCCACAGCAAATTACATGGTACAAATGGGCTGTGATTGGCTCTGTCTGTACCATGTGATGACTGTGACCAACCACAGAGCACATCACAACAGTACACAATAAAATGCATGCAATAAAGCCTTTCATCGTGTACAACTGTCATGTAATCTGCTGTGATTGGCCACAGCAAATTACATGGTACAAATGGGCTGTGATTGGCCCTGTCTGTACCATGTGACGACTGTGACCAATCACAGAGCACATCACAACAGTACACAATGAAAGGCATGCAATAAAGCCTTTCATCGTGTACAACTGTCATGTGATCTGCTGTGATTGGCCACAGCAAATTACATGATACAAATGGGCTGTGATTGGCCCTGTCTGTACCATGTGATGACTGTCACCAATCACAGACAGTACACAATAAAATGCATGTATCAAATCCTTTCATTGTGTACAACTGTCACGTGATTGGCCACAGCGATCACATGGTACCGACGGTGGGTGCTTGTACTGTAAGAAGATAGAGATCCATGTTCCTGCTTAGCAGAAATACAATATCTCTGTCTTCTCCTGTCACAGAATGGCAATCTGCCTTGTTTACATAGGCAGACTATCGTTCTGTCTGCCTTGGGAACGATCGGCGTGTCCTTGCGGACCTCTGATCCACCGGACCCACTGATTAGCCCCCACTGTGTCCAATCACAGCGGGAGCGGGTCGGCGGCGGCACCCAGACCGGGAAGAAAAAAAAACACTTACAGGTACATGATTTTGCGCTAAAGGGCCGCCTTTAAGCAGATAATAGGCTTTAAGGTGAAAGGAAATTTTTAAATCACGTTGACGTTCTGCCTTTCCTCTTGCTGATGGAATAAAACTTCTGCAACTCTGTACATCGCCATTAGAGTCATGAGTCATTCCGTTCCATGGTCGTTGGCTCAGGACAAAACGCCGGAATTGATAATGCAAACAGCAAGGAGACATGAAATGCCTAATTAATAAATCAAATGAATGTTTTAACTGTGCACTGGTTTCTTTTTTTAAATTGCCTCTGATGTACAAGTATTAAATTGAAGCCGGGTAATGCGGTTAGAGCAGCAGGGAACATCTCTTATGTTCTTTTTCATGCTAACACGTTAATTGCATTTGATCTGGTCACCGGGCTTGGCACTCGTGTAAACAGTTGTGCAGATAATGATCAGAGAAGTCCCATGCCGAAATATCTACAGATGGAATGGATGGATAGCCCGGTGCTCTGAGACATTATTCATCATTTTCTTTTCATCGTCTTCATGACTTTACAAAGTACATGTTGCCGTTCATATCCATCCTATACAACCTGATGAGCCTAAAACTGGCTATACACATGGCAAAGTTCAGTTAAGGTGTATGTAGCACCCTCTAGTTTGTGCTAGATGTAGTGAGTAGAATAGGCAAACCATACTCTGACTCAAATTGTACATTTGCCTATAATTGGGTCAGGGCTATTAGAGGTCAGGGCTGGATGACTCATCCTGGCAGCCGCCCTCTGGCACCTCCCCCTGGTGTCTGGAAGCTTGAAGAACCTTCCAGAAATATAGGGTGGGGGCTAGTAGGAGCTGCCATGCATATTTATTAGGCCTCGGCCAATCCCCAGGAAAGCCTCCTCCCTTGTGTTTTGGCAGGCTATTTCCAACACCCAATCCCCAGCCCAAGGCAGGACATCCCCCCCACAGACTAGGGCACACATGTCAAACACAAGGCCCGCGGGCCAACTCCGGCCCCCCTGGCCATTTCATGTGGCCCTCACGCCTCTCCTAGAGCTGCAGTAGAGCTCCAGCCCCTCTTTGGGCCTCCTCCAGACCATGCAATTTCTGCTTCCCAGCTCTGACCCCAGCAGCAACACAAAGTAAGGGGATGCACTTTGATGTAAGAAAGGGTGGGGGGACTCTTGACAACTGATGTAAGGGGGGTGGGATACTCTAGATATCTAGTATTTCAAATACAACCTGCCCTTTGAGGTCAATCATAATGCTGATGTGGCCCTCAATGAAGTTGAGTTTGACACCCCTGGACTAGGGGATACCCCTCATGGGATACCTGAGGGGTAGCATGAAATTGGGAGTTGTTGGTAGCATGAAATTGTCCAAAATGTCAGGTGGAAGATGGAGATGCGGTGTTGAGGAGGCTAAGTGCGAAAAAACAAAAAACACACCACTATCGTTCTATACTGGAAGCGATGTAACCTGTAGACTGGAGCGTGTAGCAGAGGACGGGGGGTGGGGGGCTTGCACATATCATACCGTGCCTCTCGCCGGAGAAAATCCATTTCTGTTTTCCTGAACTGGTCTTGATCTTTGTCACCTAACCTTTACTGTTTACACTGCACAAATTAATGGACCAAATGACACCGCCGCGGTGCTGCGTGAGTCACATTCACATTTTTACGGGCCGCCCGTGTGTTGAGACAAATGTCGCGTTTTTTCGAATTGGTAATAAGAGGTTTTAGCTGTCCCGGGCACCCTTTTCTCTACATTAATCTGTAAGGCTGTGAAGCTTGAAATTGGTTCCCTCAATTAGAATAATTGCATTGTTTGCTCCTACAAATTAACAGAGTCAATGAGAAATCAGTGATACCAAATGCGTTTTTATTTTTTTATTTTTTGTCAGCATGAAATTTCTCAAACAGAAATTAACTTGATGGTAAGAAATCGAAGGGTCGGACTCTGGCTTTCTATAGATCTCGGGTACTCTAGAATCAAAATCTTCCGGCCATAATTCCTTACTCTGTCCCTGCCCCAGGGCTGCTGTTAGAAATCACGGGGCCCTGTACAGCCTACCTCTGGCAGTGCCCCCCCCACGTGGACACAAACATAACAGAGAACCTGTGTGAATTAGCCCTTTTTAAATAGTTTTTTTTACATTTGAAAAAAAAACAAAAAAAACATTATATATATTGTTATTATTATTATCAAGGATTTCTATAGCGCCAGCAGTTTGCGCAGCGCTTTACAATATTAGAGGGAGACAGTACATATACAATACAAAAAAATACAAGAGGATTAAGAGGGCCCTGCCCAGAAGAGCTTACAATCTAATGGATATATTTTTTTTAATGTTAAAAATGTTTACAATTATTTTATTTTACAATTTCTAAAAAATATTTACTACGTTTAATTGTTTTTTTTTTACAATTTGTTATTTTTTTACAGGACAGGGAAGCCTGCAGCGCTGCGGGAGGGAGGGAGGCAGAGCAGGGCAGGGCTACTGCAGGGCAAGGCCGCTGATAGGAGGGGGGGGGCACCAGTCCTCCTGTAGGGGGCCCGGGCACACAGAGGGGCCCCATTAGCATGGGGAATTGGTTTGGTTGGGCAGAGGGGCAGTTACAGAGGGGAAATGGAAAAGGTGGAAGTCACAAAGGCGGATGGGATCATTACCAACTCTCAAGTGGGCAGGGCAGGCCTGCTGATAGGGGGGGGACAACCAGTCTACCTGTAGGGGGCCCGAGTACACAGAGGGGCCCCACTAGAACGAGGAATCGGTGCGGTCGGGCAGAGGGGCAATTACAGGGGGAAACCCTGTGCGGCTCTCTACAGCAGCTGAAAACCAGTTTTTCCCCCTTCTGCCAGGTTTCAGCTGCTGCAGAGAGCCGCACAGGGCTTCCCCCTGTAATTGCCCCTCTGCCCGACCGCACCGATTCCCCATTCTAGTGGGGCCCCTCTGTGTGCCCGGGCCCCCTACAGGTAGACTGGTTGTCCCCCCCCCTATCAGCAGGCCTGCCCTGCCCACTTGAGAGTTGGTAATGATCCCATCCGCCTTTGTGACTTCCACCTTTTCCATTTCCATTTCTCTATGATATAAAATAAATAAGGATACAGAGGAAGACTGCCAAGACACCTGGTCTTTTATCACTCCCTGTACTGGTCTTAACCACCAGGCTTTTTCTGGCACGTTTTGTTCACATTTTTTATTTTTGCTACAAAATTACTCAGAACCCCCCAAATTTTTTTTTTTTTTTGCAGAGGCCCTAGAGAAAATTGGTGTTTTGCCAATTTTTATGTCACATGGAATTTGCGCAGCGGTTTTTCAAATTTTTAGGAAAAAAATACACTTTTTTTAAATTTTAATTTATTTAATTTTTAACAATACATAACCACATTTTTTTGTTAAATATATTAAAAGAGGATGTTACGCCAAGTAAATAGATAAAATGCTTTAAAAGTATGTATACCCGTGCAATGATGATAAACGGTGTAAATTTTACCATCTATAGGCAACGCTTTAAAAGCCTTTACAGGTTACCACTTTAGATTTACACATGAGATCCGTGCTAGAATTATTGCCCATAATCTGACGTTCACGATGATACCTTACTGCTTGCATACCTGCGGGACAGTTGTCCACTGCACACCACCGATGACAGATACTGTACTGGCCCGCTACTGGTACCATGTGATCGCTGTGACCAATCACAGCAGATCACATGACAGTTGAAAACAATGGGGGGCTTCCTTTCATACCATCCATTGTGTACCATTGTGTTGCTAGCTGTGATTGGTCACAGTGATCACATGGTACAGACCGGGCCAATTCGCAGCCCATCGGTACCACGTGATTAGCTGTGGCCAATCACAGCTAATCACAACAATACTCACTGAATAAATCAATTTCATTTAGTAAAATGTTTGCTTCTACCAATGAAATTCATTTGTATAAGCAATCATGTTGTGTAAAATAAAAAATCCTGATCACTTGCCCAGAGTAGTACAGCGTTACTATATTAACATTGTATTTCTCTGGTCACATTGTGTTAGGAAAAAATTGCTTCTACCAATGAAATTCATTGGTATAAGCAATTATGTGTAAAGAAACAAAAAAACAATCCAGATCACCTATGGTATCACTGTATTTCTCTGGTCACAGTGTGTTAAAATAAATCGTACAAAAGGAAAAAATTTAATAAAAGAATTGTTAGCATTTTTTTTTTACATACTGTCCCCAGTCAGTGTACAACCACTTGACTGATAACGTACCAGGTAGGCGATGGGTTGCCAAGTAGTTTTAACCCTTTAACCCTCTAGACTCGCACACATAAAGTACTGTGCAAAGGTTTTAGGCAGGTGTGAAGACATGCTACAAAGTAAGACTGCTTTCAAAATTATACATTTTAATTGTTTATTTTTACCAATTTACAAAATGCAAAGTGAGCGAATAGAAGAAAAATCGTAATAAAATAAATATTTGGTGTGACTACCCCTTTGACTTCGAACCAGCATCAATTCTTCTAGGTACACTTGCACGCAGTTTTTGAAGGAACACGGCAGGTAGGTTGTTCCGGAGGACAAACCAAGGATCTTCTGAAGATGTCGGCTGCCTTAAATCCCTCTATCCCATGTCATCCCAGGCAGACTCCATGAGATCAGGGCTATGTGGGGGCCAAACCATCACTTACAGGACTCCTTGTTCTTCTTTTACAAAGAAGATAGTTCTTAATGACATCGCCTGAAAGTTTGTGGTCAATGTCCTGCTGGAGAATAAATTTGGGGTCAATCACACGATGGTATGGCATGATGAATAAATACCTGCCTGTATTTCTCAGCATTGAGTACACCATTGATCGGGCAACGTTGAGGACCATAGATGCAGTGGTCACCCAAGAAAGCTTAATGCAGCACATGAAAGACACATCATGCTTACTTCCCTTCCACATCGAAGACCTGAGCCCCTGAGTTGCTTTAGCAGTGCCATCAGCACAGAACTGGTGGAAACCAGTGGGACACAGATACATCCATCTACTGTCTGGAGAATTCTGACTAGAAGTGGTCTTCATGGAAGAATTGAGGCCAAAAACCCAGTCCTCCGACATGGAAACAAGGCTAAGCGACTCAACAATGCAGGAAAATATAGGAACTGGGGTGCAGAAAAATGGCAGCAGGTGCTCAGGACTGATTAGTCAAAATATGAAATATTTGGCTGTGGCAGGAGGCAGTTTATTGGGGAAAGAGCTTGAGAGCGGCACACTTTTGAGCGTCTGCCGGCAACAGTAAAGGATGGTGGAGGTTCCTTGAAAGTTTGGGACTGAATTTCTGCAAATGGAGTTGGAGATGTTTATCTATATATCCATCATGCTATTCCATCAGGGGTCGTGTGATTGGCCCCAAACTAATTCTGTAGATGGACAACAACCCGAAATATACAGTCAATATTATTCAGCACCACAGTATCTTCAGCATAAAGAAGAACAAATAGTCCTGGAAGTGATGGTTTGGCACCCACAGAGCCCTGATCCCAACATCATGGAGTCTGTCTGGATAAGACAGAAGGATTTGAGGCAGCCTAAATCCACAGAAGATCCGTGGTTACTGTATGTCCTTGTGATGTGACTGCATTGCCATTTCATGACTACCACCAGTAAAGTGCAGCAAAACTACTTCTTGTACGGACATTCCTTCCTTGGGGATACAAAGGTCTATGGCCAGGACTGTCAGGAGGAGGCCTATGGCAAGGAGCAGGGCACAACATGGCGGAGGGTTCGGCCTCAACTGGAGGGACAGTGTTCTACCAGGGCTGGAGACGGAGGTAGGGACTTGTGCTCTTGGCACCAAAACCAGCCTCTGGGGATCCAGAGGTAGGGATTTGTGTTTTGGAAACAAAAAATCCCCTAGGGATTTGTGCTCTTGGCACCAAAACGAAGTCCCTCTTACAAATTGCGCCATCGCCCTGTTATGGGAAATTTTTAATTCAATAGATCTACAAAGTATAAGGAGGATAAAAAAAAAACATGTTACCGGGAGGCACTGGGTTGTCCAGTGCCCAGGGCAAGAATCCAGAATTGCACCCCTCTCTCTCACTGTTAATACATGCTTTACAATGGGTGTACCGCCCTGCGTCTATTCTTTGCCCCCTTGCTCATCTGTGCCCAGGGCAGCTGTCCCTCCAGTCCACCCCTTGTCCCGGCGCTGCTGGGAGGGTGCTCACAAAAAAAAAGATTGCTACGTTCTAAAGACAGAATGCATCATACAGTACAGGTGCATCTCATAAAATAAGAATATCATCAAAATGTTAATTTATTTCAGTAATTTAATTCAAAAATTGAAACACATATATTTTATATAGATGCGTTACACACAGAGTGATATGTTTCAAGCATTTCTTTCTTTTAATTTTGAGGATTATGGCTTACAGCTATTGAAAACCAAAAATTCCCCAAATCATTACTGACTGTGGAATCGTCACACTGGACCTCATGCAACTTGGATTCTGTGCCCCTTCACTCTTCCTCCAGACTCTGGGATCTTGACTCCAAATGAAATGCAACATTTTCCGCAGTCAGTGATGATTTGGGGAGCCATGTCATCTGCTGGTGTTGGTCCACTGTGTTTTATCAAGTCCAAAGTCAGTGCAGCCCTCTACTAGGAAATTCTAGAGAACTTCATGCTTCCCTCTGCTGACCAGCTTTATGGAGATGCTCATTTCATTTTCCAGCAGGACTTGGCACCGCCCACACTGCCAAAACTACCAATACCTGGTCACATGATCATGGTATCACTGTGCTTGATTGGCCAGCAAACTCACCCTATCTAAACCCCATAGAGTCTGAGGGGTATTGTCAAAAGGAAGATGAGAGACATCAAACCCAACATTGCAGACGGGCTGAAGGCCACTCTCAAAGCAACCTGGGCTTCCATAACACCCCAGCAGTGCCACAGCGTGTCGGCCATCCGTGGAAAGAAAGCGCATTTGATCTCTGTAACTCAAGATCATTCCAGTCTGGTAAGGGGCCCTATTGCTTGAGAACAACTTTTTGCCTTGGAGCACCTTTACAAAATCATTTTTTCGAGCACGGAGCACTTCAATTACACATATCTTATTATGGAATATATGTTTATATTATATATTATTATATTTATATTTTTCAATTTTATATTTATATTCATTTTTTGATTAATTGTGGGTATGAATTGAGTATATAGATATTGAAGACCATATGATTATGTTTTATTAATTATTTATTATGTGCACTAATATACCTAAATTTGATTATGAGAAGAGAGTTGTAAATATTTTTTTACCTAAAGGGCCAGCGCACTTTTTTAATGTAGAACAGAGAAGAAAAGAAAAAAGAAATGTAATGTAAACTATATACCCTTATGTAGCAGGTGGTACTTCAGGCTCACTGCCGGGCTTTAAGCCAGCTGCAGATCCCCCAACCTGCCACAATGCCTCTGTCAGGGTCCGGACTGGCGGCAGGTGATGGCACTGGAGGTGGATCCTCTGTGTCAGTGAGGGATTGGCGTGGACCGAACCAGGGGACCGGTTCTAAGTTACTACCGGTTTTCACCAGAGCCCGCCGCAAGGCGGGATGGACTTGCTGCGGCGGTAGCAACCAGGTCGTATCCTCCGGTAACGGCTCAACCTCAAAGACAGCTGATTCAGGCACGGTACAGAAGGACAAGGCAAAGGCACGGTCAGACGGAGCAAAGGGTCAAGGCAGGCGGCAAGGTTCGTAGTCAGGGGCAACAGCAGAAGGTCAGAAACACAGGCAGGGAACGATACACCAAAAGCTTTCTCAAGATACCAAAGGCAACAAGATCCGGCAAGGACAGGAAGGGGAAGTGGGTTTTTATTGAATTTGGGCTGATTTGACCAGGCACCAATTAGTGGTGCACTGGCCCTTTAAATTTACATGCTGCGGCGCGCGTGCCCTAGGGAGCGGGGCCGCGCGTGCCGAGAGGAGGAAGGAACCCGGCGTGCGCCGGGAGCAGAGAGGACCCGGCGGGTGAGTTCCACTAATGCGGGGGAACAGCGCTCATGGTTGGGAACGCCGACCGGAGCGCTGCAGCCCACAGGACGCATTGAGTGCTCCGGGGAAGCCACGGAACCCGGAGCACTCGGCGTTACAGTACCCCCCCCCCCCCCTTAGGTCTCCCCCTCTTTTTGGAGCCCAGGTACCTGTGGATGAGGTCCTTGTCAAGGATATTGGACTCGGGCTCCCACGACCTCTCCTCAGGACCACAATTCTCCCAGTCAACCAAAAAAAACTTTTTACCTCTGACGACCTTGGAGGCGAGGATCTCTTTTACTGAGAAGACGTCAGAGGACCCAGAGACAGGAGCAGGAACGATGACCTTGGGGGAAAATCGGTTAAGAATGAGGGGTTTGAGGAGGGATATATGAAAGGAGTTGTGAATACGGAGAGAAGGAGGAAGATGGAGTTTGTAAGAGACAGCATTAATTTGGCTTTTGATTTTAAAAGGCCCAAGATAACGTGGACCCAGTTTGTAGCTGGGGACCCAAAACCGGATGTATTTGGCAGAGAGCCACACTCTGTCCCCAGGAGAAAAGACAGGAGGAGTTCTTCTTTTCCTATCTGCATGTCTCTTCATGCGAGAAGAGGCGAGGGTGAGCGACTTTTGAGTCTCTTTCCAGATGGAGGAGAAGTCCAGGGTCAAGTCATCAACGGCAGGAACTCCAGAAGAAGTGGGAATGGGGAGGGGGGGAAGCGGGTGATGGCCGTACACCACAAAAAACGGGGATTTGGTGGATGACTCAGAGTCTCTAAAGTTGTAAGAAAATTCGGCCCAGGGCAACAAGTCGACCCAATCATCCTGACGGGAGGAGACGAAATGTCGCAGGTAGTCACCAAGGATCTGGTTAACCCTCTCCACTTGTCCATTGGACTGAGGGTGGTAGGCAGAGGAGAAGTTCAATTTGATCTTCAATTGGGTGCAGAGAGCTCTCCAAAACTTTGAGATAAACTGAACGCCTCTATCGGAGACGATGTGTGTTGGAAGACCATGGAGACGAAAAATGTGTAAAAAGAATTGCTTTGCCAGCTGTGGCGCAGAAGGGAGGCCAGGGAGCGGAATAAAATGTGCCATTTTAGAGAACCTGTCGACAACCACCCATATGACTGTGTTGCCATGGGATACAGGAAGATCCGTGACGAAGTCCATTGCTATGTGGGACCAAGGCTGTTCAGGCACTGGCAGAGGGAGAAGAAGACCTGCAGGCTTCTGGCGGGGAGTTTTATCACGTGCGCAGACAGTACAGGCCCGAACGAACTCCGTCACATCTTTCTCAAAGGAAGGCCACCAATAGTGTCTGGCAATTAGTTGAGTCGTCTTTTTAATTCCAGCATGACCCGCCAGGTGAGAGGAGTGACCCCATTTGAGAGTCCGCAGGCGAAGACGTGGAGGAACAAATGTTTTCCCTGGAGGAACTGGTACCAGTGAAGCAGGGGCAGTTGAAATTAGACACTCAGGAGGAATGATGTGTTGAGGAACTGTTTCATCCTCGGAGGCATCGGTGGAGCGTGATAGGGCATCCGCCCTAATGTTTTTATCAGCAGGACGAAAATGGATTTGGAAGGTGAATCGGGCAAAGAACAATGACCACCTGGCCTGGCGTGGATTAAGGCGCTGGGCAGACTGAAGGTACGAGAGATTTTTGTGGTCAGTATAGATGGTGATCGGATGAGGGGGATCCTTCCAGAAGGTGTCTCCATTCTTCCAGTGCCATTTTAATGGCTAGAAGTTCACGATCTCTGATGGCGTAGTTCTTTTCAGGGGGAGAAAAAGTTTTTGAGAAGAAACCGCAGGTGACGTTTTTCCCTTTAGCAGATTTTTGAAGAAGAACCGCTCCGGCTCCAACAGAGGAGGCATCTACCTCCAGGAAGAATGGTTTCAGCGGATCAGGCCTATTCAAGACTGGAGCGGAGGCGAAGGCGGCTTTAAGACGAGTAAAGGCTTCTTCAGCTTGGGGAGGCCAGGATTTCGGATCCGCTTCTTTCTTGGTTAGGGCCACAATAGGCGACACGATAGTGGAGAAACGGGGAACAAACTGACGGTAATAATTGGCGAATCCCAGGAAGCGCTGAATAGAGCGAAGGCCTGAGGGGCGTGGCCAATCCAAGACTGCAGAGAGTTTGTCAGGGTCCATTTGAAGACCTTGTCCAGAAACTAGGTATCCCAGAAACGGCAGACAGCTACGTTCAAAAAGACATTTTTCCATTTTGGCGTACAGATGGTTGACACGAAGGTGCTGGAGCACTTGACGAACATGGCGACGGTGTTCCTCCAGGGTGGAGGAGAAGATTAGAATGTCGTCGAGATAGACCACTACACAAGTATACAACATGTCCCGGAAGATCTCGTTGACAAAGTCTTGAAAGACTGCAGGAGCGTTGCACAGGCCGAACGGCATGACGAGATACTCCAAGTGGCCATCTCTGGTATTAAAAGCGGTTTTCCACTCATCTCCCTCACGGATTCTGATGAGATTATAAGCGCCCCTGAGGTCAAGCTTGGTGAAGACCCTTGCTCCGCGCAGACGGTCAAAGAGTTCCGAGATGAGAGGCAAAGGGTAGCGATTTTTTACCGTGATTTTGTTAAGACCGCGGTAGTCAATACATGGGCGTAGTGACCCATCCTTTTTGGCAACAAAGAAAAATCCTGCTCCGGCAGGAGAAGAGGATTTCCTGATAAAACCTTTCTTAAGGTTCTCCTGAACGTATTCTGACATGGCCTTGGTTTCAGGGATGGAAAGAGGGTAAATCCTGCCACGGGGTGGCGTGGTACCAGGAAGCAAATCAATGGGACAATCATAGGGTCTATGTGGTGGTAAGACCTCCGCCTGCTTCTTGCAAAAGACGTCAGAGAAGTCCAGATAAGCCTTAGGAAGGCCGAGCAATGGTGAGGAAACGGAGACTTGTCTAGTAGGTACCAACTTGAGGCAATGAGTGTGGCAGGTAGGCCCCCATGATTTAATGTCCCCAGAGGTCCAGTCGAGGGTAGGAGAGTGGCGCTGGAGCCAGGGCAGGCCAAGAAGGACGTCAGAGGTGCAGTTCGGTAGAACAAAAAATTCAATGGTCTCTTGGTGGAGGACTCCTATGGTCATGAGCACAGGTTCTGTGCGATAACGCATGGTACAGTTTAGATTCTCACCGTTAACTGTAGAAATGAAGAAAGGCTTGACGAGACGGATCACAGGAATGTTAAAGCGGTTTATGAAGGAGGCTCTAATGAAGTTTCCTGCAGAACCAGAGTCCAAGAAGGCCTGTGCAGGGAAGAAGACTTTAGCGGTAGAAGAAATCCGTACTGGAACCATCAAACGCGGAGAGAAAGACTCTACACCCAGCGACGCCTCTCCTACGTTCACTAGGTGCGAGCGTTTCCCTGACGCTGTGGACGAACTGGACAGTCCTTTAAGAAATGTTCGGAACTCCCACAATATAAACATAAATTCTCATTCCTCCGGCGAGACCTTTCTTGCTGGGTCAGGCGAGCCCGATCCACTTGCATGGCCTCCTCGGCGGGAGGCGCAGCAACCGGTTGCAATGGTTGCTGGAAGAGAGGTGCCAGGCGTGGATAACGCCTGTTGCGAACAAGATTCTTTTCTTGGCGAAGTTCCTGGCGTCTTTCAAGGAAGCGCATATCTATGCGAGTAGCCAACTGGATGAGTTCCGTCAGGGAGTCAGGTATTTCTCGTGGGGCTAGAGCATCCTTGATATGGCTGGATAAACCTTTTTTAAAAGTTGCGCAGAGGGCGTCGTTGTTCCAAGTCAGTTCGGAGGCCAGTGTGCGAAATTGTATAGCATATTCGCCTACTGTAGCGTCTCCTTGGACGAGGTTTAGCAAGGCCGTTTCTGCTGACGAGGCACGGGCAGGTTCCTCGAAGACACTGCGGACTTCAGAGACGAAAGACTGGACGGAGGCAGTGGCAGGATCATTGCGGTCCCAAAGTGGCGTGGCCCAGGCCAAGGCCTTCCCAGACAATAAGCTGACCATGAAGGCCACCTTAGATAGTTCCGTAGGAAACTGGTCGGCCAACATCTCCAGGTGTAGGGAACATTGGGACAAGAATCCCCGGCACATCTTAGAATCCCCATCAAACTTGTCCGGGAGAGACAAAAGGATTCTAGCGGAGGTGGCGGCCACCGGCTGCGGAGGTGGAGCGGAAGCAGAAGCAGAAGCAGAAGCAGGCGGCTGCTGCGGTGCGGGAAGAAGCTGTTGCAGCATCGCGGTCAACTGTGCCAGTTGTTGTCCTTGTTGGGCAATCTGCTGGGACTGCTGGGCAACCACGGTAGTGAGGTCAGCGAGACTAGGCAGCGGCACATCAGGGGGATACATGGCCGGATCTACTGTCAGGGTCCGGACTGGCGGCAGGTGATGGCACTGGAGGTGGATCCTCTGTGTCAGTGAGGGATTGGCGTGGACCGTACCAGGGGACCGGTTCTAAGTTACTACCGGTTTTCACCAGAGCCCGCCGCAAGGCGGGATGGACTTGCTGCGGCGGTAGCAACCAGGTCGTATCCTCCGGTAACGGCTCAACCTCAAAGACAGCTGATTCAGGCGCGGTACAGAAGGACAAGGCAAAGGCAAGGTCAGACGGAGCAAAGGGTCAAGGCAGGCGGCAAGGTTCGTAGTCAGGGGCAACAGCAGAAGGTCAGATACACAGGCAGGGAACGATACACCAAACGCTTTCTCAAGGTACCAAAGGCAACAAGATCCGGCAAGGACAGGAAGGGGAAGTGGGTTTTTATTGAATTTGGGCTGATTGGACCAGGCACCAATTAGTGGTGCACTGGCCCTTTAAATTTACATGCTGCGGCGCGCACGCGCCCTAGGGAGCGGGGCCGCGCGCGCCGAGAGGAGGAAGGAACCCGGCGTGCGCCGGGAGCAGAGAGGACCCGGCGGGTGAGTTCCACTAATGCGGGGGAACAGCGCTCATGGTCGGGGACGCCGACCGGAGCGCTGCAGCCCGCAGGACGCCTTGAGTGCTCCGGGGAAGCCACGGAACCCGGAGCACTCGACGTTACAGCCTCCCAGTTCCAATAGCGCCACCATGCCTCCCATAGTAGACTGCAGTGCCCTTCAACTTCCCACAGTGCTCCCAAGCTGGTCCACTGTGTTTTATCAAGTCCAAAGTCAGTGCAGCCCTCTGCCAGGAAATTCTAGAGCACTTCATGTTTTTCTCTGCTGACTAGCTTGATGGAGATGCTGATTTCATTTTCCAGCTGGACTTGGCACCGCCCACACTGCCAAAAGTACCAATACCTGGTTTCATGATCATGGTTTCACTGTGCTTGATTGGGCAGCAAACTCACCTGACCTAAACACCATAGAGTAGGGGTCTCAGAACTTTCTAAACAAAAGGCCAGTTTATTGCCCTCCAGACTTTAGGGGGGCCAAGCTGTGGCCAGCAGGAGTGGAAGTTTTCCTGGCATCAGTGGGAGTAAACATCTCCACATTTGGTATTGAGTGGAGGAGTAATGCCCCGTCATTGGTATCCTTGGAACTAATATTGCCCATTATTGGTGTCAGTGGGAGAAATGGTGCCCCATTGTTGGTGTCAGTTGGCAGAACAGTGTCTTGTATCCCTGGGAGGAATAGTGTCCCAAGGGCCAGATAAGGACAAGCAAAGGGCCGCATCCGGCCCCAGGGCCACAGTTTGGAGACCACTGCCATAGAGAATCTTTGGGGTATTGTCAAGAGAGAGATGAGAGACATCAGACCCAACAATGCAGACAAGCTGAAGGCCACTATCAAAGCAACCTGGGCTTCCATAACACCTCAGCAGTGCCACCGGCTGATCGCCTCCATGCCACGCCACATTGATGCAGTAATTCATGCCAAAGAAGCCACGACCAAGTATTGAGTGCATACTATACTGTACATGGACATACTATTCAGTAACTATGTTATATTATAAATATTTATATGTGCAATCTATGTTGTGGTATCTGTGTAAAAGTGCTATTTTACATAAATTAATAAAAAAATTCATACAAAAATGCAAAGAATATTACATATATAAATATGTGAAATCCAACGCCTAGATAATCACTGCGTGTGGTTATCTTATTAGAAAAGTGCTAGTGCTTATAAGTGCTGTGAATCAAGAAAAAGTGCCTGGAGCGGCCGCTCCAGATGACGTCGTAGTAACGAAACGCGTAGGGCGGAGATTAGTGTCATAGCGTCACTTGCTGTATTGTGGTTTTCGGCTGTGGAACGCAGGAGCGCCACAGCAACGCTGGATTTTTTACTCTGCAAATGTAAGTTACTATTGAAATAACATTTGGTTGAAATATTTTTACACTATGGGGCATTCTATCCTTTTTCCCTGAGAAACAACTGACCCAGCTGGGAATCGGACACCAGAAGTGGGGAAATCCCATAACAGGAAGGATAGTACCTAAAGCGTTATACCCCAGTTGAAAGGGGTGGGCTTTCTGGTGAGTGCATTACCTAGTGGGGACCACGGGTGAAAACACAGAGGACACTGAATGGTGTAACACCTGCACTAACATAATTTTGGCACAGCAATGTGGACACATTGGGACATTCACTTAAATAGTAAAATGAATGACTGCTGATATGGATTGAACAGTCCAGCCTACATTGAGTTTTCTAATTTATTGTTATTTTTTATTTATTTTTTATTTTTATCCTTCAATAAGGTGTATCATCTTTTGCACAATTTAGCATTATTTTGTTTGCATAAGGGTTTTGATAACCCACATTACAATAGTTCCCCAGGTGGTTAGTGAGTGGATGTTAATGCACAATTGGGGACTATTTGGACTCACTATTTATGTCTATATCCAGGCACTTGATTCACAGCACTTATAAGCACTAGCACTTTTCTAATAAGATAACTGCACGCAGTGATTATCTAGGCGGTGGATTTCACATATTTATATATGTAATATTCTTTGCATTGTTGTATTAATTTTTTGTAATAATTAATGCACAATATAACTTTTAGGCAGATATCACAACATAGATTGCACAAATAAATATTTATAAGGGTAGCGCCGCAAACCAACATCCCATATAACACATAGATACTGTACCCCAGCCCTAAGGCTAAGTTCACATGTAGGCGTTTTGGGGCATTTTTGGGGAGTTTTTCTGCTCTAGGATCAGCTCAAAAAACGCCCAACAAGACAAATCCTATTCATTTCAATGGCCTCTGTTCACATCTGAGCGCTTTGATGTTTTAAGCAAAACGCCCAATGCTCAAAAAAGTACATGAGCTTCTTTTTGGGCAGATTACAGGCGTTTTTATCTTTTTTCATTGGTTACTAGTCAACCTAAAAACGCCTGCACAAAAACCCCTGTAGAACGCCTGAAAAAACGCCCATAAAAACGCCTGAAAAAACGCCCTTAAATAGCAACGCCAAGATGTGAACGTTAGGGGTAGGTTGGTGGCAGCTTACACCCCCCCCCCCTTCATCTCTTTAGCAGATCACCATACATATCCGTAGCGCTGGTCCTACTAGTTTTTTTTCCTTCATACTTTTCAGTAAACCAACATTTCTGTATTAAAAATCCTTTTTTATTTGTCTGACGTAATATTCTAATTTTCTGAGATCCTGAATTTTGGGTTTTCACTAGCTGTAAGCCCTAATCATCAAATTTAAAAGAAAGAAATGCTTGA
Source organism: Pelophylax lessonae (assembly GCF_965119305.1). Lineage (NCBI taxonomy): Eukaryota > Metazoa > Chordata > Amphibia > Anura > Ranidae > Pelophylax > Pelophylax lessonae. The sequence continues at coordinate 59,052,080 of NC_138770.1, read as the reverse complement.
AATATATCACTCCGTGTGTAACACATCTATATAAAATATAGGAGTTTCACTTTTTGAATTGAATTACTGAAATAAAAATACATTTTTGATGATATTTTAATTTTTTGAGATGCACCTGTATGTGTCATTTTTTTAATTTAGTCAAAAGTTACAGTTTATTGGATAAAGCCCACCCTGAATAATAAAGTGCCCCAAAAACTCTCTCTCTCTCCATTGAAATCTCATGGATCTTTGTAGACTGCTGTCCCTGGCACAGACACACAAATAACGGTCTATTTAATAGAAGGCAGTAACTTTGTTCAAGTAGTCATCAACTAAATTAGATTAGGAAACAGTAACTTCACAGGGAATAGAGAACGATGAGAGGCACTCACATTGATGGCGATAATGACATTTCCTCTGTTTAGCAAATGGCAGTTACAAAGCAACAAAAAAACTTTATAGAGACAATTGCAGAACAGTGTGACTGTCTCTACGGAGAAACATAATGATACATACAGTCTAGCTCTCGTACAAACTTTTTAACACAGAGGAACCCTAAAGTGTACTTCCACTTTTGCAGCCAAATTGGAATAACACCTATTTTATATTTGTTCCATGTTCCCATTTACTGTACATAGCATAAGGTAAAAAGAAATATTTTAAAACTGCTGGTTTTTAGGTGCTTAAAAATTCTTAAGCTGGCCATGGACGGTTTGAATCTTGGCTGGTTCAGCCGAAACTGGCTGAGATTCGAACCATGCATGGGCAGACTGAATGTACCCAAGTTGATCGATCAGCCGAGTGTGGGTGACAGGCGGAGACGGCTTTACTGCCTCATTGCCAGGGGTTCTCATCACTTGCCCAGCCAGGGGACACAAGTGGCATTCTCTCACTCTCTTCAGAGCAGCTTGACAACCGAATAAAGGTACCATGAGGCTGGATGTGGTTAGCGTTCTTTTAATGGAAAGCCTCAATCAATATATGGCTTTTCTCAGGTCCCAGACCCCCAACACGATCCTATAGGCAAAATGTGAGGAACAGTCGATATCAGGCCCTGCCAGAGGCTGTTAGCATCTTCTGCAAAGGGCACTCACTCCCTGTAGCTCTGTTACCTTTCTATACCTAGGCTAGGAAAGGAGGAACCGAAGGGTGGACAAACTCCTAAGGACTTCCTCTGGACCTGAACTGACCCACTGGAGCTCTCCTTCTCTCTCAGGGCTATGGTAGGGATCCCCGGGGCACCCTACCCTCCCCTTGAAGAGGGAAGAGCAGGAGCACAGCTGCTTAATCTTGCCTCTTCTCCTTCCACTCGAGGCTGACCCACCTCCCTCTCTGGTCCTGCCTAAACTCCCAACCTTCTCCCAGGGGGAGGAGACACCTTAACCACTTTACCACCGGAGGATTTTGCTGTCTTACGTCTGGGCCACTTTTTGCGATTCGGCGCTGTGCAAATTTAACTGACAATTGCGCGGTCGTGCAACGCCGTACCCAAACGAACTTTATGTCCTTTTTTTCCCCACAAACAGAGCTTTCTTTTGGTGGTATTTGATCACCTGTGCGATTTTTACTTTTTGCACTATAAACAAAAAAAGTGCGTAAATTTTGAAAAAACAACAATATTTTTCACATTTTTTTATATGAAATTCCCCCCAAAAAAATGTAAAAATCAATTTTTTTTTTAATTTTTGGCCAATTTGTTTTCTGCTACCTATGTTTGGTAAAAAAATTCACAATAAGCGTATTTTGATTGGTTTGCGCAAAAGTTATTGCGTTTACTAACAAAGGGAAAGATTTCTGTCATTTTTGGTGGTTTTTTTTTTAACGCGTAATGGCGGCGATCTGCGATTTTTTTGCGGGACTGCGACATTGTGGCGGACAGATCGGACCCTTGACTGACATTTTTGACACTTTTGGGGGTACCAGTGACATTACTGCAGTAATCAGTGCTGAATACAGCGGGAGCGAGCCTCCGGCGGCGCGCGCGCGCCGCCGGGAAAGGGGAGTGTCTGACGACGTAGTACTACGTCGTCAGACGATAACGAGCCACTCTGCCGCAGTAATATTACTGCAGGCAGACGTTAAGTGGTTAAAAGGGACCTTTTTTACCTCTCTACTCACTGCCTACATGCTGCAGAGCCTTCAACCCTCACATAGTGCCCCCAACCTCCAACAGTGTCCCAAGGCACACCCTAGTCCCTGCAATGCCTTCCAGTCTCCCACACAATACATACAGTCTAATTCTAGTACAACTTTTTTAACACGGAGGAGCCCTTAAAGTGTATTTCCACTTTTGCAACCAAATTGGAATAACACCTATTTTATATTTGTTCCATGTTCCCATTTACCGTACATAGCATAAGTTAAAAAGAAATATTTTAAAAGTGCTGGTTACCTTTTGAAGTGCTTAAAAATCCTTAAGCTGGCCATAGATGGTTTGAATCTTGGCTGGTTCAGCAGGAACTGGCCGAGATTCGAACCATGTATGGCCAGACTGAATGTACCCAAGTTGATCGATCAGCTTGGGTACAACCAGCCTACCCGATTGATTTTATATGCGATTATTGCCAGTGGCTATTACAGAAGGAAAGAAATTTGCTTTGTCTATGGCCAGTCTTATAGGCTCTCGCTGTTTTTCGATATTTAGGAGTTGGGCTATGGAGCATAATTAACATAATTAACCCTGTCTGTACTGTATTCGCAGTTCCTCAATATCAGTTAAACTATAAATAGTTAAAAGTATAAAAACGATAAAAGTGTAAACTAGATTTGAACACTCTCTGTCCTAACAAAGGGTTAAAAAATGTAGAAACCACCCTCCTGCATTGTATGTTAATGAGGAATAATGTGGGGACAAAGACACTGTGTCCAGGAATTCTCAAGTCTCAGGGAACCCCTGCTAAAAAATGACATCCACAACCCAGGGTTACTTTAGCATGAATAGTAATTTGTGGATATAATAATTAAAAAAAAAAGGCATGCCTAGTGTATCTAACATCCTGTATCTGAGAAGATATTTTTTGAGACAAAAATCTTTAACAATCATAACAAGACAAATGTTAATAATGTCCGGATTTCCAATCCCAGAGAACACCTATTATGGAGAAACGCGTCGGACGGACCTAGAGTGTGACGTCATCACGTAGGGGTGTCATGGGTCTGCCACCTAAGGGTTAACTTAGTGCAGACTAATTGCAATGATTGGCAACGGGCTGCCCTATTTAAACACCTCAGAAGCACTGTGTCCTTGCTGTCTTATCTGCAGCTTTACTTTGAGTCTGTTCCTGTGCTTGTATTGATTCCTGTATTGACCTGGCTTGTCTGACTTCGTTGCTATCTCCAGTCCTGACCCTGGCTTGCTTTGACTTGCTTTGACCCTGGCTTTGCTATACCTGCTTCCTGCCTGATATCCTGCTGCCAACCCCTGCCTGTACACCGACTACTCTCTGCCTGCTGCTTGAACTGTATCTGATTACCTGTGTCTGAAACCGGCTTGTCTGACCCTGCTCCAGTCTTTGCCCATCCAGCTCCTTCCAGTGCCTAGAGAAGCTGTCCTGCATCCGCTGTGCATCCGCACCTCTTTACCTGCTTCTTCCTGCTGCTCAGCAATCCAGCCGGGTTCAGTGACTTATCAGCTACTCTTCTCAACTGCCAACAGAAGACCAGCGCAGGCACTCTTACCTCACTGCGCTCTTGCATCCACTGTTGCAACTCCAGTGGTTCCTGAGCCAGGGCTGTATGAGAGTTCTCCCTCTGCACGTCAGGCTCTGCTACAAGGTACGTGACAGTATCAGACAGCCATGTCTGAGCCTGCAAGAGGGACCTCTGCAATGGATGAGATCTGTCAACATCTCACAGCCCTCAACCAAGCCGTTAAGTCCCTGCAGGAAGGCTACGTCCAGCTGGATGAACGTGTGCAGTCTTTAGCCACCTCTGCAGGACCTATCACAGCTCCGTCTCCTGCTGCTGCACCAACGCTGACTACTACAGCACCCACTGTGATGATGCTACCACCTGAACCCAGGGTTCCTACACCTGAAAGGTTCTTGGGGGATCGAAGCAAATTCAGGGCATTTCGCAATGCATGCCAGTTATACTTTGCCCTGCAACCCCCGGACTTTCTCCCTGGAATCTACTAAAGTACAATTCATTATCTCCTTACTTCAAGGGGAACCCCAAACCTGGGCCCACCGTCTGCTCGAGGAAAATAGTGCTCAGATTCATGCTATGTCCTCTTTTTTTGACGCAATGGCCCAGCTGTACAATGACCCCCAATGATCTGTCACGGCGGAGGCTGCTCTCCATGCGCTTCAGCAAGGCCGCAGAGCGGCTGAGGACTATGTCACGGACTTCAGACACTGGAGCGCGGATACACAATGGAATGACGCAGCTCTGCGACACCAGTTCCGCCTTGGATTGTCGGAAGGTCTTAAAGACGAGTTAGCCCGGGTTGGAGTACCTAATACCTTGGAGGGCCTTATCACCCTGGCTATCCAGATTGACCGTCGGTTCCGTGAGCGTCGGTCAGAAAGATCTTCCCCGCAGTTTCATCCTACATGGATGATGCCTAGAGCTCCAGTTCCTGCTCATCCTATGTTTACAACTTCAGCTCCAGCCAGCTCAAGTTCTATTAACCCTGCATCAGATGTCCCTGAACCCATGCAACTCGGGTTAATGCGTCCTGCATTGTCTCCTGAAGAGCGACAACGCCGCCGACTAGGCAACCTATGTCTTTACTGCGGAGAAGCCGGCCACTATGTGCGGACCTGTCCTATTAAGATGCGTAAGTGTCCATCTGTCTTCCCTGCTAACCTGTCAACTTTATCTACTAATGAAACTCACCTAGTTCTCCCACTCTCATTCCAACTTCCAAAAGGAACTATCTCAGTTAACGCCATTATTGACTCTGGAGCATGCAGTTGTTTCATTGACTTAAATTTTGCCACTCAGCAGCAAATTCCTCTGCGACCCAAGACTTAAGGACTTTCTGTCTACCTGGCAGATGGCTCATGTATTAGATCAGGACGAGTTACTCAGGAAACACCTCCATTACCCGTGATTACTCCTACTAAACATAAGGAGTTATTGAGCCTGGATGCCATCTCTTCTCCATTATTTCCCATCATCTTGGGCCTACCTTGGCTTCAAGCCCATAACTCTCAGATTGATTGGAGTTCCGGAGAGGTCAGTTTCCAATCACGCTACTGTCAAAAACACTGCTTTTCTGAATTCCCTGATGCCTCATTGACTCTGTTATGCACGGACCCTGATTCCGAAATACACCAGTTGGTGCCTGAGGCCTATCATGGGTTTGTTGATGTTTTCAGCAAAAAGGGGGCTGACACTGTCCCTCCACATCGACCATATGACTGCCCGATTGAACTATTTCCCGGGGCCGAGATCCCCTTTGGGCGAATATTTCCACTCTCTGAACGTGAGCAAGAGGCCTTAAAGGAATATGTCGATGAAAATCTAAAGAAGGGATTCATCCGCCCATCTACTTCTCCTGCAGGGGCGGGAATTTTCTTTGTTACTAAGAAAGATCAGTCTCTGCGACCATGTGTGGATTACCGGGAATTAAATAAAATCACGGTTAAAAACCGTTATCCCCTTCCCCTCATGCCTGAATTATTCCAGAGATTAAGGTCCGCGACCATTTTTACCAAGTTGGACTTGCGAGGGGCCTATAACTTGGTCCGTATCCGCGAAGGAGATGAGTGGAAGACAGCCTTTCGTACCAGATTCGGCCACTTTGAATATCTGGTCATGCCCTTCGGCTTGTGCGATGCCCCTGCCACCTTCCAGCATCTTATATATTATGTGTTCAGAGACTTTCTGGATATCTTTGTAGTCGTGTACTTAGATGACATCTTGATTTTTTCTACGTCCCTTGACCTGCACCAAAGACATGTCAACCACGTTTTGGGCCGGCTCCGCCGACATGGACTGTATGCTAAACCCGAGAAATGTGAATTTGAGCAGCAGAGCATCCAGTTCTTGGGGTTGGTGATTTCCGCAGCAGGAATTAAGATGGACCCCCAAAAGGTTTCTGCTATATTGGACTGGCCTGCACCTACAGATAAGAAGGGGATACAACGTTTTGTGGGGTTTGCAAACTTTTACAGGAGATTCATTAAAGGCTTCTCTGCTATCATTACCCCAATCACGCAACTGACCAAACAGAACCTGCGGTTCTGCTGGAGCCCAGAGGCTCAAGACGCCTTTGAAACTTTAAAGAAATTATTCACTTCAGCCCCTATTCTCAGCCACCCTGATCAATTGCTTCCCTACATACTTGAAGTGGATGCCTCTGAAACAGCAGTAGGGGCAGTTGTTTCACAACGTCAGGGTCTTAAAGATTTAATGCATCCTGTAGCCTTCTCTCCCCATCAGAAAAGAACTATGATGTAGGGGATCGAGAACTACTAGCCATCAAAACAGCTTTGGAGGAATGGAGGTACCTGTTGGAAGGCGCAGCACATCCCATATTAATATACACGGATCACAAAAATTTGGAGTACTTGAGGTCTGCCAAGCGTCTAAAGCCTCGTCAAGCTCGATGAGCATTGTTCTTTTCTAGGTTTTCTTTCCATATAACCTACCGACCAGGATCAAAAAATATTAAGCCAGATGCTTTATCCCGCATGTATGATGACCCCAAGGAATCAGTAACCCCAGATACCATCTTACCCAAAGGTAACTTCCTGATGATACAGTCTGACCTACTCTCACAGATAAAACTAGCCTCCGTGGGCATCTCTGGCCCTGCCGGAATCAATTTGTCATCTAAGGAAGGGTTGTTGTGGCAGGAAGACTGGATTTTTGTGCCAGAAAATTTACGGGTGAATGTTTTAAAGCTACTTCACGATCACCCATTGGCAGGCCATTTCGGCATCCATAAGACTCTCGATTTGGTACGACGTACCTTCTGGTGGCCAGATCTGGAAGGGTTCTGCAAGAGATACGTGAGCTCATGTGCTGTCTGTATCCAAAGCAAGACTGCAAGAAGCAGGGCTTGGGGTTTACTCAAGCCTTTGCCTGTCCCTGACAGGCCTTGGAAAATGATCTCTATGGATTTTGTAGTAGAACTTCCACCTTCTGAAGGTTGCACAGCAATCTTTGTAGTGGTCGATCGGTTATCTAAGATGGCCCATTTTCTGCCCTTAAAAAATACACCATCTGCCTTGGAAACAGCCCAAGTATTTATTAAAGAGATTGTTAGGTTGCACGGAATCCCTGCAAACATTGTGTCTGATCGAGGTGTGCAGTTAACATCACGTTTCTGGAGGACCTTATGTGGGGTCCTGAAGATTGAATTATCCCTTTCCTCAGCTTATCGCCCTCAAACTAATGGGCAAACAGAAAGGACTAACCAGACACTCGAACAGTACATTCGATGTTTCACTTCCTTCGTTCAAGACGACTGGGTGTCTTTATTACCATTAGCAGAATTTGCTTATAATAATGCCAGTCACTCAGCTACAGGACAATCACCATTCTATGCCAATTATGGTTTTCACTTGTCTTTTTTTGCCCCGATTTTATTCCAGAATCTACAGTTCCAGCTGTCCAGAACACAGTGGACTTCCTCAAACGCAATAACCAAGTACTACAAGAAGCAGTAACAAAAGCACAGGCAGACAACAAGAGAGCATTTGACAAGAAAAGAAGAGGGGAACTAAGTCTTCAGTTGGGCGATCAAGCATGGCTATCTACAGCAAACCTCAGATTGGCGTGTCCTTCGAAGAAACTTGCACCCAAGTTTATAGGTCTGTTCCCGGTGAAGAGGAAATTGAACGAGGTATCGTATGAACTATCCTTACCTGACTCTTTAAAATTCACCCTGTATTTCATGTGTCACTTCTGAAACCTGCAACACCAGATGCCTTTCCTAATAGGGGGGCGGGCCCACCTGAACCAGTGTTGGTTGATGGAGAAGAGGAATATGAGGTGGAAGCAGTGTTAGACTGCAGAAGGAGGAGGAACCAATTGCAGTATCTAATTAAATGGAGAGGTTATGGTCCTGAGGAGAACTCTTGGGAACCAGAATGTAATGTCCATGCCAGAGAGCTAGTTTGTGCCTTTTTCCGTGCCCATGCAGAAAAAGAAAACCAGCTAGGCACCCGGAGGCTGCCCATCGGGAGGGGGCAATGTCATGGGTCTGCCACCTAAGGGTTAACTTAGTGCAGACTAATTGCAATGATTGGCAACAGGCTGCCCTATTTAAACACCTCAGAAGCACTGTGTCCTTGCTGTCTGATCTGTAGCTTTAATTTGAGTCTGTTCCTATGCTTGTATTGATTCCTGTATTGACCTGGCTTGTCTGACTTCGTTGCTTTCTCCAGTCCTGACCCCGGCTTGCTTTGACTCTGCTATACCTGCTTCCTGCCTGATATCCTGCTGCCAACCCCTGCCTGTACACCGACTACTATCTGCCTGCTGCTTGAACTGTATCTGATTACCTGTGTCTGAAACCGGCTTGTCTGACCCTGCCCCAGTCTTTGCCCATCCAGCTCCTTCCAGTGCCTAGAGACGCTGTCCTGCATCCGCTGTGCATCCGCACCTCTTTACCTGCTTCTTCCTGCTGCTCAGCAATCCAGCCGGGTTCAGTGACTTATCAGCTACTCTTCTCAACTGCCAACAGAAGACCAGCGCAGGCACTCTTACCTCACTGCGCTCTTGCATCCACTGTTGCAACTCCAGTGGTGCCTGAGCCAGGGCTGTACGAGAGGTCTCCCTCTGCACGTCAGGCTCTGCTACAAGGTACGTGACAAGGGGTGTGTTGTCGGTCCGTGGCCATGCTTTTGGTCTCGTACATGGCATGTTCCTATCCATTTAAATGTAAGTGTAATATCATTTTTAATAAAGAAGATTTTATCTTACTACACTATGAGACTTCTCCCTGTTTGCACTTTATATACACTCACTAGCCACTTTATTAGGTACGCCTGTTTAATTGCTTGGTAACAAATTGCTAATCGGCTAATCACATGGCAGCAACTCAATGCATTTAGGCATCTAGACGTGATGAAGACGACTTGCTGAAGTTCAAACTGAGCATCAGAATGGGGAAGAAAGGGGATTTAAGTGACTTTGAACATGGCATGGTTGTTGTTGCCAGACCGGCTGGGTTGAGTATTTCAAAAACTGCTGGGATTTTCAAACACAACCATCTCTCTGGTTTTTCAGAGAATGGTCTGAAAAAGAGAAAATATCCAGTGAGCGGCAGTTGTGTGGAGGAAAATGCCTTGTTGATATCAGAGGTCAGAGGAGAATGGGCAGACTGGTTCCAGGTGACAGAAAGGCAACAGTAACTCAAATAACCCCTCCTTACATCCAAGGTATGCAAAATACCAACTCTGAATGCACAACACATACAACCTTGAAGCAGATGGGGTACAGTAGCAGAGGACCACACCAGATGCCACTCCTGTCAGCTAAGAACAGGAAACTGAGGCTACAATTTGCACAGGCTCACCAAAATTAGACAATAGAAGATTGGAAAAACGTTGCCTGGTCTGATGAGTCTCAATTCTCAACGGTTAAGACTTTGTTAGTGGTGTAATGGTGTGGGGGATATTTTCTTGGCACACTTTGGGCCCCTTAGTACCAATTATGCATTGTTTAAATGCCATGGCCTACCTGGGTATTGTTGCAGACCAACTCCATCCCTTTATGACTACAGTGTACCCATCTTCTAAAGGCTCCTTCCAGCAGGATAATGCACCATGTCACAAAGCTCAAATCATCTCACCACTGGTTTCTTCACCATGACAATGAGCTCTCTGTACTCCAATGGCCTCCACACTCACCACATCTCATCCAATAGAACACCTTTGGGATGTGATGGAACATGACAATGAGGTCACTGTACTCCAATGGCCTCCACACTAACTAGATCTCATCCAATAGAGCACCTTTGGGATGTGGTGGGACATGACAATGAGGTCACTGTACTCCAATGGCCTCCACACTCACCACATCTCATCCAATAGAGCGCCTTTGGGATGTGGTTGGACATGACAATGAGGTCCTGTACTCCAATGGCCTCCACACTCACCACATCTCATCCAATAGAGCGCCTTTGGGATGTGGTTGGACATGACAATGAGGTCACTGTACTCCAATGGCCTCCACACTCACCAGATCTCATCCAATAGAACACCTTTGGGATGTGGTGGAACATGACAATGAGGTCACTGTACTCCAATGGCCTCCACACTCACCACATCCCAATTCAATAGAGCGCCTTTGGGATGTGGTGGAACATGACAATGAGCTCTCTGTACTCCAATGGCCTCCACACTCACCAGATCTCATCCAATAGAGCACCTTTGGGATGTGGTGGAATGGGGAGATTCCCATCATGGATATTCAACTGACAAATCTGCAGTAACTGTGTGATGCTATCATGTCACTATGGAACAAAATCTCTGAGGAATGTTTCCAACACCTTGTTGAATCTATGCCACGAAGAATGAAGGCAGTTCTGAAGGCGAGGATCCAAACCTACTAGCAAGGTGTACCTAATAAAGTGGCCAGTGAGTGTATATGAATGCTGGTGAGCACTGCTTGAAGTAATGGTTAAGGCATGCTTTCTTGGTGTGGGGATCATATTGCCATATGTCATTGACAGGGTCACAGAGCTATCTAGATGTCTGATGGTGAGCGTGTCGGCCATCCGTAGAGAGAAAGTGCATTTGATCTCTGTAACTCAAGATCATTCCGGTCTGGTTTTGCTTGAGAACAACTTTTTGCATTGGAGCACCTTTACAAAATATTTTTTTGAGCTTGGAGCACTTTAATTGCTTATATCATATTATGGAATATATGTTTATATGAATTTTTCAATTTTATGATATTCATTTTTCGATTAATTGTGGGTATGCATTGAGTATATTGATTTTTAAGAATATAGGATTATGTTTATTTAAGTATCAATTATGTCACTGATATGTTTATTTGGTTATGAGTAGAGAGTTGTAAATATTTTTTTACTTATAGGGCCCGCGCAGAGTAGAATTTTTTTCTCCTACTTCCACTTTTACTTCACTACATTTTTTCGATGATTTCAATACTTCTACTCTGATATTTTTTTTTTGTGCTGCATAGTTACTCGTTACAATTATAAAAATTACCACTGCCAGAACAGTAGATGACAGGTTTCATGAAGCTCAAAACATGTGTATTATCAGCGCATACGAAAATAAATGCTACTGTATGTATAAATAAAAGCTGCATTTGAAATAATAAAAAACAATATGATGTTTAAACTTTTGACTTCTTTCTTTAACCACTTAAGCCCCGGAAAAGATTTTACCCCCTTCCTGACCAGGGGGTATTTTGCGATTCGGCACTGCGTGACTTTAACGGACAATTGCGCGGTCGTGCGACGCTGTAGCTAAACTAATTTGGCGTCCTTTTTTTCCCACAAGCAGAGCTTTCTTTTGGTGGTATTTGATCACCTGTGCGATTTTTTGATCATGCGCTATAAACAAAAAAAGAGCGTAAATTTTGCAAAAATAACAATATTTTTCACATTTTTTTATATGAAATTCCCCCCCAAAAAAATGTAAAAATCAAATTTTTTTAACATTTTCGGCCAATTTGTTTTATGCTACCTATGTTTGGTAAAAAAAAATCGCAAAAAGCGTATTTTGATTGGTTTGCGCAAAAGTTATCGCGTTTACTAACAAAGGGAAAGATTTTTGTCATTTTTGTTGTTTTTTTTTTTAACGCGTAATGGCGGCGATCTGCGATTTTTTTTTTGCGGTACTGCGACATTGCGGCAGACAGATCGGACCCTTGACTGACATTTTTGACACTTTTGGGGTTACCAGTGACATTTCTACAGTAATCAGTGCTATACATATGCACTGTTACTGTAAAAATACACTGGCAGTGAAGGGGTTAACTTTTTTTTGAAAGGGAGGGGCTATGTGTGTCCCTAGGGGCGTGCTTTCTACTGTGATTGGCTGTGGCTTCAGATGTATGAAGAGTGATCAACGGTTCTACATAGTAGAACCGTATGATCATCCTTCATACACAGGGGAGAATGACAGACAGCTTGTTTACACAAGCCGCCTGACTTTCTCCCTCTACCCCGCCGATCGCAGAGTGACCGGCAGACATCGGGTCCGCCGGTCACACGCGCGGGGGGGTCCGTGACCACGCGGGAGCGGGAGCGCGCCTCCGGGGTCGCGCGCTCGCTCCCTAGACCCTCACAAGCTAGTGACGTAGCCCTACGTCACTTTGCCTGTGAGGGGCTGACTGCCGACGTAGATCAGCGTTAGGCAGTCGGCAAGTGGTTAATAACTACATAACACAGTACTTGTACTTTTACTTTCAGTACTTGAGTAGCAATTTTTTCCCAAAACTACTGGTACTTTTACTTTTAGTACTTGAGTAGCAAAATTTAAAAAAAAAACTACTTGCAATACTTAAGTACAAAAAATGTTGAATACTTTAGTACTTCTACTCAAGTCACGTTTTGATCGAGCACTTGTACTGTTACTCAAGTATGGGTTTCGAGTACTTACTATACAACTCTGCCCTTTATGCAGCAGGTGGTACTTCAGGCTCACTGCGGGGCTCCCTCCTGGCCTTAAGCAAGCTGCAGATCCCCCAACCTGCCACAATGCCTCCCAGTTTCAATAGTGCCACCATGCCTCCCATAATAAACTGCAGTGCCCATCAACTTCCCACAGTGCTCCAATCCCTCTGGATGCTCCCCACAATACTGTCCAACCTCCCACAGTGCCGCCCAGCCACCAGCAGGGTTGCATAGCTTGCTGCAGAGCCTTCAGCTCCCTATAGTGCTCCCAACATCCAACAGTGTCGCATATTGCACCCCATTCCTTGCAGTGCTTCCTAGCTTGCTTTTTGGCAGGTGGTGGCCATAGCGAGCAGCTGAGCCATCCTCCAATGTAAAGTGAACTTCAGGTTAATATGATACCTTTTCCAACGACTCTCCCCGATGTGTGGGTGACAGGCAGAGACCGACCCCTTTTTTTTCACTCTCCTGGCTGCACGGCTGCACTGCCTCACTGCCAAGGGTTCCCATTACTGGCCCATCTGACAGTCAGTGGACACAAGTAGCATTCTCTCACTCTCTTCGGCTCAGCATGACAACCAAATAAAGGTACCATGAGGCTGGATGTGGTTAACGTTCTTTTAATGGAAAGCCTCAATCAATACATGTACCCATGTACTACTCTGGCATTTTTTCCCCCCTCTATTCCCCCCCCCCTTTCTAACGGTTTCCAAAAACTGGTGCTGCTACCTACATACCAATATACTTCTTCTGTTATCACCAATGTGATGCAGCATACATTACAATATATTGACATACCTATAATTAATTTTTTTCAGCCAGCTGTATGGAAACCAAGATCTTACTACAATTTTCCCATATGTGTTCTCGCCTGGTCCCCGTTTGGTTGCTGCAGATTTCGGCCCCTTCAGCACCCAGGTTGGACTTGGTGCCTCTGCCCAATGGCAGCGTCATACCCATCAGTTTGACCTAATCATATGTAAGTGTGGATCTCCCCACATGGGCTATATACTTAATTGAGTTCCCTTACTTATTAGTCAGCACTTTGTATATTATTCCATACTGATATATATTTATTTTATAGACACACTAATGCATCATTACTCCTGATGAGTGGGCAATCGACCCACGAAACGCGTTGAGTTCAAAACACTATATATATATATATATATATATATATATATATATATATATATATATATATATGACAATTTATATGCAATTCTGGTATTATCATCCTGCCATCATGCTTTATATGCAATATAATGATGCCTGTGTGTAATATTGGTCATGTATTCTATGCATGTTGTATGGTCATTTATTTTATGCATGTTGTTTTACAATAAACTTTTATCATCTAAGTGACTTGTTTGTTCACCTCAATCAAAGTCCCACTAGGGCAAATGTTTTTCTGTGTCAATCAATACATGGCTTTTCTTGGGTTTGCAGACCCCAACACATTTCTTTAGGCAAAATTTAAGGAATAGTCGATAGCAGGCCCTGCTAGCATCTTCTGCAAAGGGCACTCACTCCCTGTAACTCTGTTACCCTTCTCTGCCTAGCAGAGGCGTAACTAGAACCTTCAGGGCCCCAGTGCAAGAAATCATGAAGGGCCCCCCAGACCCCTGGCCGGGACCCTTCCCTTTAAGCCTGGGGCTCTTCCCACTGATCCTGGAGCCCTTTACTCTGATTGCGGGGCCCTTTATTACAGTCCTGCAGCAGGACCCTTTCACAAGTTCTGCAGTGGCCCCCTTCCTGCCATCTTGGGACTTCCCCACGGTGGTGGAATGCCAGGGCCGGGTCGCAAGTGTGACCTTAGCGATCCTGGAAGTTCACCTATTCAGGTGTACAGGGGAGCCGCACAGGCCCCTTGGAGCATGGGGCCCGGTTGCAATTGCATCCCCTGCAACCCCTGTAGTTACGCCCCTGCTGCCTAGGCAAGGAAGGGAGGAACCAAAGGGTGGACAAACACCCAAGGCCTTCCTCTGGACCTGAACTGACCCACTGGAGCTCTCCTTCTCTCTCTCAGGGCTATGATAGGGATCCCCGGGGCACCCTCCTGCTGAAGAAGGAAGAGCAGGAGCACAGCTGCTAAATCTTGCCTCTTCTCCTTCCACTCCAGACTGACCCACCTCCCTCTCTGGTCCTGCCTAAACTCCCAACCTTCTCCAAGGGGGAGGAGACATCTTAAGGGGACCTTCTCTACCTCTCTACCAACTGCCTACATGCTGCAGAGCCTTCAGCCACCACACAGTGCCCCCCAACCTCCAACAGTGTCTTAAAGCACACCCCAGTCCCTGCAATGCCTTCTATTCTCCCACACAATGCCCCTGCAAAGTCCCCAACCTCCTAGAGGGACCCCAAGTCTCTTTCAGTGACATATCCACCATAGTTTTCCCCCAGCTCCCACCCAAAACCTTTTCCCTTACAGGACCACCAAGTCTGCAGCAGATTCATACACACAAAAGGTGAAAACAGAGAGAATTTATGGCAAAAAATGCTAATAATCTTCTGCCTCCCAGGGTAGGCACCAACTCACCCTACATTAAATGGTGGAGTTCTCATAAGCTTGACAGACTAAGTGTAACCAAATAAATGGGGGATCAAAGAGGTCCAGCCCAGAATAAAGCTACTTCATGTGAGGACGAAACAACCTTAAAACACTGGGTAAACTTTATTAGTATTTAATACAATAATCACAAAAATACAACAATTTCAAAAATGCAAAAGTACCTTTCAGCTCCCACCTTTAAAAACTATAGGGCCATCCTTTTTTAGAGCATAGACAAAACATTATATTGTGGATGTCTTAGCTCTCCGTACAGAATGTCCTTTGTAATGAATTGTAAGCCGGTATTAGGAAACAGATAAGTATTTTTAGCACACACCTTGAAAGCGGAATTTTAAAAGCTAGTTATACTTCCATTGGCTTCATTTATCTGGAAAATTTCTTTCTCTATGCCTCATTGACGTAGTCTTGTTTGAGTCATGTTTCCACCTGAACAAGCTAATGATTTTATAGTTTATGTACAGAGAGAGCGATGTGTAAGAGTAATACTTCTCTCTGCTTGGTATTGTCATGCTTTCTACACTTTCATTTTAACTTCAGTGAGTGTAGCACAGCAAAGCCTCACTGACATGTCTCGGTCAACCACATAACCCAAAAAGAGGAGCATTCAGCATCCCAAATGCATATGCAATGCTGGAAACAAGGAGGGGGGGGGGGGTTATTAACTGTCCCATTTACAGAGCTGTCAATCAGGTGGGTGCCATATGGTGGGTCATGGCTTTTATGTCTTCTCTGACAGCTTAAGATGCTTTATGCCCTCTCTATTAACAAATCCTGTATGTTTTTGGGCATGATGGTGACCTTCTTGTCAGAGGTTAGTGTCCTTGAAGAGTCCTATAAGATAGGCCTCTGAGGCCTCCTGCCAAAACCATGACAGTGGAGTTCTGGAAGCGTCTTCTTGGCATGTATGGAGCAGATTATTCTTAAAAAATGATGTGCAATAATGACATAAATTCATAAACATAAAATCAATTATGAAATGAAAAAATAGTCAATTTGCATTAGTGTGCGACACCTGTGAAATAAAAAATAATGTCCAACACAATATATTATGCGTCTTCCCCGTGACAATATATCCTTCCACCACCAATAGTGATATCCTCCACCAAACAGGATGGCCTGCTTACCAGAAAAAAAGACCTCAGTAGATCAGCAGTGCTTTGGGTTTAACAAAGCCAGGGTCTTGTTTCACCAGAGGAATGAGAGGGCTAGTGGACTCTCCTATATGCATCTGGCCATTCATCTAACTTCACAGCCTTATAAAGGATGTCACTCCCTTCTTACCTATCAGAGCGGCATCACCGTTGTCCTGGGCAACCTCCAGCTCCAACACACAGAGCTCCCTCCCTAAGGGGGATTTCCAGAGCTCCATGACAGTGGAGCTCTGGAAGTGTCTTGAAGTGTTGGGTGATCTCCCTGACAAATCGCTGGAAAGGCAGCTTTTTGTTTACAAGCAGCTCAAGGGATTGCTGGTAGCATCTTATCTCCTGAGGAGCCACTGTGACAGGCCTTTAGTAGTGAGGCTCCTTGATTCCACTGGTGGCTGGGGTGCTCTGGCGGGTGGCTTTGGTGGCCTGCTGCTTGAGGGGAGCTTTCCAGACGGTGGGTAAACAAGTGATCTGGTTTGAATGGGGAGCAGGTGTGTTAAATTTGGTGTTATCGCTCTCACTCTCTCCTACTGGTCACTGGAAGTTCAACATGGCACCTCATGGCAAAGAACTCTCTGAAACAAAACAATTGTTGCTCTACATAAAGATGGCCTAGGCTATAAGAAGATTACCAAGACCCTGAAACTGAGCTGCGGCATGGTGGCCAAGACCATACAGCGGTTTAACAGTACAGGTTCCATTCGGAACAGACTTCGCCATGATTGACCAAAGAAGTTGAGTGCACGCGTTCATCGTCATATCCAGAGGTTGTCTTTGGGAAATAGACGTATGAGTGCTGCCAACATTGCTGCAGAGGTTGAAGGGGTGGGGGGTCAGCCTGTCAGTGCTCAGACCATACGCCGCACACTGCATCAAATTGGTCTGCATGGCTGTCATCCCAGAAGGAAGCCTCTTCTAAAGATGATGCACAAGAAAGCCCACTGTTTGCTGAAGATTATCAGACTAAGGACATGGATTACTGGAACTATGTCCTGTGGTCTGATAAGACCAGGATAAACTTATTTGGTTCAGATGGTGTCATGCGTGTGGGGCGGCAACCAGGTGAGGAGTACAAAGACAAGTGTGTCTTGCCTACAGTCAAGCATGGTGGTGGGAGTGTCATGGTCTGGGGCTGCATGAGTGCTGCTGCCACTGGGGAGCTACAGTTCATTGAGGGAACCATGAATGCCAACATGTACTGTGACATACTGAAGCAGAGCATGATCCCCTCTCTTTGGAGACTGGGCCGCAGGGCAGTATTCCAACATGATAACCACCCCAAACACACCTCCAATACAACCACTGCCTTACTAAAGAATCTGAGGGTAAAGGTGATGGACTGGCCAAGCATGTCTCCAGACCTAAACCCTTTTGAGCATCTGTGGGGCATCCTCAAATGGAAGGTGGAGGACTAACATTCACCAGCATAGAAACGAGCCCAAGTACAAAATAGGTAATTTAAGCACCAACATCCAGATTGAGATAAAAAAATAAGGGGGGGAGAAAGGAGACTGTGTTCCCCAAACTACAGCCTACCAACATAGTTACATAGTTACATAGTTACATAGTTAGTGAGGTTGAAAAAGACACCAGTCCATCCAGTTCAATCTATGATGTGTGTGTGTGTGTTTACTGTTAACCGCACATTGTATACCCCTGTATGTTTTGGTCTTTAAGGTGCCCATCTAATAGTTTTTTGAAACTATCAATGCTCCCTGCTGATACGACTGTTTGCAGGAGAGAATTCCACATCCTTACTGCTCTTACAGTGAAGAACCCCCTGCGTATTTTAAGGTTAAACCGCCTTTCCTCTAGTTTTAGTGAGTGGCCACGTGTCTTATTGTATTTCCTTAATAGGTTTTTCCACATGCTAGGGTTGCCAGTACAATATTTGTACATTTGTACAACAGGGAATAAAAGGGGGAAGGGACAAAAAGCAGTGGATT
Organism: Pelophylax lessonae; assembly: GCF_965119305.1. NCBI lineage: Eukaryota > Metazoa > Chordata > Amphibia > Anura > Ranidae > Pelophylax > Pelophylax lessonae. The sequence goes on along the minus strand of NC_138770.1, from coordinate 59,033,885 downwards.
TGGACTTTTAGGTACCCCAAAAATAGTGGTCAACTATAACAAAAAAATGTATAAAAGTAGAAATGTATTCGATACATAATCTAAAAAGTAATGAACGACAAAGGGAATTAATTCTAAAAAGACACATGAAATTCATATCATACAAACACGGAGTGAAACTGGTTGTTACACTTAAGACAGAATGTGACAATTTCTTTGGAGTGACTGTTGCCTCGACATGTTTCGCAGTTGTAATCCGCTTCCTCAGGGGGATTTACAGTGCATACACATTCTAAGGGTATAATGACAAGGTGTAAGCTGAATGCAATAAAAGGTAATTGTACTAAGGACCTCCTTCCTTCTGGTGACCCCTCTAGCGATATAAAGATCTATATAGAGGAATCAAGGACCTTCCTCCTCCTGCTGGTGATTCCTCTAGTATTATAAAGATCTATATAGAGGAATCAGGACCTCTTTCCTCCTGCTGGTGATTCCTCTAGTATTATAAAGATCTATATAGTGGAATCAGGATCTCCTTCCTCCTGCTGGTGATTCCTCTAGTGATAAGTAAAGATCAATCAGAAGCTCCTTCTTCCTGCTGTTAATCCCTCTAGTGGGATCGTTAAACATTCCCATAGACACACTCCTAAACCTTGTGAACAGCCTTCCCAGCAGTGTTAATTTTGGCAGCAAATTTCAATTTAGTTTTAGTCTTAGTCTTAGGACTAAAATGGCATTTTAGTTTTAGTCCCATTTTAGTCTTCTGCAAGTGTTTTAGTTTTAGTCGTATTTAGTCGACTAAAACTCCAGTATATTTTAGTCGACTAAAACGCCCTACATTTTAGTCGACTAAAACTCATTTTATTCATCTATAATCAAATGGGTGTAGTTCAATTGTAATTTGTAATGCATTATTTAAGCATTTTTCTACAATTTCCAAACTCATTATATACTACTGCTGGTCCTGGAGTGAAAAATCTAATATGTTATTATTTATGCTTTGAGCATGCACCAGTGTTAATTTTTGGCAGCAGATTTCGATTTAGTTTTAGTTATAGTCTTTTGACTAAAATGTCATTTTAGTTTTAGTCGTATTTTAGTCTTAAGACTAAAATGCCATTTTAGTTTTAGTCGTATTTTAGTCATCTGAATTGTGTTAGTCGACGAAAACGTTTTAGTCGACAAAATTAACACTGCTTCCCAGAAGAGTTGAAGCTGTTATAGTGGGCAAACTCAATATTGAGCCCTATGGACTAAGACTGGGATGCCATAAACATATACTTTTGGGAATATAGTGTATATAGAATAACAATTAAAAAAAAAATTGAGATATATGAATAAAATACAAATTAAATATTACAAATGTAAAAAATCATTAAGAAAATAATAGTTAAAGCAGAACTCCAGGGAAAAAAATGTTGTGTTCTGCTTTAAGAAAAGAAGGAGAACATCTGTTAATTGACTAGGGGAAACTAAATGTTAATAAAAAACAAAAAAAAACAGAAACAAAAAAAAAAAGAAACGTTTTAAATGTCGGGCTGCTTCAGCAGCAGGACTGGGCAGATTGCAAAGTGAATTTTCACTTAAATTAGTGAATGATAGGTGCAAAGTGAATTTTCACTTCTTTTCATGAATAAAGCGCAGAAAGTACATTTTCACTAACTTCAGTCAAGCTAAGTGAAAAAATCACTTTGCAAATAAAAATACCCAATCTTGATAGAAAAAAAAATATGTTTGCTAAGCACAAGTTAGCACAATTTCTCTGCATTCACTAAGCTAAGTCAAATTACCTCTGCAATGTGAACGTTCTCTTAATGAATTTGTGTTTTTTTTTTTTACTTGCCCATGATTGGGTATTCTCTGTGAAGCAAATTTTCACTTCATCTCATTCCCTAAAATAACTGAAAAAATTCACTTTGCAAAGTGAGCATGCTCTATTTCTTTAGTAAACTAATGCCAATCTCTATACCAAAAGTTCCCATAACACATTGCACACATGCTGCACCCCCCACCCCAAAGCACCTTGTCCCCATGTTGATGAGGACAAGGGCCTCTTCCCAACAACCCTGGGCGGTGGTTGTGGAGGTCTGCGGGCAGGAGGTTTATCAGAATCTGGAAGCCCCCTTTAACAAGGGGGCCCCCAGATCCCGGACCCCTCCCTATGTGAATGAGCATGGAGTACATTGTACCCCTACCCATTCACCCCAAAAAAAGGCAGTGTATGTAAATAATGACGAGACAGTTTTGAGAAGCTTTATTAAAATCTTCCTCCGATCTTCTCCTCCGGTCTTCTCCCCTCCTATCTTCTCCCTCTGGTCTTCTCCCATCCGATCTTCTCCTCTCCGATCTTCTCCCTCTGTTTTCTCCATCCAGTCCTCATTCTCTGGTCTTCATCCTCCGGTCCTCCTCCGACAATATCTCCGGTGATTATGCCGGCTCCGGTCTATGCAGCTTGTTATATAGCCATTCTCCCTGTGACCTCACCCGCAGACCCTGTCCCCCTTATGGCGTCATCTGTGACATAAGGGGGCGGGGTCTCCGGGTGACATCACCGGGAGGTCACACCCCTAATGGCTATATAACAAGCTGCATAGACCGGAGACGGCATAATCACCGGAGACATCAGAGGAGGAGGACCGGAGGGTGAAGACCGGAGGGAGAAGACAGAGGGAGAAGATCGGAGGGGAGAAGATCGGAGGGGAGAAGATCGGAGGAAGATTTTTAATTAAGCTTCTCAAAACTGTCTCCTCATTATTTATATAAACTGCCTCTTTTTGGGGTGAATGTGTAGGGGTACAATGGGAGGGGGTCAGGGATCTGGGGGCCAAATTGTTAAAGGGGGCTTCCAGATTCCAATAAGCCCCCTGCCAGCAGACCCCCACAACCACCGCCCAGGGTTGTCGGGAAGAGGCATTTGTCCTCATCAACATGGGGACAAGGTGCTTTGGGGTGGGGGGGGTGCAGACTTCCCCCTGCCCCAAAGCACCCAACCCCCTCATGTTGAGGGCGTGTGGCCTGGTATGGTCCAGGGCGGTGGGGCCACTCGCTCATCCCCTCCCCTTTCCCGGCCTGCCAGGCTGCATGCTCTGATAAGGGACTGGTATGGACTTTGGGGGGGACCCTACGCCATTTTTTCAGCATGGGGCTCCCCTCAAAATCCATACCAGACCCGAAGGGCCTGGTTTGGAACCTGGTGGGAACCCTACGCAGTTTTTTTCCCATTTTGGCGTGAAGTTCCCCCTCAAGATCCTCAGAGCCCAAGTCAGATCATCCTGATCCGACTTGTGATGCGACTTCCATTCAAATCGATGGGCTCCCATAGGGAACCATTGATTTTTACATAAAAAAAAAAAAGTATAACGTGGCTTAAGGTTGTATAAGCAACGTTAAGCAACGTTAAGCAACGTTAAGCAGCCTTTATCAGCGTCAGACGTTTTTACAGCCATGCCACTTGGAGCTCCTAAAAGCCTGTGAGCATGAGGCCATAAACATGGCAAGGCATTTTTAAGCTGCAAAAAAAAAAAACGTCTGACGCTCCTAAAAGCAGCTGCAAAAACGCCCTGTGTGCATGGGGCCTCATAGTGATATTAAAGTCTCATTTTTAATTAAAAAAAAATAACAAACATGTTCTACTTACCTCCTCTGTGCAGTTGGTCTTGCGCATTGCAGCCGGATCCTCCTCTTTCCAGGTCCCTCGTTGCTGCTCCTGGTCCCTCCCTCCTGTCGGGGGGCCCCCACAGCAAGCAACTTGTTTCCATTCAGACACGGAGCTGCAGTTCAGCCCCGCCCCCTCTCTTTGTCCTGATTGGCTATCTGCAGGGGCAGACTGGCAACTTTAGGCTGAGGGGGCAAGTACAAACCAGAGGCCCATGGTGCAGCGATTCGGCCTCCTCTCACTCTCCTTCTTCCTGTTCTCCTCCTGACCCCCATTCCAGGCTGAAGCTTCACTCCAGGTACTCTCTACTCACCAGCTGAATCCGGGTTCCCAACCTGGCCAGCAGGGGGGCGGTTGGGGGGAGCTGGGACAGCTTGGTTGGGGCTGGCCAGGGAAGAGTCTCCAGTAGGGCATTAAACCGGCCTCTGCTCAGACACAGTTTACATCATCCATGCTCTGTCCTTGTCCTCAACCCGCACTCAGTAGGTCAGTGGCTTTTTACTTCTCTTCACCAGGAATCCTTTAGGCATGTCTGTGGCAGAAGCAGTGCAGCCTTTTTACGGGGCATCAGAGAGGCCCAGGGGGCAACTGCCCCCCTGCCCCCTCACGCAGTCCTCCCCTGGTTATCTGACTTTGATTGACAGCCGCTGGAGCCAATGGCGCCGCTGCTATGTTTCAGTCAATCAGAGAGGGAGTCCTGGATGGCCGAGGGACTCCTGGACATCGCTGGACAGAGATGTGACTGAGGTAAATAATAGGGGGTACTGGGGAGGCTGCTAGAAGAAGGCTTCTAGATAATGATACTTTGTATCTCTCTATCTGCCGTCTGATCAACGTTTGTAAACAATGTTACATTGTATCTCTCTATCTCCCGCCTGATCAATGTGTATAAACAATGTTACTTTGTATCTCTCCCCCCCGTCTGATCAATGTTTATAAACAATGTTACTTTGTATCTCTCTATCTCCCATCTGATCAATGTTTATAAACAATGTTACTTTTTATCTCTCTATCTCCCGTCTGATCAATGTTTATAAACAATGTTACTTTGTATCTCTCTATCTCCCGTCTGATCAATGTTTATAAACATTGTTTATTTGTATCTCTTGTGACAGGAAGTCAGGTAAATCTGTGGATGTAGTCACAGACAGGAGATACATTTCCACCTGGTTTAGAAAATTCACCAATTACTATAGGGTGTCGACTGCAAAGGTAGCCAGAACTGTCTAAGGAAGTTGAAAGGCCTTCAGCTGTTCGGAATGAGGAAGTTAAGGCCTCTATAATTTGTCCAAAGGAAGTTCTATTGATTGCTGCCTCCTGACGCCGTGTGGGCTGGGGAGAGGAGGACAGTCAGATGTGTGCCTCCTGACGCTGTGAGAGCCTGGGAGAAGGATTGCTGCCTCCTGACGCCGTGTGGGTAGCGGAGGACAATCAGATGGGTGCCCCCTGAAGCTGTGTGAGCATAGGAGGGGAAGACCTCCTGAAGCGATGTGCGCTGAGGAGGGTAACAAGTGTGAAGACTACTCGAGGTGAGGTCTTGGATCGTTTCTATGTGAAAAGAAACCAATGGACATTTCCTGTGTGAAGGGGAAATTAATTAAGACTGAAGACTACTCAAGGTGAGGTCTTGGACTATTTCTATGTGGAAAGAAATACATGAACTGTTTGCTATGTGAAGAGACAAGCAAAGGGACATGTTCAATGTGAAGAGGAAAAGGGACATGTTCAATGATGTGAAGAGACAAACAAAGGAATGTGTTTTATGTGAAGAGAAAAGCAAAGGGACATGTTCAATGTTAAGAGGAAAAGAGACCTGTTCCATGGACATTTGTTGTATGAAGAAAAAACATGGACTATTGAGTGTCTGCTGTAGGATCAGCAAAGTTTGCCCAACAGTTAGTTGGAGACAGACTTCCGTAGGTAGGTTCCTGTATGTGAGAAGGTAGCCGCCCACAGTGGCAAGGATTTATTTTGTGTTTTATTTTATTTTGGGCTGTTTTTGACGCTTGCACTTGTGTGAAGAAAATTGCATGAATATACCAAACTGTTTTGCAACTACTTCTCGGCTATCTCAATGTGTGACAAGCTCCCCCAAGGGGTCATCCATACCCGCCACCGAGCTAAATCCCCACACTCTCTATCTCCTGTCTGATCAATGTATATAAACAATGTTATTGTCTATCTCTCTCCCCACCCCAGCAACAATAGATCCCCACAGCAAAAATGGACTACCCATAACAAAATACCCCCCCTCCGCAAAAATAGACCCCCAGTAGCAACAACAGATCTCCCCACAGACAACAACCATAGACCCTCCAGCAGCCAGCTATAATGGACTGCTCCCTCAACAGTAGATCCCTAGCAACCAGCATCAATAGACACTGTAGCACAACCCAGCACCCTTAGCCATTGCATGGATTTTGTGCTGGAGCATTCCTCTGAATTCCTGCTGAAAAAAAAAGTCCTGATAATAACAACTGCAGTAGGGAACAGACACAAAAAGATGCACTCCGCATCTTTCCAAAATAACAGTTTTTTTTTTTTTTTTATGCAATTAAAGGTTTTATACACATGAATACGTAGGTATCACATTATTATTAAAATTTTACTTATGGTAGCAAGGGGCGTAACATAGGCAGGCTAATTCTAATCAGGAATCGAAAGAATGCAAACATGTAATGAAAACATTATTAATGCCGTGTGCACAATGAGTGCAGTGTGCAATACATACAAAATATAATACAATAATATACAGGATGGACACATTTGCTTGACACATATTAAATGAGAAAATATTTCCATATATCTCGCTGTACATATATAATTAAAAATGAAAAATAAAAAACAAGCTTTTTTAAGATTTAATACATTGTGAAAAAGCTTTTACATGCTGGGATCAGATTTTCATGCATATTTATATTGTCATTTTTCATAAAACGTTCATGTTTTTAGCTTGCTTTACACATATGGTTGTTTTTCTGTTCAATTTATAGATTTATAGATCAGCCCCTGGCAAGATTTCTCAATGTCTTAGGGCAGACATTTCTCTTTACCTCCCCCTAAGTGTTAACCCCCCCCCTTAGTGTTAACCCTTAATCCCCCCCTCCCCCCTTAGTGCTAAAGTTGAGGGCTTGGCATTCTAAAAGAAAACAGCTAAGTTCAAGGGGAACTGTTTTTAAAAAAACCCTCATGTCTTCATAAAGAGGACCTGTTACGTTGACTGTATGGCGAACTGGAGGTGTTATGTTAGCCCCCTTGTAATGGAAATGGTTATGTAAAATAAATAAATAAATAAAAGAATAAAAAAAGACCAAAAAAAAAAAAAAGAAATAAAACAAAAGAAAATAAAAAAAATAACCTGTTTTAAATGATAACATTTAATATTTTATTTGTCATAAAAATAATAAAATAAAAACAAAACAATTGGGTCGAGCATCACTTAGGGTAAACCTTTTTACTAATTCTTACACAGCCCTGATGTCTCTATAAAGAGAACCTGTCACACTGAATGTATGGCAACCTGGAGGTGTTATGTCAGCCCCCTTGTAATGGAAATGGTCATGTAAAATAAATAAAAGAATAAAAAAGAACAAACAAATAAATAAATAAATAAATAAAACAAAAGAAAAGAAAAAAAAAACCTGTTTTAAATGATAACATTTAATATTTTATTTGTCATAAAAAAAAAAAAAAAAAAAACAAAACAATTGGGTCGAGCATCACTTAGGGTAACCCTTCTTACTAATTCTTGCACAGCCCTGATGTCTCCATAAAGAGAACCTGTTATGCTGAATGTATGGCAACCTGGAGGTGTTATGTCAGCCCCCTTGTAATAAAAATGGTTAAGTAAAAAAAAAAAAAATAAAAAAAAAAGGAAAAAGAAAATAAAAAGTAAGAAAAGGAAAAAAGAACCATTTTAAATAACAAAATGAAATAATAACTAAAAAAAAAAAAAAGAGAATTGATACTTAAATTGATAGAAAAAAAGAACCATTTTAAATATTAAAATCTAATAAAGAGCACAAAAAATGATTCTCATTGGATTCTATCGAGGTAAGCCCAAACAAACACAAAATATATATAAAACTTTATTTTTCAATATCCTCCAAATTTAGAAACTTATGTCATAGAAAATAGTACAATAAAACAAACAAACAGTTGGTTAACCTCGAGCATCACTTACTTAGGGTAACCATTTTTACAACTTCTAACACAGCTCTGATGTCTCCATAAAGAGAACCTGTCACGCTGAATGTATGGCAACCTGGAGATGTTATGCCAGCCCCCTTGTAATAGAAATGGTTAAGTCAAATAAATAAAAAAAAATAAAAAATAATTATTTTAAAGAATAAATTCAAATACAATAACTAAACTCATTCAAAGGATATAAACTGAAAACAAAACAATCAGTTTACTTCTGTTAGGGCCCTTTCACACACGGAGTTCGTCAGGCGGACTCTGTTTTTCTAAGCGGGGGATCGATCCGCCGATCCCCCACTGAGCAGGAGGATGACAGCTCCGTCTCCACGCTGTGTGCGGAGACAGAGCTGTCAGGTCCCCATGCATCTCTATGGGGGAATCGGATGGGAACGGACTGTCTGTCCGTTCTCATCCGATCCGCTGGACGGATGGAAAATAGGGTTTCCATCCATCCAGATTTGACGAATCGGATCGGGTGTCAGCGGACATGTCTCCGCTGACATCCGATGCCCCATAGGGATGCATGGGGTGACTGTTCAGATCCACCAAAAAAACAGACAGGCGGATTCTGAACGGTCAGCCTGTGTGAAAGGGGCCTTAGAGTTTTACAAAAAAATGTATATACGTTTATGATTATATTATAAAACATAGTATTATATATTAAACGAATTATTTTCTTTGACGAAAGTTTTTAAATATATTTATTCTTATATTATAATATATAATATTATATATTATATAATATATATTATTTAAATATTATTATTTTTTCTTTTAAACTGTCTGATAGCAGTAAACCAATTGTTTTTTCTTTTATTATTTTCTATAACAAAAGTTTTTAAATTCAGAGAATGTTGAATAAAATAATAAGGTTTTATATATATATATTTTGTGTTTGTTTGGACGTATCTTGATAAAGTCCCATGGGTAACGTTTTTTTTTTTTTTTTTTTTTGGTCATTTAGTAGTATAAGGGATGGAGTGTGTCTGTCAATGCACCGGACCATATGAATTGATTAAATAATATTTTTTCTTTAAAGAACCCTCTTCCCCCTATGTAGGGACATTATTTATCATGGGGCCATTATTTATGGGTAAATCTAAACTAAAAAGCTGAAAACGCTTTTAGTGCATTGCTTAAAACATTTGCAAAAAAAAAAAAAAACTATTTTAAAATAATAAAACCAAACAAAATATTTAAAATAATGTTTTTTTTTTTTTTTTTTTAGAGGACCCTGCCTCCTCCCTCCATGCACACACATAAACACTGAGGACACACATTTATACATGGTTATTGATTATGTAATGAGTATTAGGTATTGCCCTGCAGGCCAGAATGAAAAGATTTAATATAGGGCCATCATTTATAATTAAGGTTAGACTAATGAACTGGAACGGTTTGCTTTTTTTTTTTTTAAAGCTCTGCCTATTTAAATATTGTAGTTTTTTTATTTTTTTTTTTTATTTTGCCATATCACACGCAGCTTGACTTTTTACATTTAAAAAAATAATAATTGTGTTTGTGGACAATTACATTTTGTTTTTCTTTTTTACTGAAAATATAGGCTGAAATTGCAAACTAAACATTTATACCATCTTTTTAATCAGGAAATACATAATAAATATAGAAAATATAGAATATATGCTAAAAATATAATAAATATACAGTATATTATAATAAGTTTGTCATATGTAATAAATATGTAATAATTATACAATTTCACACAAAAATGCACATTTTTACATGTCGGTGGAATTAAAAAACGAAAAACAAGCAGTGTATTGTTTTTAATGGGGTGGTTGACTTAAAGTCTTGTATTTTTTTCTTACCCTTGTAGCAAGTCCTCTTCTGTGTTGAAACAAATTGCTATTTCATCATTAATTAATTTTTTCCCCTCCTCCTGATCCCTACTGTATTGAGCCCACCTCTCACAGCTATTAGCTTACTTTGGCATTAATAATTTTGTTCCTGAACATTTGATGAAAGAAAACATCCCCAGCATCCATTTACATGTGTATGCTCCTTGGGTGGTAAGGCCTGGCTTGCAGTCTCCCCTCTAATTCATCCTAAAGGTGTTCTATTGGGTTGAGGCCAGTCAAACTCCTCCACCCCAAACTCGCTCAACCATGTCTTTTTGGACCTCTCTTTGTGCACTGGTGTGCAGTCATGTTGGAACAGGAATGGGCCATTCAACTGTTTCACAAAGTTGGGATCATGAAATTGTCCAAAATGTCTTGGTATGCTGATGAATTAAGAGTTCCCTTCACTGGAACTAAGGGGCCAAGCCCAACCCCTGAAAGTTCCTCATCTCCAAACTGGCTCATCCATGTCTTTCTGGACCTTGCTTTGTGCACTGGTGCGCAGTCATGTTGGAATCGGAAGGGGGCATCCCAAAACTGTTCCCACAAAGTTGGGAGCATGAAATTGTCCAATATGTCTTGGTATGCTGACGCCTTAAGAGTTTCCTTCACTGGAACTAAGGGGCCAAGCCCAACCCCTGAAAGTTCCTCTTCTCCAAACTTGCTCATCCATGTCTTTCTGGACCTTGATTTGTGCACTGGTGAGCAGTCATGTTGGAATCGGAAGGGGGCATCCCAAAACTGTTCCCACAAAGTTAGGAGCATGAAATTATCCAAAATGTCTTGGTATGCTGACGCCTTAAGAGTTTCCTTCACTGGAACTAAGGGGCCAAGCCCAAGCCCTGAAAGTTCCTCCAACCCAAACTCGCTCATCCATGTCTTTATGGACCTTGCTTTGTGCACTGGTCCAAATCATTTAGTGGAGGGGGGATTATGGTGTGGGGTTGTTTTTATGGCCGCCGCGGTTGGTGTTCGTGGCGGGGTTTCAAATGCGAGTGGCTTTTACTTGTTTTCGGGACAGATTTATTTTATTATGGTTACTTTTAATAAATGATACCTTTCATTACACACCGTTTGGTCTATCTGGATGCTATATGGAAAGGAGAGAGTGAGAACCTATCCTTTCTACCATGTTGAGGCTGGGAGCCCTGAGGTGGAGATACCATTGATGGAATGTCACTGTGTGGATGATAGGCGCATCTAGGTTAGCATCTGGTGAGTATACATTGCATGTGGGGTTGAAGGAGTGAAGCGCTACAAGTTTAAGTTAACCATCATGGGTGGGCCTCCCCTGTCTGCTGTGCAATGGTTTAATTACATACTGCACCATGAAGATCTCATTTTGTCACCCTTATTTTCATGCACTGCTATGTGGAAGGAACACTCATGAACCTAGACAGGTCCCCCTTTTCCAGTACTTTCAGTGAACTAAAGCTGTTTGCTTTTTTGATCAACTGTGATATCTGGATGATCGACTTTCTTCATTTTAAAGGACTAAGGAATTATTGTTAGATTTTATGGATTCATGGTAGATTTCAATATCACATCCCCTGATGAGGACACGCAGAGCCCTGTGTCGATACGCGTAGGGGAGGGGCCAAACGCCGGAGTCTGTGTGCAGCTACGAGCAGTATTGGTGCTCAGTGACACTCAGTTCGGGATCCTCGCCTGGACACCCAGGTTATAATTTGCAGTACCTCATACAGTGTGGTCAGGGCCGGTGCTAGACTATTTTACGCCCTAAGCAAGACCAGCTACTTGCGCCCCCCCCAAAAAATAAATAAAAAGGGAAAGGGTTAAAAACTCCTCTATGTAATACCCAGTGACCCTGATCTGATGGTTCCTCCATGTTATGCTGTCATACCCAGTGACCCCCATATTCCTTCATGTCCTTATGTCCCTCTATGTTACACCCAGGGACCCTGATGTTTTTCCATGTCACATCCTGGGACCCCAATATTCCTCAATGTCATGCTGTCATACCCAGTGACCCCAATCTTCCTCTATGTCACACCAGGAGCCCCTGATGTTCCTCCATGTCAAACTCGGAGAGACCCTGATGTTTTTACATGTCACACCTGGGGACATCAATCCCCCATGTCACACAAAGGGACCCCAATATCTCAGGGCACACATGATGACCCGAACCCCTGTTACACCCAGTGACCCCTATCCCCCATGTCACACCTGGTGACTCCGATTCACCATGGCAAACCTGGTGACCCCGACCCCGATTCCCTTTCACACCGGGGATCCTCCATGTCACACCCCGGGACCCCGATCCCCTGTTCTGGGGACACCCACTGGGGAACCCTACGGACTAACGTGTGTGTAAAGGCAGGCGTCCCAATACTTTTGACAATATAGTGTATATCATTACAAATACAGGAACAATGTCTTTTAAAACATTATTATTATATATATATATATATATATATATATATATATATATATATATATATATATATATTTTTTTTTTTTTTTTATTACTTTCATTAAGCTGATCTCTTTTAGATGTTTCTACCCCAAAAAACTGAAAGGACAATACATTCCCTTTAAGAACAAGGCCTCCTAGTCTGTTCCCTATAATAAATCTTTATAGTGTGCCGATCAATCGCGCCAACGCCTTCCATCTGGAGAACATCTCATCTGCCTACTGTCCACCGTCATGATCATCATTTTACTTTTACAGCAAGTAACTAATCTCAGTAATATTTATCGACAGCTCCAATATCACTGCAGCAAGACGGGGCCGTTCCTGGAACAAAGTGTAAGATATTGATTGATCTGTTATCTGCTCGCTGTGCCGGAGCAGCTACTGGTGCGTGTCAAATCTAAGGGTTTTTTTTTTTAGCCATGTTAGATAGAAGATATAGAGGGAGATATTAATCCAGAGACCATGGCATCAGCCAAACGCCGTAAGAAAGGAGAATGAAATAGAGATATTGAAAAGGTGAGATAAAGCCTTCATGGAGAGAGATAACTCAGATACACAAATCTGGTCAAACATTATAGATTGCCCCATCCACACAATCGAGATGGAGATGGGGGATATCCTCCTCTCTGCGTTATTGTATTCTGACAGCGGGATTCTTCTGCTGTCAGAATACACAGATACCGATTGGCTGCATGTGCATGTAAGAGGGGCTTTATGACTAGCTAGTAATGGCACCAAGAGCACAAGTCCCTACCCTTGTTCCTGTCCTTCATTGGGATACAGTGGGGTGACTCCCGAGCACAACAGGCACACCTGGAAGCACATGTCAGCCTAGCTGAACAAAATGGCCCTGCTGTTAAGCAGGCAAGGCCCCACTATAATTTACCTAGCACCTACCTTGGAGGGTGCTACATGTTCAAGAAACCAGTAGTGAGATGATTTGAGCTTTGTGACATGGTGCATTATCCTGCTGGAAGGAGCCATCAGAAGATGGGGACACTGTAGTCATAAAGGGATGGACTTGGTCAGTAACAATACTCAGGTAGGCCGTGATGTTTAAACGATGCTCAACTGGTACTAATGGGCCCAAAGTGTGCCAAAAAATATCCCCCACACCATTACACCACCAGCCTGAACCATGGATACAAGGCAGGGTGGATCCATGCTTTTTATACCAAATTCTGACCCCACCATCTGAATGTCACAGCTGAAATCAAGACTCAAAACATGTGTATTATCAGCGCATACGAAAATAAATGCTACTGTATGTATAAATAAAAGCTGCATTTGAAATAATAAAAAACAATATGATGTTCAAACTTTTGACTTCTTTCTTTAATAACTACATAACACAGTACTTGTACTTTTACTTTCAGTACTTGAGTAGCAAAGTTTTTTTAAAAACTACTTAAGTACAAAAAATGTTGAATACTTTAGTACTTCTACTCAAGTCACTTTTTGATCAAGCACTTCCACTTCTACTCAAGTCACTTTTTGATCGAGCACTTGTACTTTTACTCAAGTATGGGTTTTGAGTACTTTATACAACTCTGCTCTGACCAACCCGTATGGCAGCAACAACCATGCCACATTCAAAGTCACTTAAATCTGCTTTCTGGGGGCGTGGTCTGACCTCGGTTCGTTATGGCCGCTTGATCCCAGAGCTTCCGCGCACAGAGGACTTGCCCTTCACACTAACGCCGGTACAGAGGACTAAACCCCTGCTCAACATGAGGACATCCCGCTCCTGCTCTCCCCGAGGGTCTGGAACACAGCTGAGCTGCAATATTTCAGAGCTCTTCCAGACCCAGCCATGGGAAACACAGGTGCCATCTTCCTCCCCCTCAGGAACTGCATATCTCTCCTTTGACAGTCCAGACTCAAGCCACAGCCGCCGCCGGCGGACAACATAACGGGGGGGGGGTGGCCCTTGGCAAGTGGGGCCCCCGGGCAACCACCGGGCATGCCCAGTGGAAAAGACGGCCCTGCTAAACTGGGGGGGATTTCACCATACCTGTCCCCCCCACATTATTTCCTGGGGGGGATGTGTCCCCCCCGTCCCCCCCGGTTCCTACGCCCATGCTCAGAAGAGATCTTCAAACCCTAGGCTCTAGATTGGAGGAAGTAGAGATCACAACTAGCCTCCATGCTGCAGATATTCAAGCATACGCAGCAGACAACCACTCCCACCACCTCAGAGATATATATTGACACCTGGAGGACTTGGACAACAGGGGACGCAGGCATAACCTCAGGGTGCGGGGGCTCCCTGAAACAATTGAGCCCGGAGACATGCCCAAAGCAGTAATATCGATCTTCAATGACCTGCTTGGACCACCTTCTGTGACTCCCATCGAAATGGAGTGCATTCATGGAGCCCTACGCCCCAGAGGTCGAGACACTGACCCTCCACGCGACATTGTTTGCTGCCTGGTTAGCTTTCCCTTGAAGGAAGAAATTCTGCCGAGAGCCAGAGAGAGGCGCCGCATTCCTTACAATGGAACAGAGAATCAGATATACCAGGACCTCTCCAACATCACTTTACAACAAAGAAGAGATTTACGGCCCCTTCTGGAAATCCTCCGCTCCAGAAACATCACTTACAGATGGAAGTACCCCTTCTGCTTATCAGCATCTGCACTTGGCCGGACGGCACACCTGGGGGTCCCAGAAGACCTGCCCAACTTCTGCGAGGCACTCGACCTCCCATCAGTCGATGTCCCAGATTGGTATTGATCTCTTCGCCTTCCGCCAACCTGGAGCTCATGGATAGGCATGGTCAACGTCATCGTTGGCGCAGACTATCTCCTGCAACACCACCTCTGCACACTGGTCACAGAGCTCCAACAGGGGGAAGCCCAACATCCTCTCCGGCACATCGGAGGGCCTGTCAAGATGCCTGAGCACACGCTCCCAGCAGTTACACTTTTTTTTTTTCCCTCTTCTTCAATTCTTTTTCTGCGGCTAGCTCTCATTAGGCTCAACCATTTCCAATTTTGGTCTCCCTTTTACATTTTTTTTCCCTTGCTGTATTGCATATACACCCTATATGTGAACCCAGTTTAAACCTCGACTCTGTTTCATTTGTCGACGAACTGAATGCCTTAACTTTATCTCCCCTTGACCATCTCAACCAGTTCTTGTTAATGTTGACCTGCTAAAATGTCAAAACATATTATAATGCCCCCACTGACACCCGATCGGTCATACACTTGACAACGTGCTTGATATACCTGGTTATGGACAGACCCAACCCTCATCACTCACAATCGTTTGAAGTCCTCCAGTGAACTTTCTATAGAACCAACATCAGCACCTTGGACCACTTCCTTTTGCACCTCTAACAATATTCAAATTTCCGTAAACCTATTCAAAACTAGGCTTGCCAGCCTCAACCAACACCCAACAGTCCTACATATGCCCCTGGAAACCGAACCACAAGCAGTGATGACCATACTTGACTGAGGTGGTATCCCACGTGTCGGGTGGAATCCCGGTGCAGCTAAGCATAGAGCATTGGACCCCATCTTCCTCCAAGCTCCTTAGGATTATTGATGAGATGCCTCTCAGCAGTAGACTTGTCAATATACCTATCCTGACTCTCTCTCCTCCACTTCTGGAATTTGTTCTCTTAATTTCACCCCAGCACAGTAAATGGAGGGAGGAGGGGAGAGGAGGAAATAGAGGGGGAGAGGGGGGTAAGGGAGGTAGAGGGAAAGAAAAGACAAAAAAGAGAAACCCTTTTTATTTTTTCTCTCCTTTAAACCCATGTGATTCCTTAGACTTTGGCTTATTACAGCCTAGATCAGTCTGTTTTTATGTTTTAGGATGTTCTTATGCTATGATGTTTTATTGAAGAAGAACAGAACTCCCGACATCTGAGACCCCGATGCATTCCTCCTCCACTAACTCACCTGTCTTGTATACGTACTCCCCTGTTGTCACACCACCGTAGCTAGGGATGTTAGTCTCCCACATTTTTAAAGCCCACTAAGTCCTCTCTCCTGCGTGGGTAAAGGTCATTTAGTTCCATATCTTCCACACTCCCCACACAGCAAGCTCTGTGAGCTCTGACTGTAACTGGAACCACTCCATTCCTTGAACTGGGAATAGCAGGTCTATTTCCACATCCGGATTCACCTCTGTCTCCACTCCAGCCACCCCCCCCCCCTTTTTTTTCCTCCCCTGTTTTCCGCCCTCTATAATCTTTCCTTTGCCACCTCAACCCCCTTGCTCCTTTCCCTCATAAGCTAAGGAACAGTGGAGCTGATAATACCCCTATCATATCTGTATTCCTCTTCAATACCTCAATACCTCCCCCTTCATAATGGGAACGCCAAAAACCTCCTCTGGAATTTTCTCTCTAAAAATCCTATCCCTCAGTGCTAAAGCCCTTAATGCTCCTGAGAAATGTACCTTGTTACTTGCCACCATGTGCAAACTTAACCACTTAAGCCCCGGAAGATTTTACCCCCTTCCTGACCAGGGGGTATTTTGCGATTCGGCACTACGTGATTTTAACGGACAATTGCGCGGTTGTGCGACGCTGTACCCAAATAAATTTGACGTCCTTTTTTTCCCACAAACAGAGCTTTCTTGTGGTGGTATTTGATCACCTGTGCGATTTTTTGATCATGCGCTATAAACAAAAAAAGAGCGACAATTTTGCAAAAATAACAATATTTTTCACTTTTTTTATATGAAATTTCCCCCCCCCCCCCAAAAAATGTAAAAATCAAATGTTTTTTAAATTTTTGGCCAATTTGTCTTCTGCTACCTATGTTTGGTAAACAAAAATCACAATAAGCGTATTTTGATTGGTTTGCGCAAAAGTTATTGCGTTTACTAACTAAGGGAAAGATTTTTGTTGTTTTTTTTTTTTTAACGAGTAATGGCGGCAATCTGCGATTTTTTTGCGGGACTGCGACATTGCGGCGGACAGATCGGACCCTTGACTGACATTTTTGACACTTTTGGGGGTACCAGTGACATTACTACAGTAATCAGTGCTATACATATGCACTGTTTCTGTAAAAATGACACTGGGAGGGAAGGGGTTAACTTTATTGGAGAGGCAGGGGTTAAGTATGTCCCTAGGGGCGTGTTTCTTACTGTCATTGGATGTGGCCGTTTGTGTAACAGCACAGATCTACGGTCCTACATAGCAGGACGAGTGATCTGTGCTTTTACACAGGGGAGAGTGACAGGCGGCTTTGTTTACACTAGCCGCCTGCCTTTCTCCCTCTCTACCCGACGATCGCGAGTGACCGGCGGACATCGGGTCCGCCGGTCACACGCGCCGGCTTCTTCGGGTACGAGCGGGGGTGGGAGCGCGCCTCTGGCGGTGTGACGTACCGGTACGTCAGCCCCTCCTTTGCCTGGGAGGGGCTGACCGCCGTCGTATGTAGTCGGGCGGAGGCGGCAAGTGGTTAAAGCCGATATTGTCTTCTTGCAAGAAACACACTTTTAGACCGATACTATACCCAAACTTATAACAAGACTTTTTCAACAGCGTTCCATGCCTCTAATGATTTTGCCAAGACCAAAGGTGTTTCCATTTTAATCGCTAAACATCTTCCCTTAGTCATCTCCAACTCCCTACTCTCTCGACTGAGAAGGATGATACCTCTTCCTTAAGGGCACGCTAATCAACAGACCAATCACACTAGCGAACATGTACAGCCCGAATACCAAACAGGTACCTTTCTTTCGGACAATTGTAAACCTGCTATCAACTTTCCACACAGGGATCTTAATTCTGGGAGGTGACTTGAATGTCCCCCCTTAACTCCTTGTTAGACTCCTCCTCAGGTTTGTCCTCTCTCCCTTACAGAACACTATGCCAAATCCACGTACAACTTCAAGACCTTCTTCTACATGACACGTGGCGCACAGTCCATCCTAATGTAAAAGATTATACATTCTTCTCCCCATCCCACAATCAATACTCGTGGATTGACTATTTCTATTTGACACAACCTGATTTACCCTATCCCCAATGCGGCAACCACTGAGACGATTTTTTTTGTCAGATTACCACCCTATCTTGCTCATGCAACGTTTCCCAGAACGTCATGATAGCACAAATATCTGACGCACAAAAATCTGACGCTTAGACACCTCACTTCTATCTGATAAAAACAGTGAAATGAATCTACTATCTGTACTTGTCTTACTGATTATTTCAATTCCAACAATACCCCAGATGTATCCCCCCCTAACGCAGTGGGAAGCCCACAAATGTGTCATAAGGGGCACACTCTTGATTCTTGCCACTAAGCATAAATGGGAGAAGCAGGCACACACCCAGGCCCTCCTAACCAAGATCTCGACTCTAGAAAGAAATACATAAGAAAACCCAGGCGATGCAAGCTCTTTTAGATCTAACTCAAGCACGCTCCCATCTCTTAGAAGAGCTGGAAAAGGCAGTGAAACATAAGTGTACACTGACACAAAAGCTATTTTACGAGCAAGGTAATAAGAGCGGTAAGCTCTTGGCAAAAGCCCTCCACGAAAGAAAGGCAAGCACGACGGTACGCCAAATACGAAGGAATGACCGTTCCATAGCGACCTCAAGCGCAGATATTGCCGCCCAATTCTAACGAAATTATATACAGTTATACAATCTTCCTCCTAAACCTGGACAACATGACCATGGGGACTCCAGACCCTGCATGATCACAGAATTCTTGAGCCAGTATAGCCTAAAGCTATACTGCCACCACCACCCAAAACTTAGAATGCTCGCTCACTCCCACAGAGCTAGAACAAGCAGTAAATCAATTGAAATCAGGCAAGAGCCTAGCTAGGACCCAATGGCCTTTAGAAGCCTATTATAAGACCTTTCTAGATCTACTATCCGCCCCGTTCCTGTCGCCATTCAACACGCTATCTACCCCCCTAAATTCTTATCACCGCTTGTTGGAAGTGCATATCGTGGTAATCCCAAAGGGTGATAAGGACCATACTTCTGTAGCTAACTATAGACCCATATCGTTGCTAAACGTAGATGTCAAACTTTAGGCTAAGATACTGGCTAATCGCCTCTTTCTAATCTTTCCCTCTCTAATAACAAACGACCAAGTGGGTTTTATTCCTGGAAGAGAAGCCACGGATTACACTGTAAAAGCTTTGAACCACTGGCTACATACATCAAAACACTGCAGCTTCTTTCTCTCCCTGGATGCTAAGAAGGCATTCGACTGGATAGCATGGGAGTGTATAGAAGCGGTCCTTTGGGTCTTGGGGTTGCAAGACAAAATGCTTAATTCCATCATGGCCCTTTACTCTAACCGCAGTGCTCAGGTCCATGTAAATGGCCACCTGTCAAATGTCTTCTCTATCAGGAATGGAACACGCCAAGGATGCCCTCTCTCACCACTATTGTTTGTTTGCAAATATGCAAATATGCAATCAAACCCCCAGTTTGATTGCATATCGCAGTGCGATCTGCAAGTACGCACAGAATCGGATCGCACAAGTGTAAACCACTGTGCGATCCGATTTTGATGCGGCTCAAAAAATGCCTCCTACAAAGTGTATGGCTGAAATTCGCACCGCACATGAGATTGCATGTAATGAAGGAGCAGTGCGCTCCGAATTAAATGCGATCTCCGCAGCCGCACAAGTGTGAACCGGCACTTAAGATTTAGAGAAGATCTGTAAAGAAGAGTGGACTAAAATTCCTCCAGAGATGTGTGAAAACCTGGTCACCAACTACAAGAAACGTCTGACCTCTGTGCTTGCCAACAAGGGTTTCTCCACCAACCAGTGGCGGCCGGCCCATAGGGGGCGCAGGGGCGCCGCCCCCCCCCCCCAAAAAAAAAAGAAAAAGAAAAAAAAAAGATTTAAAAAAAAAAAAAAAAAAAAAAATTTTTGCCCACAAGGGGCGCCCGTCTCATTGGTGCCTATGGGGGTGGGGTTTTCCACCCGCAGAGGCGCCGATAGACGGCCTTCTGGGGCGTAACTGTAGCACAGAGCTCTGCGCTCCACCACCCCTCTTTCGGCGTCCGCCGCATTGGTGCCGATGGGGGGTGGGGTTTTCCACCAGCAGAGGCGCCAATTGGCGGCCTTCTGGGGCGTAACTGTAGCGCAGAAAAATGCGCTACACCACCCCCTTTTGTGATGTCTTGGATCATGATTGGTCCAGACTCCAGCCTGGACCAATCATGATTCAGGACATCCATGGTGACCTCGTTGGGGGCGGTGCCGGTGCGTGCATCAGTCACTCACCGTCACCGCCCGGTCACTTTCCCGCCGCAGCCCGCGAAGAAGAGGAGTCACGAGGAGGGGAGAAGCCGCCGCCAGGAGCCGAGCAGAAGAGGACGGACATCAGAGTCGCGAGGAGGGGAGAAGCCGCCGCCTGGAGCCGAGCCGTCGCCAGGTAAGTGCCTATTCCACCACCTGTGCCATGCCTGTACCATCTGTGCCATGCCTATTCCACCACCTGCGCCATGCCTGTGCCATGCCCATTCCACCACCAGCGCCATGCCTGTGCCATGCCTATTCCACCACCTGCGCCATGCCTGTGCCATGCCTATTCCACCACCTGCGCCATGCCTGTACCATCTGTGCCATGCCTATTCCACCACCTGTGCCATGACCTTACCACCACCTGTGCCATGACCTTACCACCACCTGTGCCATGACCTTACCACCACCTGTGCCATGACCTTACCATCACCTGTGCCATGCCTGTACCATCTGTGCCATGCCTATTCCACCACCTGTGCCATGCCTGTACCATCTGTGCCATGCCTATTCCACCACCTGCGCCATGCCTGTGCCATGCCCATTCCACCACCAGCGCCATGCCTGTGCCATGCCTATTCCACCACCTGCGCCATGCCTGTGCCATGCCTATTCCACCACCTGCGCCATGCCTGTACCATCTGTGCCATGCCTATTCCACCACCTGTGCCATGACCTTACCACCACCTGTGCCATGACCTTACCACCACCTGTGCCATGACCTTACCATCACCTGTGCCATGCCTGTACCATCTGTGCCATGCCTATTCCACCACCTGTGCCATGCCTGTACCATCTGTGCCATGCCTATTCCACCACCTGCGCCATGCCTGTGCCATGCCCATTCCACCACCAGCGCCATGCCTGTGCCATGCCTATTCCACCACCTGCGCCATGCCTGTGCCATGCCTATTCCACCACCTGCGCCATGCCTGTACCATCTGTGCCATGCCTATTCCACCACCTGTGCCATGACCTTACCATCACCTGTGCCATGACCTTACCATCACCTGTGCCATGCCTGTACCATCTGTGCCATGCCTATTCCACCACCTGCGCCATGCCTGTGCCATGCCTATTCCACCACCTGCGCCATGCCTGTGCCATGCCTATTCCACCACCTGCACCATGCCTGTGCCATGCCTATTCCACCACCTGCGCCATGCCTGTACCATCTGTGCCATGCCTATTCCACCACCTGTGCCATGACCTTACCACCACCTGTGCCATGACCTTACCATCACCTGTGCCATGCCTGTACCATCTGTGCCATGCCTATTTCAACCCCTGTGCCATGCCTGTACCATCTGTGCCATGCCTATTCCACCACCTGCGCCATGCCTGTGCCATGCCCATTCCACCACCAGCGCCATGCCTGTGCCATGCCTATTCCACCACCTGCCCATTGCCTGTGCCATGCCTATTCCACCACCTGCGCCATGCCTGTACCATCTGTGCCATGCCTATTCCACCACCTGTGCCATGACCTTACCATCACCTGTGCCATGACCTTACCATCACCTGTGCCATGCCTGTACCATCTGTGCCATGCCTATTCCACCACCTGCGCCATGCCTGTGCCATGCCTATTCCACCACCTGCGCCATGCCTGTGCCATGCCTATTCCACCACCTGCGCCATGCCTGTACCATCTGTGCCATGCCTATTCCACCACCTGTGCCATGACCTTACCACCACCTGTGCCATGACCTTACCATCACCTGTGCCATGACCTTACCATCACCTGTGCCATGCCTGTACCATCTGTGCCATGCCTATTCCACCACCTGTGCCATGCCTGTACCATCTGTGCCATGCCTATTCCACCACCTGCGCCATGCCTGTGCCATGCCCATTCCACCACCAGCGCCATGCCTGTGCCATGCCTATTCCACCACCTGCGCCATGCCTGTGCCATGCCTATTCCACCACCTGCGCCATGCCTGTACCATCTGTGCCATGCCTATTCCACCACCTGTGCCATGACCTTACCATCACCTGTGCCATGACCTTACCATCACCTGTGCCATGCCTGTACCATCTGTGCCATGCCTATTTCACCACCTGCGCCATGCCTGTGCCATGCCTATTCCACCACCTGCGCCATGCCTGTGCCATGCCTATTCCACCACCTGCGCCATGCCTGTACCATCTGTGCCATGCCTATTCCATCACCTGTGCCAAGCCTGTGCCATGCCTATTCCACCACCTGTGCCATGCCTGTACCATCTGTGCCATGCCTATTCCACCACCTGCGCAATGCCTGTGCCATGCCTATTCCACCACCTGCGCCATGCCTGTACCATCTGTGCCATGCCTATTACATCACCTGTGCCATGCCTGTGCCATGCCTATTCCACCACCTGCGCCATGCCTGTACCATCTGTGCCATGCCTATTCCACCACCTGTGCCATGACCTTACCATCACCTGTGCCATGACCTTACCATCACCTGTGCCATGCCTGTACCATCTGTGCCATGCCTGTACCATCACCTGCGCCATGCCTGTACCATCTGCGGCATGCCTATTCCATCACCTGTGCCATGCCTATTCCATCACCTGTGCCATGCCTATTCAATCACCTGCGCCATGCCTGTACCATCTGTGCCATGCCTATTCCACCACCTGTGCCATGACCTTACCATCACCTGTGCCATGCCTATTCCATCACCTGTGCCATGCCTGTAACATCTGTGCCATGCCTATTCCATCACCTGCGCCATGCCTGTACCATCTGCGGCATGCCTATTCCACCACCTGTGCCATGCCTGTACCATCTGTGCCATGCCTATTCCACCACCTGCGCCATGCCTGTGCCATGCCTATTCCACCACCTGCGCCATGCCTGTACCATCTGTGCCATGCCTATTCCATCACCTGTGCCATGCCTATTCCACCACCTGCGCCATGCCTGTACCATCTGTGCCATGCCTATTCCATCACCTGTGCCATGCCTATTCCACCACCTGCGCCATGCCTGTACCATCTGTGCCATGCCTATTCCACCACTTGTGCCATGACCTTACCATCACCTGCGCCATGCCTGTACCATCTGTGCCATGCCTATTCCATCACCTGTGCCATGCCTATTCCACCACCTGCGCCATGCCTGTACCATCTGTGCCATGCCTATTCCACCACCTGTGCCATGACCTTACCATCACCTGTGCCATACCTGTACCATCTGTGCCATGCCTATTCCACCACCTGCGCCATGCCTATTCCACCACCTGTGCCATGACCTTACCATCACCTGTGCCATGCCTATTCCATCACCTGCGCCATGCCTGTACCATCTGTGCCTTGCCTATTCCACCACCTGTGCCATGACCTTACCATCACCTGTGCCATGCCTATTCCATCACCTGTGCCATGCCTATTCCACCACCTGTGCCATGACCTTACCATCACCTGTGCCATGCCTATTCCATCACCTGTGCCATGCCTATTCCATCACCTGCGCCATGCCTGTACCATCTGTGCCATGCCAATTCCACCACCTGTGCCATGACCTTACCATCACCTGTGCCATGCCTATTCCATCACCTGTGCCATGCCTGTACCATCTGTTCCATGCCTATTCCATCACCTGCGCCATGCCTGTACCATCTGTGCCATGCCTATTCCACCACCTGTGCCATGACCTTACCATCACCTGTGCCATGCCTATTCTATCACCTGTGCCATGCCTGTACCATCTGTTCCATGCCTATTCCATCACCTGCGCCATGCCTGTACCATCTGTGCCATGCCTATTCCACCACCTGTGCCATGCCTGTACCATCTGTGCCATGCCTATTCCATCACCTGTGCCATGCCTATACCATCTGTGCCATGCCTATTCCACCACCTGCGCCATGCCTGTGCCATGCCTATTCCACCACCTGCGCCATGCCTGTACCATCTGTGCCATGCCTATTCCACCACCTGTGCCATGCCTGTACCATCTGTGCCATGCCTATTCCATCACCTGTGCCATGCCTATACCATCTGTGCCATGCCTATTCCATCACCTGTGCCATGCCTGTACCATCTGTGCCCTGCCTGTACCATCACCTGTGCCATGCCTGTACCATCTGTGCCATGCCTATTCCATCACCTGTGCCATGCCTATACCATCTGTGCCATGCCTATTCCATCACCTGTGCCATGCCTGTACCATCACCTGTGCAATGCCTGTACCATCACCTGTGCAATGCCTATTTCATCACCTGTGCCATGCCTGTACCATCACCTGTGCCATGCCTGTACCATCTGTGCCATGCCTATTCCATCACCTGTGCCATGCCTATACCATCTGTGCCATGCCTATTCCATCACCTGTGCCATGCCTGTACCATCACCTGTGCAATGCCTATTCCATCACCTGCGCCATGCCTATACCATCACCTGTGCCATGCCTATACCATCACCTGTGCCATGCCTATACCATCACCTGTGCCATGCCTATTCTACCACCTGTTCCATGCCTATACCATCTGTGCCATGCCTATTCCATCACCTGTGCCATGCCTGTACCATCTGTGCCATGCCTATACCATCACATGTGCCATGCCTGTACCATGACCTCAAAGTCATGCAATTTTTTTACCTCGTTTTTTGCCGCGAAGCAATACCTATTACATTTTTGTTTTTGCGCCCCCCCAAAAATTTTGAGCACCAGCCGCCACTGCCACCAACTACTAAGCCATGTTTTGCTTGGGGATCAAATAATTATTTTACTCACTGAACTCAATTTATAACATTTGTATCATGTGTTTTTTTCTGGATTTGTGGTTGATATTCTAATATATGATAAAACTTATAGACCCTTCATTTCTTTGTAAGTGGACAAACTTACAAAATCTGCAGGGGATCAAATAATTATTTTCCCCACTGTATATACATACATACATACATACATATATATATATATATATATATATATATATATTTTCAGGGGGGCAGCAAAATAGCCACCCCGCCTCCATCTAAGACTCTATTAGCCACTGGTTTCTTGAGCCGCCTGGTGCCTAGCAACCAGTGACATCACAGCTTCTCCCACCCCCCTCGCTCTCTCTCCCACCCCCCTCTTCCTCTCTCTCGCCCACCCCCCTCTCCCTCTCCCACCCCCTCTCACAAGATCTTAGGGGTTCTTGCTGGGACTTGTAGTCCTTATATTTTGGAGGGAGTCACATCTGTTAAACAGGAAGGGTGGGGCAAATTTACATAGGAGGGGGAGGGGGCGTCAAATTTTAGTCTTGCCTAGGGCAGCTCAAAACCAAAATACACCACTGCATACCCTTATGCAATAGGCTGTGCACAGCTATGGTGACTGCAGTGGACCATGTCTTTGTCTGGCCACTTGTAGGCCCCAACAAAACCCCATGAGACAAGAAGGTGACAACGCAGAAGCACAACAGCAAGACAGGGACAGTCAGTTGTCACCTTAAAACAGGAAGTGCCGAAACAAGAAACATCATGGCAGGATCTCTTTTTTTTTTTTTTTGCAGGTTTCAAAAGGTGAAAAAAGACATAATCCAAATAACTTTTTTTTTTTATTTGAGAGAATTGGTTTAAAAAGAATTTAAACACTGCTCTCACTTTGTAATTCAGTTTGGGATCTCTTTAAGACATTTTTCCGAATCCGGCTATCATGTTGGTTATGGATTGCTGATTGCTGCGGCGTATAATTATGTAATAAAGAGACTGTTTATAAAGTAATGTAACGGGAGACATCATCTGTCATAGGAGAGGAATCTCGTCAATTCATAATCCTGACACCACAATGCCTCGCTGAATAATAACCTCTTCTAAAATATACAGATAAGCTGTGCAGCTCACATGGGGGATCTTAACTGCTTACTGCCTGCTCCTTCTATCTGAAAAATCAGTGAGACCGCTGGGCTTAAGTCATAATTAAAATAATATAAATTATATATATTATAATTTATTTTAAAATCTGTATGTATATATATATATATATATATATATATATATATATATACACAGTATCTCACAAAAGTGAGTACACCCCTCACATTTTTGTAATATATATACATACAGTATCTCACAAAAGTGAGTACACCCCTCACATTTTTGTAAATATTTTATTATATCTTTTCATGTGACAACACTGAAGAAATGACACTTTGCTACAATGTAAAGTAGTGAATATATAGCTTGTATAAGGGAGCTTTCGCACAAACGATCCGATCACATCCGCCTGTCAGTTTTTCAGGCGGACTTGATCGGATGCTCCATGCATCCCTATGGGGCAGCGGGTGTCAGCGGAGACATCTCCGCTGACACCCGCTGCTATCTGCGTCCGATCCGATCCGTGAAATCTGGACGGATGGAAACCCTATTTTCCATTCTTCTGGCGGATCAGATGGGATCTGATGAGAACGGACAGGTGGTCAGTTCTCATCCAATCTCCCCATAGAGGACAGCGGAGATCTGACAGCTCCGTCTCTGCACACAGAGCGGAGACGGAGCTGTCATCTGCCTGCTCAGTGGGGATCGGCGGATCGATCCCCGCTGAGCAGAACGTACTCCGTCGGAGGATGCGGACTGTGTAAAAGGACCCTTACAGTGTAAATTTGCTGTCCCCTCAAAATAACTCAACACACAGCGATTAATGTCTAAACTGCTGGCTACAAAAGTGAGTACACCCTTAAGTGAAAATGTCCAAATTGGGCCCAATTAGCCATTTTCTCTCCCCGGTGTCATGTGACTCATTTGTATTACAAGGTTTCAGGTGTGAATGGGGAGCAGGTGTGTTACATTTGGTGTTATCGCTCTCACTCTCTTATACTGGTTACTGGAAGTTCAACATGGCACCTCATGGCAAAGAACTCTCTGAGAATCTGAAAAAAATAATTTTTGCTCCACATAAAGATGGCCTAGGCTATAGGAAGATTGCCAAGACCCTGAAACTGAACTGCAGCATGGTGGCCAAGACCATACATAAGTTTAACAGGACAGGCTCCACTCAGAACAGGCCTCGCCATGGACGACCAAAGAAGTTGAGTGCACGTGCTCAGTGTCATATCCAAAGGCTGTATTTGGGAAATAGACGTATAAGTGCTGCCAGCATTACTGCAGAGGTTGGAGGGGTGGGGGGTCAGCCTGTCAGTGCTCAGACCAATACGCCGCACACTGCATCAAATTGGTCTGCATGGCTGTCGTCCCAGAAGGAAGCTTCTAAAGATGATGCACAAGAAAGCCCACAAACAGTTTGCTGGAGACAAGCAGACTAAGGAGATGGATTACTGGAACCATGTCCTGTGGTCTGATGAGACCAAGATAAACGTATTTGTTTCAGATGGTGTCAAGCGTGTGTGGCGGCAACCAGATGAAGAGTACAAAGACAAGTGTGTCTTGCCTACAGTCAAGCATGGTGGTGGGAGTGTCATGGTCTGGGGTTGCATCAGTGCTGCCGGCACTAGGGAGCTACAGTTCATTGAGGGAACCATGAATGCCAACATGTACTGTGACATACTGAAGCAGAGCATGATCCCCGCTCTTTGGAGACTGGGCTGCAGGGCAGTATTCCATCATGATAACGACCCCAAACACACTTCCAAGATGACCACTGCCTTTCTAAAGAAGCTGAGGGTAAAGGTGATGGACTGGCCAAGCATGTCTCCAGACCTAAACCCTATTGAGAATCTGTGGGGCATCCTCAATCGAAGGTGAAGGAGCGCAAGGTCTCTAACATCCACCAGCTCTGTGATGTCATCATGGAGGAGTGGAAGAGGACTCCAGTGGCAACCTGTGAAGCTCTGGTGAACTCCATGCCCAAGAAGGTTAAGGCAGTGCTGGAAAATATTGGTGGCCACACAAGATTTTGACACTTTGGGGCCAATTTTGACATTTTAACTTAGGGGTGTATTCACTTTTGTTGCCAGCAGTTTAGACATTAACCGGTTGCCGACAGCCGCAAGTACATATACTGCGGCGGTCAGCCCCGGCCAGGCAAAGTGACGTACCGGTACGTCACTAGCCTGTCACTTGCTTGTGAGCCAATAGCGGGCGAGCGCGTGCCCGCCCTGGCTCGTTCCCTGGGAAGTCCGTGCTTGTGACCGGCGGACCCGATGTCTGCCGGTCACTCATGATCGTCCGCCGTGAAGGGAGAAAAGCAGGCGGCTGATGTAAACAAGCCGCCTGTCATTCTCCCCTGTGTAGGAATGGTGATCATACGGTTCTACTATGTAGGACCGTTGATCACTGTTCCTACAACAGTAGCCATGTCCAATCACAGTAAGAAGCACGCCCCTAGGGACACACTTAACCCCTCCTTCCCCAATAAAGTTAACCCCTTCCCTGCCAGTGTCATTTTGCAGTAATAGTGCATATGTATAGCACTGATTACTGCAGTAATGTCACTGGTAACCCCAAAAGTGTCAAAAATGTCAGTCAAGTGTCCGATCTGTCTGCCACAATGTCACAGTACCACCACAAATGACAGAAATCTTTCCCTTACTTAGTAAACGCAATAGCTTTTGCGCAAACCAATCAAAATATGCTTTTTGCGATTTTTTTTTACCAAACATATGTAGCAGAAAACAAATTGACCAAAAATGTTAAAAAATTTTGATTTTTACATTTTTTTGGGGGAATTTCATATAAAAAAATGTGAAAAATATTGTTATTTTTGCAAAATTGACGCTTTTTTTTTGTTTATAGTGCAAGAAGTAAAAATCGCACAGGTGATCAAATACCACCAAAAGAAAGCTCTGTTTGTGGGAAAAAAAGACGTCAAATTTGTTTAGGTACAGCGTCGCAAGACCACGCAATTGTCCGTTAAAGTCACGCAGTGCCGAATCGCAAAAAAAGGCCCTGGTCAGGAAGGAGGTAAAATATTCTGGGGCTTAAGTGGTTAATGGCTGTGTGTTGAGTTATTTTGAGGGGACATCAAATTTACACTGTTATACAAGCTGTACACTCACTACTTTACATTGTAGCAAAGTGTCATTTCTTCAGTGTTGTCACATGAAAAGATATAATAAAATACAGAAATATGAGGGGTGAACTCACTTTTGTGAGATACTATATATTAGGGATTGACCGATTATCGGCAAAGCCGATTATCAGAGGGCCGATATATCGGTATCGGCCCCGGAACTGGCCGATATTATCTTAGGCTGCCTCCCTCGTCTTGGACAGCCTCGTCTAGAGTCAGGACTAGTCTCGTGGGAGTGTATCACAGCCATACACCCACCCACAGCTGCCCGGTTCGAGCCAGCCAGCCACCCACACCCACAGGCCCTGTACCAGCCAGCCACCCACAGGCCCTGTACCAGCCAGCCACCCACAGGCCCAGTACCAGCCAGCCACAGGCACTGTACCAGCCAGCCAGCCAGCCACCCACAGTCCCTGTGCCAGCCACCCACCACCACAGGGTGCCAGACAGCCAGCCACCCACCACAGGGTGCCAGCAAGCCAGCCACTCACCACAGGGTGCCAGACAACCAGCCACCCACCACAGGGTGCCAGCCAGCCACCCACCACAGGATGCCAGCCAGCCACCCACCACAGCATGCCAGATAGCCAGTCACCCACCACAGGGTGCCAGCAAGCCAGCCAGCCACACACCACAGGGTGCCAGACAGCCAGTCATCCACCACAGGGTGTCAGACAGCCAGCCACCTACCACAGGGTGCCAGCCCGCCATCCATCACAGGGTGCCAGCAAGCCAGCCACCCACCACAGGGTGCCAGCCAGCCAGCCACCCATCACAGGGTGCCAGCCAGCCAGTCACCCACCACAGGGTGCCAGCAAGCCAGCCATTAAACATTAAACAAAAATGAAAATTTTCAGTACCAGATTTGTT
Source organism: Pelophylax lessonae (assembly GCF_965119305.1). Taxonomy (NCBI): domain Eukaryota; kingdom Metazoa; phylum Chordata; class Amphibia; order Anura; family Ranidae; genus Pelophylax; species Pelophylax lessonae. The sequence continues at coordinate 59,003,686 of NC_138770.1, read as the reverse complement.
TCAAAAATTATCTTTATTTTTCAAAACTTTAAATGTACAAAATATCGGCCCATATCGGCTGATACCGATACGTTGTGACCAAAAAATCTGTATCGGTATCGGCCCTGAAAAAAACATATAGGTCTATCCCTAGTAGAGATACAGTTAGTTGGTGAAAGTCCAAGTTGCATGCAAGCTGATAGGATGTTCCAAAATAACAGAAATGAATGTCTCGTTTTCTTATTAATAGGATGCCTGTGTAGATCCTTAAGTGCATATGTTAATATGCAATTGTTTGTTTTTGGAGGTCCTGCATAGCAACTGTCCAGGACTGGAGCTTACAAGCCTCTTTTTCTTTCCCTAGGTACGCACTTAGTATTTCCTACCTCTGTGAGCATGTTAATCTCTCTGCTTAAAAATCTTTACTTTTACTTTGTAACTCTTCTCTTCTTAATAAAATGTTAAACCTTCACAATGTACAGATTTTGTTATTTTCTTTATTAACAGTGAGTTCGATGATGTACATTGCACCTTGTAAATCACGATTTAGCCTGTTTTGCTAGAGGAGCAGCAAACAAGTTCAAACAAGTTCCGCTGCAAGAAGGAGCAGTCAATCAGCTTCCATTTCATTATTGAATTTTGTTTACTGTGATAAAGAAAAATATTTTTTATAGGCTTTACTTACAGTATCTCACAAAAGTAAGTACGCCCCTCACATTTTTGTAAATATTTTATTATATCTTTTCATGTGACAACTGTAGCACTTAACCTGTTTTGCTAGAGGGGCAGCAAACAAGATAAAGCGGAGTTCCGGCCACAAAATCGACATAGTCAATTTTGGGCCATCCGCTTGCTAAAGCTAACCTGAAAGAGAAATGGGTAGTTAGGATTTTTTTTTTTTTTTACTTACCTTGTAATCGCAGAAAAAAAATACTCACCTGTCTTCCACTTCCTCCCTCGGCCGCACGGCCCGCGCCGTCACTTCCGCTCAACTGAACGTCATCGCTCCCAGAAATCAATGCGCCTGCACCGGCCCTGACGTCAGTTCCAGTTCAGGCGCGTCATACCTTGCTAAACAGCTTCTGGGCATGCCCAGAAGCTGTGCAGGGATGACGCTGCAGACCTGGAAGTGACGGCGGGGCCGGCGCAGTGCATCATGGGACCGAAGAGGACGGAAGAGGACGCGGAAGAGGATCGCGCTGGCTTCAAGCTGCCCACACCTGAGATGGCAGCGCTGGAGAAGAAATTTTAAAAGTAAGTATTTCTTCTAAAAGGTAAGTGCGAACCGGGACAGATCAGAGGCTAGCCATTGTGGAATGCACTAGCCCTGACTGTATCGGGGGTATGTTCATTGAAATTTTTTTTCTGTGGCCGGAACTCCACTTTAAAAAATGTTCTGCTGCAAGCAGCAACAGTCAATCAGCTTCCATTTCACTAATGAATTTTGTTAACTGTGATAAAGAAAAATATTTATAATAGGCTTTACTTATATATGGATGACATATTAGGTGCTTATATGCTAATGTTAGGTTCTTTATATAATAACAGGTTTGCTCGCTACAATGTCTTCTTTTTGTTGTAAGGTATAATTAGAACATTATCCTTGGAAGGTCTTTTGTGCGGTCTGTAGAAATAAAGTTAGTTCTTAATATTGTACAGTGAGAGTCCAGGTTGCAGGCAAGTTGATAGGATGTTCCAAAATAACAGAAATGAATGTCTCTTTTTTCTATTAATGGGTTGCCTGTGCAGATCCTTAAGTGCATGTGTTAATATCATATGCAATTGTTTATGTTTTTGGAGGTCTTGCATTGCAACTGTGCAGGACTGTAGCTTACAAGCCTCTTTTTTTCCCTAGGTATGCACTTAGTATTTCCCACCTCTGTACGCATGTTATTCTCTCTGCTTAATAATCTTTACTTTTGCTTTGTAACTCTTCTCTTCTTAATAAAATCTTGAACCTTCACCATGAACAGATGTTGTTACTTTCTTTATTAAAGGTAAGTTCAATGATGAACATTTTACCTTGTAAATCATGGTTTAGCATGTTTTGCTAGAGGGGCAGCAAACAAGTTAAAGAATGTTCTGCTCTAAGCAGGAGCAGTCAATCCGCTTCCATTTCACTAATGATTTTTGTTAACTGTGATAAAGAAAAATATTTATAATAGGCTTTACTATATATATATATAGATGACATATTAGGTGCTTATATGCTAATGTTAGGTTCTTTATATAAAAACAGGTTTTCTTGATAGGGTGTCTTTTGTTTGCAGAAAGAAGTTGTTAGAGCAATATCCTTGGAAGGTCTTGTTGTAAGGTCTGTAGAGCAAGGGTCTCAAACTGGTGGCCCTCCAGCTGTTGCAGAACTACAATTCCCATGAGGCATTGCAAGGCTGACAGTTACAAGCATGACTCCCATAGGCAAAGGCATGATGCCAGTTTGAAACCAATGCTGTAGAGAGAGTAAGGCGGGCCATACATGATGCAATTTTCTTTCCTGCAACCAGTTGCTGCAAGAAAAAAAATTGCTTGATTCCCCCAGTGTTGATGGGAGAATCCCTCATGCGGAGCTACTGTGTTCTTCTGGCAGGGGGTTGGGGGTGTGGTGTGTGGGGAACTGTCCTTGCTGGGAGAACACAGTGATTAGTCCTAGTGGCTATAGCCGCTGGCAATAGTCAAATGTAAAAATCTGGCATGCTGGTTGTACCCAAGCCGATAGATTGATCAACTTGGGTACAATCAGCCTGCCCATATTTGTTTTGAATCCCGACCGGTCCGTGCTGAACCATCTTTGGCTGGCTTTAGTCCCCTATTATTCTACTACAGCGAAAGTCGAGGTCACATTCAAGCTGGTAAGTTGTTCCAAAATGACAGGAATTAATGTCTCTTGTTCTTGGTATTGTATTGCCTGTGTCAATCCAAAAGGGAATGTGGTAGTATGCAAATGTTTATGTTCTTGGAAGTCCTACATGACAACTGTGTAGGACTTTACTTCAGCTTACAAGCCTACCTTTTTTTGGATGAGTGGACAGTTTTTCAGGCGGACCCAATAGGACCCTCCAGTCTCCTCTATGGAGCAGCTCTTTTCTTTTAAATGACATTTTCAAACCCTTAAATGTGAGCAAAGGTTGCTTTTGTTTTCCTTATTAACAGTAAGTTGGATGGTATTGGACACTGCACCATGTAAATCAATATTTAGCCTGTTTTGCTAATTGGGTGACAAACTAGTTAAAAAATGTTCTGCTACAAGCAAGAGCAATCAAGCCGCCTTTTCACTGATGACTGCCATTAACTGTCACAGAGCTAATTGATAATAATTACTTGTTAATCATAATTAAATTAAACCACAATATGCATGAAGTCTTCATTTTTGGATATCTTCTTAATTAGATATGTTTCTTCACATTATCCTTTTAGATATGGATTGCTGAGGGTCCCACCAATCACCTTCTTAATTTTTTATTTTTGTTTTTATAATAAAGTGTTTATTGAGATTTATATTAAGTACAACCAGGGCTTTTTTTCCTCAGAGAATAGGTACAGGTACTCCCCTCTTCTGAGTCACCCCTTGTCTCCACCCCTACCCACCTCCAAGCGCTGTCCTTTGGTTCCACCCTCTACCCAGCTCCCAGTACCCCCCGTTTTATAGAATACAGAACCAAGTATCATGTTGCGGTTCTAGGTAATTTGAATGGAATTTTTTAATGATAGTTACAGAGACAATTGAGTACTGTCCGTGATACTTTTTTTATTTGCACTAACATACAATTTTTCAGGATGTTAGTGCAAATAAAAAAAGTATCACGGACAGTACTCAATTGTCTCTGTCGCAAGTGCACTAATACGGCTACAATGACCTCAAGCATTAATGATAGCTAGAAAAGCAGTAAAATAGATCCCCTGGAATCAGCAACAATAGACCCCCCAACAATAGATCCCCCCCCCCAGCAACAATAAATCTTCCGGTGCAACAATAGAAAAAACAGTAAAATAGATCCCCTGCAATCAGCAACAATAGACCCCCAACAACAATAGCCCTCCAGCAACAATAAATCCTCCCCTGCAACACTCGCCCACCCCCCCAATAAATACTCCACTGCAACAATAGACCCCCCCAACAACAATAGCCCCACAGCAGCAATAGTTCCCCCAAGCAAAAATAAATCCCCCACTGCAACAATAGCCCCCCCCCAAACAAAATGCCCTCCAGCAACAATAGATTCACCCCAGCAATAATAGATCCCCCAGCAGCCAGCATCAATAGGCCATTCAGCTCACCCCACTGACCCCAGCACCCGTTTTCCATTACATACATTCAGACTGGAGGTGCCGGAACTGCGTTCCCCCACGTTCCCGCTGAAAAAAAGCCCTGAGTATAACCAATACAGAAAGGTACAAGAATAAAAACACTGAACAGAGTAAAACCAGTCCACAAATGTATACATAGAAAAATACATTAGGCGTAAGAACACATCTAAATACTGTAAGTGCAATACAATAAGCCCAAGCAGGTAGTAGGGAGCACGTAAGAATAGGTAATCTCAATGTCCCATCTGACCCTGCACCATCGTCAGCACGGGCACGACAGGGCAGACAAGGGCAAATCAAGGCAAACTCATGAGAAATCAATCTGTAAATTTTCTTAACACCAACCTGTAGCTCATAAAGGTGGACATTATACAAACATTATCCCAAATGGAGCTATACATCATGATTAATGATAGATAAGGACTTTAGAGTAAAGAAGGGAAGGAAAACAACCTTTGTTAGGGAAAGGAAAATACAGAAGGGGAGGATCAGAGAGTAGGTGCACCCATGGGCGTCCACAGGTAGAGGCAAGGAGGGGGCAATTGCCCCCCCCCCCCCGGAATCTCTACTTCCCCTTTCAAGTGGATGTTAAGCCCCTTTATACCATCCTGTGTCTGGTCTGTTTAATAATTCTGTGTGCCTGTGTGTCTGTGTATGTGTTTTAAAAAAATAAGCCTTTCTCTACCAGTTTTCAGAGGGCCAAGTGCCGCTTATGTGACCTGTCGGCTCTCTCTCTCCCCATCTGATAGCTGCCTGCAGCGGGCGGGGCCGAAGATTCCTCACTGATGTCAGTCAGGAGGGGAGGAGGGGGAGAGGAGGAGAGAGGCAGCAGGTCACGTGAGCAATGAAAAACTTGTAAAGAATGGCTTATTTTTATAAAACACAGACATAGGGGCACACAGGATTATTAAACAGACTATAGACAGGATATGAAACTTGAAATGAAACTACAGCCGCAAGAGGAGAGGGGGGCAGACACTGACACAGGAGCAGAAAGTCAGGGAGGGAGGGGGGAGGGAGGACAGAGGAGGACAGGAGGGCTGCGGATGCACGTAAACTGACCACAGTGTCAGGGCTCAGCAGCCATGGCATACCGTGGTCAGTTTACAGAGGGTAGGACAGTCAGGTATTTTAGGTGATAGAAGGGACCAAATTACACAGCAAAGCACTGTGCTGTATAACATGCTTTAAGGAAACAGGATCAAATTTTTTTTTAACAAATGATTTAAAATCAATGCTGCTGTTTGCTCTTTAAAAATAAATACTCAAAATAAGTATGACTAAGCCCCTCCCCTTCATGACATTGTTGAAAAGTGGCGGAGCATGGGTGACCTTAAGTGTAGTTATTCGAGCATTACTTGGGCACTGTACAGAGAAGAATTTAATATGTAGAGATTTCTGATGACTAATACATCCAGCCTGACCAAATGGCCTTAAACTTGTCTTGTTGGCCTTTACCAAATTAACCCATCGTTCAGCCTCCATAATCATATCAACCTCCTGTTTCCAATCCAACAGGGTAGGGCACTTGGATTGTGTCCAAAATCTGGGTATAAGGATTTCGCTGAGTTCAGTAGATGAGGAGTAACGCTTTTTTTATAGAGTTTGATGGAGAAGGGGACCCCATGAAATAGAAAGTGCATAGGGGAAGATTCTATAGGTCTAAGAGTCATTCATTTAATCCATGGGGTAATCTCCTTACAAAACGGTTCAACCTTGGGGACCAGTCCACCGTCCGGTACATCTGCGCTAGACGTGAGGGAGTTCGATACCATCTGCTAAGAAATGTATAACACATTTCTTGCACCCGGGAGCTTATGGAGGTGGAGTGTGTCAGCTTAATTAGTCTCTGGACCTGTTGAGGAGTAAAAGTTTGACCCATTTCACTTTCTCATTCTTTAATATATTATGGGGCTGAGGAGGATTGGGCACTGAGCCCAACAAGTCTATACATTTGCGATAGCAGATAAATCCACACATAAGGATTCAAAGGTGGTCAGGGAACTAAGGGGCCACACTCAGAGTTGTAATTTATTTAAAAAGTCAGATACATTTGTGGAGGAGCTGACACAAATAAAATTGATCTATCAATAATAAATCTAGGCGGGAGTATGTGTCATACATTTTAGAGTAATAGCTATAATCTTTATCTCGTCAGCAGTCCACCAAGTGAAGAGAGTGTAAGAGTTGTTTAACATGTTTGAGGGCTCTAATGGACAGAGGAGTTTTACCGGATGGGGTGTCCAGGCAGTGGTCCAGTGTAAGATTAAAATCCCCTCCCAGAATTGAAAAAAACCTTCCCTAAAGCTCTCCAGTGTCCGTAGGGTCCTAGAGAGGAAATCAATTGTACGTGTGTTAGGGGCATAAATAGTGGCAAACGTATATCTATGGCCATGTATCATGCCCCTAACAAAAAGAAAATTACCCTCAGGATCAGCATGCAGGAAAGTGAGGGAGAAGGGACATGAGTTCCGAATGGCTATCGTTACCCCCCTAACCTTGAGGATTGTGGATGGAGCATGAAACCACTGAGCAAAAGGAATGAGAGGCATATGAGGGGTGGACCCTGCCTTGAAATGCGTTTCCTGCAAAAAAACAACATCTGCGGCCAGGCGAAGCATTTCCTGCCAAAGACGACCCCTTTTGTGTGGTGAACTTGTGTGACCTCTCAAGTTGTAGTACACAAATTTCAAAGTATCAAACATTGTATAAGTCTAGGTAGGTCCAGCAATAGTATGCTGCATCTTCCACAGGGATAGGCCAGAGTCGCCCCGTGAACAGGCCCTTCGTTGGTTGAGCTTAAGACCCTAAATGCACCTAGAGGGAGGAGAAGAAGGTACAAGCAAGCAAAATACATTAAAAATGGGAAAAAAGGATAACACAACGTCCCATAACATTGCATAAACCTACTAAATGGGAGAGGAATTCAGAGAGGAGAGAACATCCCCTGTCCGGGGGCCCTTCATCCATCTGCAACTTGGCAGAATATAGAGTGCCGTGGTCATGGTGGACCCACCTAATGGGGGGAAGATGACCGGGGGCCAGATTAACGTAGGGGCTATTGGAGCTGCAGCTCCAGGCCCCTACCTTAATATAGGCCCCGGGTTGGCCATATTCACTGTTACCGCTCTTCTGTCACTTGTAAACACAGAAGTCTGGCTTCTATGCTCGCTTCCCCAGGCAGCTCCCTCAGAACCTCCCCACACAGCACGAAGGCCGGACAAGGAGGGACAGTTGCCGATGCATGGATGTGTTTATGGGCTTCAGAGACAACATCCCATGTTGAATTAGGCATGCATGGCTGCACCCTTCCTCCTCTGGGTGCATGCCAAGGCACGGCCCTTAAGGCCCTTCAAAATCCTCAGCACCAAGCCCATGATGCTCTTAATCCGGCCCTGAGAAGGAGTACCCAGTGCTCCCCAGGCAAACACAAAAAACATCAATCTAGCAGGCCATGAACTTGGCAGAGGCAAGAGAGAAACCCAAAGCGCCGATCTGAGTGTAGCAGTTAAAAACCTTTAATAGGATAAAAGCAATATTACTCACAAGAGTAAAGTAGTGACAGGCATCAAGTGATGTGTGGAAAGGTCCATGGCATCTCACATCCAGGGGGTCCCTTGTACTTGGGGAGCTGGTCCTGGTGCAGGAGAGCGGCGGTCTCCTGTGGAAGACAGGAGACAGTCCTGGTCTGTAGTTGCAGTGGGTTGCTGAACTGCGTGTGGAGTTGGCAGAGAGAAGGAAAACTGACAATTACCCATCATATGAGTCCACATGAAGCAGTGAGAAGTCCATCTGGGCTGCGAGGAGTCCAGGGCTCTCAATGAGGAAAAGAGGAAAAGAGAAAGAGAAACACCAGCATAAAAAAAAAAAAAATGTCCACAGAGTACACCCTGCTGGACCTCCTCCACAATCAACTCAACTCATGCAGGTAACTCACGTTACATGTGGGTCCATGAAGAGTCAGGTAGGTAGGGAGGAGGTCGGGCTTCGATTGCACCTGCCCTTGCAGCAAGACTCGGCTGGAGCTTGGCGCCAGTGCTCAGGGTGCTGAGGAAGGGGTATAGAGCTGTTCAGTCTCCAATCCAGAAAAGCAGTCAGGGGGAGATCCAGAGTTTCCACGAAGTGTTGCAGATCATCTTTGAGTCAGAGGACCGCTGTCTTTCCATTCCAAAAAGCCGTGAGGTGGAAGTGGAAACCCCAACAGTAGGAGACATCCATGGAGTGCAGAACCTCAAGCAGGGGGCGGACAGCTCGGCGCTGCATAAGGGTACGACGTGACAGATCTGGAAACAAAGAAAGTTGAGCTCCATCAAAGTCAATGACTGGTGTGTTACAGGCTACTTTCATAATAGCTTCCTTCCCTTAGTAGTAACTGGCAAATAACATCTCTGGGCTTATCTGTGTCCTGGGGGACTGGGAATAAGGCTCGGTGAACTCTATCCACCTCAATGGTATCTGGTGCAGCATCCCTCAACCCCCAAGATCTGTCGAAAGAGACCCTGTACAGTGTGGAGCAAGTTAGAAGCCTGGGTCACCTAAGGCAGAACTTTTATATGGATGTTCCTGGCATTGGTCTCAATTTTCATGGTCATCAACTTGATCTAAGAGGGAATGCAGGACCTCCTCATGACGCTTGGTATGGTCCTTGATTGCAGTGACTGTCTACAGTACATGAGGTCATCCTGGCTTGTTTCCACTGATTTCATTCTGTGCCCCAACGCCACAGGTGTGTTTGGGGTCGTTATCATGTTGGAATACTGCCCTGCGGTCCAGGGGATAATGCTCTGCTTCAGTATGTCACAGTACATGTTAGCATTCATGGATCCATCAATGAACTGTAGCTATCCAGTGGCTGGCAGCACTCATGCAGCCCCAGACCATGACACTCCCACCACCATGCTTGACTGTAGGCAAGACACACTTGTCTTTGTACTCCTCACCTGGTTGCCGCCACACAAGCTTGACACATCTGAAGAAAGAAGCTTATCTTGGTCTCAACAGACCACAGGACATATTTACGGTAATCCATGTCCTTAGTCTGCTTGTCTTCAGCAAACTGTTTGCAGGCATTCTTGTGCATCATCTTTAGAAGAGGCTTCCTTCTGGAATGACAGCCATGCAGACCAATTTGATTCAGTGTGCAGCGTATGGTCTGAACACTGACAGACTGACCCCTCACCCCTTTAACCTCTGCAGCATTGCTGGCAGCACTCATACGTCTATTTATCAAAGACAACCTCTGGATATGACGCTGAACACGTGCACTCAACTTCTTTGGTCGACCATGGCGAGGCCTGTTCTGAGTGGAACCTGTCTTGTAAAACCGCTGTATGGTCCTGGCCACCATGCTGCTGCTCAGTTTCAGGGTCTTAGCAATCTTCGTATAGCATAGACCATCTTTATGTAGAGCAAAATTTTTTTTTTAGATCCTCAGAGAGTTTTTTGCTATGAGATGCCATGTTGAACTTCCAGTGACCAGCAGAGATGTATAGTAACGAAGTAGAACTACTTAAGTACTGTACTTAACCGCTTGCCGACTGCGCACAGTATATTTACTGCGGCAGTCGGCCCCGGCCAGGCAGAGTGACGTAGGTCTACGTCGCTCGCCTGTCACTCCTTCCAGAGCCAATAGCGGGCGGGCGCGCGCCCGCCGAGGCGCGCGCCCGCCTCGGCTCGTTCACGGAGGAGTGCGGGAGTGTGACTGGCGGACCCGATGTCCGCCGGTCACACTACGATCGCCGCTACAGCGGGAGAAAGACAGAGCGGCTTGTGTAAACAAGCCACCTGTCAGTTCTCCCTGTGTAAAAGTGAAGATCAAACAGTTCTACTATGTAGAACTGTTGATCTTCGTTTTTACACTAGTAGACCTGTCCCTACACAGTTAGAATCACGCCCCTAGGACACACTTAACCCCTCCCTGTCCAATACTGTTAACCCCTTCCCTGCCAGTGTCATTTTTGCAGTAACAGTGCATATATATAGCACTGATTACTGCAGTAATGTCACTGGTACCCCCAAAAGTGTCAAAAATGTCAGTCAAGGGTCCGATCTGTCCGCCGCAATGTCGCAGTACCGCAAAAAAAATCGCAGATCGCCGCCATTACTCGTTAAAAAAAAAAACACCAAAAATGACAAAAATCTTTCCCTTTGTTAGTAAACGCGATAACTTTTGCGCAAACCAATCAAAATACGCTTTTTGCGATTTTTTTTACCAAACATAGGTAGCGTAAAACAAATTGGCCGAAAATTTTAAAAAATTTTGATTTTTACATTTTTTTTTGGGGGAATTTCATATAAAAAAAAGTGAAAAATATTGTTGTTTTTGCAAAAATTACGCTCTTTTTTTGTTTATAGCGCGTGATCAAAAAATCGCACAGGTGATCAAATACCACCAAAAGAAAGCTCTGTTTGTGGGAAAAAAAGGACGTGAAATTCGTTTAGGTACAGCGTCGCACGACCGCGCGATTGTCCGTTAAAGTCACGCAGTAAAAAATCGCAAAATAACCCCTGGTCTTTTAGCAGGAAAATCCTCCGGTGGTAAAGTGGTTAAGTACGGAAAGGCGGTATCTGTACTTTCCTAGAGTAGAATTTTTTTCTCCTACTTCTACTTTTACTTCACTACATTTTTTCGATGATTTCGATACTTCTACTCAAGTATTTTTTTTTGTGCTGCATAGTTACTCGTTACTTTTAAAAAAATTACCACTGCCAGAACAGTAGATGGCAGGTTGCATAAAGCTCAAAAAAATGTGTATAATGTCATTTGTAAATCAGCGCATACGAAAATAAAGTCTGTGTATAATAAAAGCTGCTATACCAAATCTTTCCAATAAAAAGAAAATATGAAACAAACAAATAAATGGTGCTACAGCGCTTAAAGTGCATCAAGAAACTACTAACAAACACAGGTTAATCATTTGAATAAATCATTTGAAATAATAAAAAACAATATGATGTTCAAACTTTTGACTTCTTTCTTTAATAACTACATAACACAGTACTTCTACTTCTACTTTCAGTACTTGAGTAGAATTTTTTTTTCAAAACTACTGGTACTTTTTACTTTTAGTACTTAAGTAGCAAATTTTTTGAAAAAACTACTTGCAATACTTAAGTAAAAAAAATGTTGAATACTTTAGTACTTCTACTTAAGTAACTTTTTCTGTGAGCACTTCCACTTCTACTCAAGTCACTTTTTGATCGAGCACTTGTACTTTTACTCAAGTAGAAATTTCGAGTACTTTATACAAGTCTGGTGACCAGTATGAGAGAGTGAGAGCGATAACACCAAATGTAACACACCTGCTCCCCATTCAAACCTGAGACCTTGTAACACTAACGATTTAGCGGTTTAGACATTAATGGCTGTGTGTTGAGTTATTTTGAGGGAACAGCAAATTTACACTGTTATACAAGCTGTACACTCACTACTTTACATTGTAGCAAAGTGTCATTTCTTCAGTGTTGTCACATGAAAAGATAGAATAAAATATTTACAAAAATGTAAGGGGTGCACTCACTTTTGTGAGATACTGTATATATACTGTATATATATATATATATATATATATATATATATATATATATATATATGAGGAATAGTATATTATAGACCGTGGAGGTTGTACATCAATACTCATGATAATATTCCCAAATATTTTAAAAATGTCTGAGCTGTGTGAATTTGTTACAAGAAAGGAAAAAACCCAGTTCCTTCTATGAGAAAGCTTTTGCTCTATGTTTATCTTTTCCAGAGGTAAAACAATGGCCTGGTAATTGAACAACTAGTTTTGCTGTCTTTCCATTGAAGTCTATTAGGAGATGTTGTAGGTAAACATTCCCCCAAGATTTTCTCTTGGACCTTGTTTGAAGGTGGGATTCACACCTGGGAGAGGCAACTGAGTTGGTTGTGTTTCCAAAGTATTATCATTCAAGGCTGTTCAAATACAATCCAGTTAGTGACCATAGAATATCGTTATCCTTGGCTTTTGTCCCCAGTTCAGCAAACAGACAGATTACAAACCTCCAACATGGTGATAGAAACTAAAGCCCCGTACACACGTACCGATCGTCGGCCGAACGATCGGCCGTCTTTTGTCCAGGGCTGTCGTGTCCGCTGAAAAGTGCAAAAGACTGCACAAGAATTTTGTCCGCCGACTACAGCCGACTGCAGAAGTGATGTCATGTGATGGTTAACTTTCCCTGTGTTTTTTCTTTTCTGAGCATGCCCAGTCTTGCAAATCTGCTGTCTGTCAGCCGAATTCTGTACTGACTGGCGAACAATCGGCCGTTCTGGTGTCGGCCTACAAAAATTTTCATGCTTGCAAGACCGATTCTGTTCGGCCGAGAGTGCGCTGTCGGCTGTCGGAAGCATCATACTAACAAGCGTACAATCGGCAGATCGGTCGTCGGCCTAAGCTTTTCGGCCGACGATCGGTACATGTGTACGGGCCTTTAGGATGTTCTGTTTGAAGACCTATATGAATGTCCTGAGTTTAACCTTGTTTTAAGGGCTTATTCAGTTTTAAACGTCCATATGAAATTTATGGAAATATGCCTATTTCTTCATAATAGTTCTGACAACTTCTTTTTTTTTTTTTAACAAAAAAACTCTAATTTCTTTTTAATATTTTTTTTTTCTTTGGGAACCAGTTTTTACCCTGGTTAGGAGCTCCCTGTTAAACATCTACCTGGATGCTTCATTGTTTTATGAATTCATGAATCATTTTTTATCATGCATGTACATTTATCTCCACAGGTTTGATTGATGTATTGTATGAGAGTATGGTATTTAATTGAGAGTGTTCATTTTTTTTTTTTTTTTTTATACATATTTTTTTGTATATTATTTATATTTATATTTTTTCTTTGGGAACCTGTTTTCCCCCTGGTTAGGTGCTCCATGTTGAACATTTACCTGGATGCTTTATTGTTATGTGAAAGAATTAATCATTTCATATCATACGTTTATATTTATCTCAACAGATTTGATTGATATATTGTATGAGGGTATGGTATTTAATTGAGAGTCAATAGACAGGTGCTAGATAAAGCATTTGTTTTGCTCCATCTGCTTATCAGGGGAGCCTGATCTTTTAGTTAGGCCTGCTCTCTGTGCTCAGTGTGCATTCATTTGGTCTGAGGGAGTGTCCCCACTGCATCCACTAGGAAGGCCTGTTGGACAGTGGAGGAAACCTGGCCAATGATGCACATGCTTTTGTGGGAGTCCCAGTGGGAGGGCACCACCACAGTGCATCCTGGGATTGACCTTAAAAGCCGAGAGCACATGAGGCAGGGTGTCTTTGGCAGGGAGTCCCAGGAGGAGGGTGCGGCTGTCTCCCCTCATCAGTCTGAGGAAGGTGGTCACAGGCAGTCGGCCTGGTGAGCCAGGTGTGGCGCTGGGCCATAAGGGTCCTGGAGAAACTGACAGTGGAGCTGAAGGCAGAGCTACCTGGGAAAAACAGTGTCTGTGAGTACCAGGGGGCTTGCCAAGGGGTCTGCCTAGGATGAGGTCAGTGGACAGAAGGTCAGCGCACACAGTCAGTGAGAAAGGGGGTGCCAAGTAGAACCCTGAAGAGCAGGGCAGCTGCCTAGGGCACAACTTAGCAGGGGGGGCGCAGGCGGAGCCTGACCCGAGGTAAGTGCCCTACCGTAAGTCACTGAAGGGGTTTTAACCAGTGGCGGCCGACCCGTCCATTAGGAGATCAGGGGCGCCGCAGGGTGACGGATGCATGGATTCCAATGAGGGTTTTTTTTTTTCTTGAAGCACGTGATTAGAGCCAGAGGCTCTAATAGGCTTAAAAAAAGGCTTAAAAAAAGGGTGGGCTCGGGGCGCAGAGCACTGCGCCCTGAGCCCACCCAGTTGTGTGACAATAGCAGATGAATATTTGCTATTGCCACACTGATTCTCCTCCCGGCCAATCAGGTAGCGGGTCCTGAGATCTGTTTCCCAATTGGCCAAAGGAGAAGGCATCCTATTGGCGGGGAAGGATGGAGGAGACTGAGGGGGGAAGCCATCGCCGTCCGGAGGAACAAGGTAAGTGAACTGGCGCCCGGGGGGGGGGGATATGGTGTGGACTGGACTCTAGAGCAACGGCGGGGGGGTCCATAGCAGCAAAATTCCTTGCACCGGCACTGCTGAAGAGTAATCTACCAAGTAGTTTGCCTTTCACATACTTCGCTCCAGTGGCAGGGTGAAGCAGCGGCCTTGCCGCATTCAACATAGATAGAAGTCCTCAAGATTGTGCATAGTTTGCTAAGTTGGAGTATCCCACTCATCCCTTCTCCCATCCCATCATAAAATAAAAACAACAAAAACCAAATCCCCTGGACTGTTTACTGACTGAGCCAAGAACCTAAAGTACTAGGAATTTACAAGTCGTTGCTATGGGTAACCCAGGGGAATCCGTTTTAAGCAGCTCCCATGGGAGTAGTACTACATAAATATTATTTATATATTTTTTTCTTTTTTGGTTAGATACTCCCTGTTGAACATTTACCTGAATGCTTTATTGTTATGTGAAGGAATGAATAACTTCTTATCATACTTTTTTTTTTTTTATCTCAACAGATTTGATTGCTATATTGTATGAGGGTATGGTATTTAATTGAGAGTGTTAATTTTATTTTTTCTTTATATTATTTATATATATTTTTTCTTTGTGGACCAGGTTTCTTCCTGGTTAGATACTCCCTGTTGAACATCTAGCTGGATGCTTTATTGGTATGTGAAGGAATGAATTGTTTCATATCATGCATTTATATTTATCTTCACATATTTGATTGATATATTGTATGAGGGTATAGTATTTAATTGAGAGTATTATTTTTTTTTTTTTATATATATATATATTTTTTCTTTTTGGGGACCAGTTTTCTCCCTGGTTAGGTTCTCCCTGTTAAACATCTACCTGGATGCTTTATTGTTATGTGAAGGAATAAATAATTTCATACCATACATTTAGATTTATCTCCACGGATTTGATTGATATATTGTATGAGGGTATTGTATTTAATTGAGAGTGTTATTTTTTTTTTTTATATATTTTTTTTTTTCTTTTTGGGGACCAATTTTCTCCCTGGTTGATTGCTCCCTGTTGTACATCTACCTGAATGCTTTATTGTATTGTGAAGGAATTCATTATTTCCTGACAGACTCCATGGCAGCATACGTTTGGGTAGTCCCGCCTCCACTCCTACCCTATAGGACCCCACTCCCATAAATCTTTGCTCCCTTTCAGCATCCGTGTTCTTTTTTTGTCCTCCTCCATGCACCTGTTTGGTGCTGAATCCCTACGAATATGGTCGTTTTATATGACGCAGGGTCGTTTGGAGTCGGCAGGACCTGTTTTCCCAATAAGCCCTTGCTGCTGCGGGGTGTGGGATGGGCAAGTTGAAGAGGAGCCAAGAAGGGCCTGACAAAGCGGGTTGGTAATGGCATGGCCGATGACCCCGCTGTGGTGGGTGGCCTCATTGTATTGCCCCAACGCTGGAATTGTTGTCCTGGTCTATGGCTCTAAGGTGTCCCTGGTGTCTAGTGCGACTGGAGGGGTAAGTGTTTTCTTTTATCCCTTTTATTTTTTCATACCTGGTGGTCTAGTGACTGCCTGGTGGTCTAGTGTGCGGCTCCTCGCTTTGTTCACAGTCTTCCTGGTGGTCCGGGAGGCTCTGTGGACACCGCGGAACGCTATGCGTTCCATCTCCGGCGTCCTCGGTCACTCTGCGCATGCGCGCCGACTGACCGAGAGCGAGGCCTGGTTCGCGCATGCGCAGTAGCGGCGAGTGCCGATACTCGCGCATGCGCAGTGCGCCGCGACCGTGACGTCACGGCCGGCGCCAAATTTAAACAGCTGTCAGTTCCACAGTCGGTGGAACTGACTATATTTCAGGCTGCTGATCTCAGGCTGCAAGTTTTGGATCCCCAAGCGACCTCCACAGCCTGTAGCTGTTCCCAAGAGCTGACGCTCTAGTCCTCAGGTATGTGGGGTTTCTTTTTGGGGGTTTCCTTTATAAGGTCGTCATGTCTGCCCTTTCTAGTATACTTATGTGCATTATTTATTCCAGCGGTTCCTTTGCTTTATGGACCCGTCACCGCTCCCCTGTGACCAGCCCTCTCTTAGGTGAGTGCAGGGCTGCATGAAAGGGGGGAGCAGGATGTACGGATGGGCGCATTACTGTATTGCCTTATGTGTTTTATTTTTGCAGCTCCTCTTCTAGGACGGAACAACCGCAGGGCACGCGGGAGGATCGCCATGCTAATCCGCAGCATCACCGCTCCTCCTCCAAACATGGCTCATCCAAGTCCAGATACCGTAGTAGAGACCGGTCACCTCCCAGGTCTTCACGCCAATCCAGCGAGACTAAGTGCTGGGGCTGTGGTATCCATTTACTGGACGGTGGATCACTATGCGACTCCTGTTATTCCCGAGCATCGAATGAAAGGGGAAGATCTGACCAACAACTTGAGTCTATGGTCAAACGCATAGTCAAGAATTCGCTGGCTGATTTTAATAGACGTCAATCTCCAGCGCCAGAGCCATCGGTATCTCCAGTTAGAGAGACCACTAGCGGAAGAGCCCTCGAATCCTCTGAACCTAGCCATCCCTCGGTATTCGAGTCTGATAGCGATTCGGATCAGGATGAACCAAGTTTAGGATTCTCTTTCAATTTGGTTCCACCTTTAGTAAAGGCCGTCAGAGAAACTTTAAACTGGGAAGATCCAGTAGTCTCGGCTCCAAAGCAGAGGAAACTCTTTAAACAGCTGAGCAAGGAGCGGCTGAATTTCCCGTTTATTCCTGAATTAGGAGAAATTATAACGGAAGAATGGAGTAAGGTGGAGAAAAAGAATTCTATGATCTCAAAATTGGCCAAGCTCTATCCATTCAAGGAAGAGGAAGTCAGACATCTGGAAACTCCTCCTCTGGTAGATGCGGCTGTCATGAGGCTAGTGAAGCATGTAACTTTACCTCTTGAGGATACTGTTTCCTTCAAAGACCCGCTTGACAGGAAAATCGACACGGATTTGAAGCGTGTCTATCTTTCGGTGGGTGCTGCCTGTAAACCAGTTTTGGCCCTGGCTTCTCTGTCCAAAGCCATGGAAGTGTGGGTGGACAACGTGGATGATTCCCTCAGAAGCTTCTCCGAGGATGCAGCTAAGAATTCTCCTATCCAGGAGTTGAAACTGGCCTCAGCTTTTCTGGGGGAGGCGTCTATTGATGTTATTCGCCTGTTAGCCCGGGGAATGCTATCATCCGTTACGGCGAAGCGTGCACTTTGGTTGCGCCCTTGGTTGGCTGATCCTGCTTCTAAGCAGGTGTGGTGCCGTATTCCCTTTGAGGGTTCGTCCCTCTTTGGGAATAAGTTAGATAGCGCCATTTCCAAGGCTACTGGCGGTAAGTCGGGCTTTCTCCCCCAGGATAGGCGTCTTCTGGGTCAAAAAAGGCCACCTCTTAGAAGACAAAATTCTGATCGTGCCAGGGAGGCACGCAGTTATAGGCCAGGGAGGGAGTTTGGAAGAAACTGGAAATCCAGGCAGTCTTCCTTTCGGAAAGGCCCCAAGACCAATACGTCTGGGGATAGAGACACGACAAAGTCCTTTTGAGATTGGGCCCGCTCAGGCCGGTCGGGTGGGAGGTCGTCTCCTTCACTTTCGGCAGGTCTGGGCGGCCTCAATCCGGGATACTTGGGTCGTCAACACGGTCTCTGCAGGTCATTCTTGGACCTTCACCAGTATTCCCGGAGACAGATTTTTTCCTACCTCCCTTCCTCGGTCAGGCGACAAAAGAGAGATTCTCTTGTCCTACGTAGACTCGCTAGTCACTCAAGGAGCAGTGGTTCCAGTGCCAGAGTCCGAAAGAAGACTCGGAGTGTACTCTCCTCTGTTCATGGTGCGCAAGAAGAGCGGCGCCTGGAGACCAGTGATAGATCTGACGCATCTGAATCGCTTCATCAAAGGCGAAAAATTCAAGATGGAGACTCTATTCTCCATTCAGCAAGCCGTTCAACCAGGAGATTGGATGGTCTCGGTAGACCTGAAGGATGCATACTTCCACGTACCAGTGTCAACAGAGTTTCAACGATATCTGAGATTCTCGGTCGGCCAGCGTCATCTACAATTTGTATGTCTCCCCTTCGGGCTTTCCACGTCGCCTCGTACCTTTTCGAAGGTCTTATTAGCGGTGGTAGCCTTGATAAGACTGAGAGAGGTCCGTCTTTATCACTACCTGGACGACCTCCTTCTTCTGGCCCAAGACAAGTCTGTCATCCTGGAACATCTAGCTCTGGTCATCTCGTCTCTAGAGAGGTTTGGCTGGATCCTGAACAGGGAGAAGAGCCATCTGATTCCCACTCAGTCCCTGGTCTTTTTGGGTGCGCTGTTCAACACCAAGAACAGTACCATCTCTCTGCCAGAAGAAAAGATTCCGGTAATCAGGGACAGAGTGTCTCTAGCTTTGTCAGCATCCCGTCTCACAGCAAAACAATGCCTAAGGGTAATTGGCACCATGGTGTCGGCAGCCCCTATGGTGAAGTGGGCTCTCTGGAGGATGAGACCTTTTCAGAGGGGTTTCCTTCAGCAGTGGAACGGAGTCAGCAATTCCCAACGAATTGTGATAACCACAACAATGAAGAGTTGGCTTCCGTGGTGGCTACAGCTGAAGAATTTGAGCAATTGTCACTCCATAACCCCCATATCTTGGGTGATAGTGACATCAGACGCCAGCAACACCGGATGGGGCGGTCATTGCGGAACAGAGATGGCACAAGGGAAATGGGACTTTCGGTCTCGCCAGACAGTGTCCAACATCTTGGAACTACGAGCGGCCTTTCAAGTGCTACTAGCCTTCAGCCACCTCATTCGGGGCACCTCAGTCATGCTGAGGTTAGACAACACGACTGCAGTAGCCTATGTGAGGAAACAAGGTGGAACTCGCAGTGCATCCCTGCTTCGGGAAGTAGAGCCAATAATGACCTGGGCTCAGGAAAACCTGGTCAATCTGTCGGCAGTTTACATACCAGGGGCTCAGAACACTCAAGCAGATTTCCTCTCGAGAACACAACTCAGCAACAACGAGTGGTCTCTCCACGAGGATGTCTTCAGCTGGATCCTGTCCTTGGAGTTCATCCCAGAGGTGGATCTATTTGCCTCCTTCAACAACAGGAAGTTGCAGAAGTTTTACTCGAGGGACAGAGATCCCAGAGCATTCGGGGTGGATGCCCTGACAGATTGCTGGAGGTTTCACAAGGCCTATGCCTTTCCCCCAGT
Source organism: Pelophylax lessonae (assembly GCF_965119305.1). NCBI lineage: Eukaryota > Metazoa > Chordata > Amphibia > Anura > Ranidae > Pelophylax > Pelophylax lessonae. The sequence goes on along the minus strand of NC_138770.1, from coordinate 58,984,140 downwards.
ACCAGTCATCTTTCAATTCCTGCGGAGAGTACAGATGGAATTAGTCAAAGTGGTTGCAGTAATCCCGTTCTGGCCCAACAGACCGTGGTTTCCCCTACTGTTTCAACTGAGCTACCGCGACCCAGTCCCTCTTCCTCTCAGGACGGATCTGCTGTCCCAGGGCTCCATCCTTCACCCATGCCCAGCCCGTCTGCACCTTCGGGTCTGGTTTTTGAAAGGGGAAGGCTGGAAGCGTTAGGATGTCCGGAAGTAGCCATACCAACGCTTTTGAGTGCTAGAAGACAAAGCACGAATAAGACCTATGAAAGGATTTGGGCTAGGTTTACTTCTTTCCTAGAGTCCAAAGGAAAGTCCTGGTCATCTCCTTCCGTGCAGAATATTCTATCTTTTCTCCAGTCAGGTTTGGAATTACCTCTTTCAGTGAGCGCCTTACGAGTCCAAGTCTCAGCCATATCTGCTTTCACAGGCATTTCCTGGGCTACACATCCTTTGATCAGGCAATTCTTCAAAGGGGCAGTAAGGCTAAGGCCACAGAAAAAGTTGAGATTCCCCAAGTGGGACATGCCTTTGGTCCTGGATTTCTTATCCTCAGTTGGCTCAAGTCTTGAAGATCCTATATCTATAAAACATCTCACCCTCAAGACGGTCTTTCTGGTGGCCATCACATCTGCAAAAAGGGTGTCAGAGATCCAAAGTTTGGGAAGTAAAGAACCCTTTCTGACTTTTTTTCCGGACAGAGTTGTCCTCATTCCAATGCTGGGAGCAAGGCCTAAAGTCACGTCGGTTTTCCATGAGAACCAAGAAATTGTTCTCCCGACTTTCAATTCATCGGCCGAACCTCCGGAAGTCCATCCTCTGGATGTGGGCAACACGCTCAGACAGTACTTGGAAGCTACAGCCTCTTTCCGGAAGACAGATTATCTCTTTATCCTATTGTCTGGGAAGAACAAAGGTATGCGTGCCTCTTCAAGATCAGTTGCCTCCTGGATAGTAGAGGCGATTCAGTGGGCTTATAGAGAGAAGGGCTTGGTTCCTCCAAAAGCGGTGACTGCACATTCTACGCGTGGTGTCGCTACTTCATGGGCAGCTTCAAGACACGTCGCTCCGGATGTGGTCTGCAGAGCAGCGTCTTGGTCGTCCATTCACACATTTATGTCACATTATTGTGTTGAGCCGGCGGCTCTTTCTTCTGTTGGTTTTGGTACTCAAGTGTTATCTGTTGCAGGTGTTAATTAAAATTGTCAGCATCTGCCCACCCAATTGTGTTTTGGCGAGTTATTTCCCAAACGTATGCTGCCATGGAGTCTGTCAGGAAAACGGAAAATTTATATCAAATACTTACCGTAATTTTCCTTTCCTGATGGACTCCATGGCAGCAGGAGTCCCCTCCCAGTTCCTGAGTAGGCTAGTTACAGAACACGGATGCTGAAAGGGAGCAAAGATTTATGGGAGTGGGGTCCTATAGGGTAGGAGTGGAGGCGGGACTACCCAAACGTATGCTGCCATGGAGTCCATCAGGAAAGGAAAATTACGGTAAGTATTTGATATAAATTTTCCGTTTTCTTATCATGCATTTATATCTATCTCCACAGATTTGACTGATATTTTTGTATGAGGGTATGGTATTTCATTAAGAGTGTTATTTTAATTTCTTTTTTATGGAACAGGTTTGCATTTTTGTTATATTATTATATCATTAATCAGTTTGGCTCAAATAATTTAATTGGAATTTTGTTTCTGATGTTTAATATGTGGTGTCCCTAGCCAGCATGGAATGCTGGTGCCGTTCAAATGTTCTTCAATTTTTAATAATAGTTATACGCCACTGAGTATTGCCTCCATTATTATAAATAAAAATGTCGCACCTTACTTCATATTTTTTTTATTTTTAATAAATATATATGTAGCAAGGTTTCCAAGCCTGTGGCCTGATGTGGGTCTGCCATCAGTACCGGTACTCTCTCCAGCCCATGTGAGCTGTGACCCCGGGTGTGACAACTGAAGCAGCGACAACTCCGGCATCTTTGTTTGTGGTTTTTATTTGGTTTAAAAGGGGATGGGAGAAGGGAACGAGTGGGATACTCCTTGAGGCTTGTCATGCCTCCAGCATAAGGAAATAATGAATGCTATTGGAACTTGTAATACCAATATTGGCCACAAGATGACACTGTGACATAGACTGTTGTACAGTACTTTATGGTACTTCCTGTTTTCTATTACTGAGTATTAGTTCCACCCCTCTCTGAGAGAATCTCCATTTTAGATTTACCTCAGGAAGGAGCAGACAGCATCTGAGGTTGCTGTGGGAAGATTCCTGAACCCCCCTTTGAAGCATCGCTGGTATGCCTATGAACTGTTGGTTATATACTCAATGCATATACTGTTTATGTTTGTATACTGATTATATGCCTTTATATGTTTATTTACAGTTTCACCATATTCACAATCCTATTCGCATATCCATTCTGACTTGTAACCTGTTCATGTGACCACTATTCTATCTCTGGAATAAAGCCTTAAGTTACAAAAGGACTGGTTATTGCAGGATTAAAGGTTTAGCTGTATGTTGAGCTGCACACGCCTGGGGCATACGTGTAGTGAGAACAGAACAAGGCTTGAACTAATTATGTGTGGGACTCTACTCCTGGAAAGTGCCCGTTGGCGCTTCCTTGACGCCAGCCAATGCTCACTAACGCTGTAAATATCCTGTAGAACACAGAAGTGCTGAATCCTCGACTATTAGTCCAGAAGATCCAGGACTGAGAACAGTGTATCTCCTGACACTGTTGTGCTGTAGAAGTCACTGAATACTGTTCCCCGCTTTCTCTAGCTTGAGGTAGTATGCAGAGATGTATAGTAACTACGGTAAGTAGAACTACTTCACTACTGTACTTAAGTCCCAAAAGGCGGTATCTGTACTTTCCTGGCGTAGAATTTTTTTCTCCTACTTCCACTTTTACTTCACTACATTTTTTCGATGATTTCAATACTTCTACTCCGATATTTTTTGTGCTGCATAGTTACTCGTTACTATTATAAAAATTACCACTGCCAGAACAGTAGATGGCAGGTTTCATGAAGCTCAAAAGCTACTGTATGTATAAATAAAAGCTGGATTTGAAATAATCAAAAACATTATGATGTCTAAACTTTTGACTTCTTTCTTTAACCACTTAAGCCCCGGAAGATTTTACCCCCTTCCTGACCAGGGCCTATTTTGTGATTCGGCACTGCTTGACTTTAATGGACAATTGCGTGGTCGTGCGACGCTGTACCCAAACGAATTTGACGTCCTTTTTTCCCCACAAACAGAGCTTTCTTTTGGTGGTATTTGATCACCTGTGCGATTTTTTGATCATGCGCTATAAACAAAAAAAGAGCGTAAATTTTGCAAAAATAACAATATTTTTCACATGTTTTTATATGAAATTCCCCCCCAAAAAAATGTAAAAATCTAAATTTTTTAACATTTTCGGCCAATTTGTTTTATGCTACATATGTTTGGTAAAAAAAAAATCGCAAAAAGCATATTTTGATTGGTTTGCGCAAAAGTTATCGCATTTACTAACAAAGGGAAAGATTTTTGTCATTTTTGTTGCTTTTTTTTTTAACGCGTAATGGCGGCGATCTGCGATTTTTTTTGCGGTACTGCGACATTGCGGCGGACAGATCGGACCCTTGACTGACATTTTTGACACTTTTGGGGTTACCAGTGACATTTCTACAGTAATCAGTGCTATACATGTGCACTGTTACTGTAAAAATACACTGGCAGTGAAGGGGTTAACTTTTTTGAGAGGGAGGGGCTATGTGTGTCCCTAGGGGCGTGATGCTAACTGTGATTGGCTGTGGCTTGAGATGTATGAACAGTGATCAACGGTTCTACATAGTAGAACCGTATGATCACTATTCCTACACAGGGGAGAATGACAGGCGACTTGTTTACATCAGCCGCCTGCCTTTCTCCCTCTCCCCCGACGATCGCCGAGTGACCGGCGGACATCGGTTCCGCCGGTCACACGCGCGGGGGGGGGGGGTCCGTGACCACTCGGGAGCACGCCTCCGGGGGCGCTTGCTCCCTAGACCCTCACAGGCTAGCGACGTAGACCTACGTCACTCTGCCTGTGAGGGGCTGACCGCCGCAGTAAATAGTCATGCGGCGGTTGGCAAGTGGTTAATAACTACATAACACTGTACTTGTACTTTTACTTTCAGTACTTGAGTAGCAAAATTTAAAAAAAAACTACTTGCAATACTTAAGTACAAAACATTTTGAATACTTTAGTACTTCTGCTCAAGTCATTTTTTGATCGAGCACTTGTACTTTTACTCAAGTATGGGTTTCGAGTACTTTATACAACTCTGGTAGTATGAAGTAAAACTCTGTATAGCTGTACTTACAACTGACACACTCTGTACCATTCAGGGCCCAACCGCCTTTAACTTGAACTCCTCAGGGTCCGCTGACCATGCACCCCCTCCGCAGCCCCAAGGCCCCCAACCTAGGCACCCCCTCCACAACTAGCTGGCACTGGATCCCAGAACCTCCTCCGGAGTGGTCCCCTCTAACTTCAGGCAGACCCCAGGGGCAATCCTCAGAACTCACGACCTGTGTAGGCCCTCCTGGGACTGAACCCCTCTCTCTCTCTCCGCAGGCTCTCGGCACACCAGATCCCCTCAGCTCACTCAGCACTCTCTGGACACTCAGGCCACACCCCGAGACATCCACCTTCCTGAGACAGGAGGAGAGACAGCCACACTCTTCTTCCTGGGACTCTGCTCCCGCCAAAGACCTCGTGTCATGTGCCACCCCCAAACTTATACCCACTCCCAGAATCCTTTGCAGCACAATCTGCCTTCTGGGGTAGTTACAAGCTGGGATGTGTCCCCTGATTGGGCTTCCCACACTGCCCTATGAGAAGCCTCTCACAGGAGCCAGTGGGGAGACTCCCCCTTCAGCAGGCACACCTGGAAACCATGACACCCTGACCATTAAATCACAGCCCCGCTGTTAGGCAGACAAGGCCCACTATATCTTTACCTAGCACCTACCTGTAGGGTACTACATATATATATATATATATATATATATATATATATATATATATATATATATTTTTTTTTTTTTTTTTTTTTTTTCAAAATGCCTCAAAAACCAATCATGTTCTGCATTCCAAACTTTCCATAGAATTTATATTTTACATATCATAAAGCACGCGGCTCTTGACCTCAGATCCAACTGTTTGTGACAAGTATCAATTATTTTCAAATGCATCGTAGACACCTTAAAAACAAACTTGTGCTGTATTTAATGTAGTAACAGGGAGAGACAGAAAGTAAATCCTGCAGCAATGTACATCTACAGTGTGCTGACAATCTAAAGGGCTGTGGGTGTACCTAAGCATGACTATTCCTTAACTGAGTTATCACCAATGCTAGAATGTAAGTAGCAGTATGGATGACAAAACTTTATCAATTTAACTGCAGAAGGAAGAATGGGTGTCACCCTCTCCAATGGTTCTATTGGCAGCAGTGGCATAACATGGGTCACCAGTGCCCAAGGCAATGGAAATATTGCACCCCTAACCCGTGGACCATAAGCAACCCCTGCCTGAGTCCACCACAATAAATACACTATATAACCAAAAGTATTGGGACGCCTGCCTTTACACACACATGAACTTTAATGGCATCCCAGTCTTAGTCTTTAGGGTTCAATATTGAGTTGGCCCATCCTTTGCCGCTATAACAACTTCAACTTTTCTGGGAAGGCTGTCCACAAGGTTTAGGAGTGTGTCTATGGGAGTGTTTGACCATTCTTCCAAAAGCGCATTTGTGAGGTCAGGCACTGATGTTGGATAAGAAGGCCTGGCTCGCTGTCTGCACTCTAATTCATCCCAAAGGTGTTCTATCGGATTGAGGTCAGGACTCAGTCAAGTTCCTCCACCCCAAACTCACTCATTCATAACTTTATGGACCTTGCTTTGTGCACTGGTACAAATCATTTGGTGGAGGGGGGGGGGGGGGTTATGGTGTTGGGTTGTTTTTCAGGGGTTGGGCTTGGCCCCTTAGTTCCAGGGAAGGGAACTCTTAAGGCGTCAGCATACCAAGACATTTTGGACAATTTCGTGCTTCCAACTTTGTGGGAACAGTTTGGGGATTTCCCCTTTCTACCTATTCCAACATGACTGCGCACCAGTGCACAAAGCAAGGTCCATAAAAACTTGAAGGACAATTTGTCAGATGACCTGCAAATGCTGAATTCAATTCAAGCCACATTACACTGTGAAAACAGTGAAGCATGGTGGTGCAAGCATCATGATATGGGGATGTTTCTCATACCATGGTTTTGGGCCTATTTATCGCATACCAGGGATCATGGGTCAGTTTGCATACATCAAAATACTTGACAAGTTCATGTTGCTGTATGCCGAGGAGGAAATGTTCTTGAAATGGGTGTTTCAACAAGACAACGACCCCAAACACACCAGTAAGCAAGCAACATCTTGGTCCCAGACCAACATAAAAAGTTATTGAGTGGCCAGCCCAATCCCAGGACCTTATTTGAATAGAAAACCTGTGGGGTGACATCAAAAATGCTGTTTCTGAGGTAAGACCAGGAAATGCAGAGGAATTGTGGAATGTAGAACAATTGTCCTGGGCTGGAATACCTGTTCATAGGTGCCAGAAGTTGGTCGACTCCATGCAACACAGATGGGAAGCAGGTCTCAGAAACAGTGGTTATATACAGTGCCTTGCGAAAGTATTCGGCCCCCTTAAACTTTTCGACCTTTTGCCACATTTCAGGCTTCAAACATAAAGATATAAAACTGTAATTTTTTGTAAAGAATCAACAACAAGTGGGACACAATCATGAAATGGAACGAAATTTATTGTATATTTTAAACTTTTTTAACAAATAAAAAACTGAAAAATTGGTCGTGCATAATTATTCAGCCCCCTTAAGTTAATACTTTGTAGCGCCACCTTTTGCTGCGATTACAGCTGTAAGTCGCTTGGGGTATGTCTCTATCAGTTTTGCACATCGAGAGACTGAAATGTTTGCCCATTCCTCCTTGCAAAACAGCTCGAGCTCAGTGAGGTTGGATGGAGAGCGTTTGTGAACAGCAGTTTTCAGTTCTTTCCACAGATTCTTGATTGGATTCAGGTCTGGACTTTGACTTGGCCATTCTAACACATGGATATGTTTATTTGTGAACCATTCTATTGTAGATTTGCTTTATGTTTTGGATCATTGTCTTGTTGGAAGACAAATCTCCATCCCAGTCTCAGGTCTTTTGCAGACTCCATCAGGTTTTCTTCCAGAATGGTCCTGTATTTGGCTCCATCCATCTTTCCATTAATTTTAACCATCTTCCCTGTCCCTGCTGAAGAAAAGCAGGCCCAAACCATGATGCTGCGACCACCATGTTTGACAGTGGGGATGGTGTGTTCAGGGTGATGAGCTGTGTTGCTTTTACGCCAAACATAAAGTTTTGCATTGTTCGATTTTGGTTTCATCTGGCCAGAGCACCTTCTTCCACATGTTTGGTGTCTCCCAGGTGGCTTGTGGCAAACTTTAAGAGTCGGTTCACACTAGGGCGACACGACTCCTTACTACTTCGGGAGGCGACTTGTCAGTCCCGTGCACCGCGACTTGCAGGGACTTCACATAATGGAAGTCTATGCAAGTCGCTCCGAGGTCGCCCTGAAATAGTACAGGACCCTTTTTCTAAGTCGGAGCGACTTGTGTCGCTCCTATTAGAACGGGTCCTGTAGCGGTCAATGGACCGCGAGGGAGCGCGACTTGTCAGGCTGACAAGTCGCCTGACAAGTCGCACTAATGTGAACCGACTTTAAACGACACTTTTTATGGATATCTTTAAGAAATGGCTTTCTTCTTGCCACTCTTCCATAAAGGCCAGATTTGTGCAGTATACGACTGATTGTTGTGCTATGGACAGAGTCTCCCACCTCAGCTGTAGATCTCTGCAGTTCATTCAGAGTGATCATGGGCCTCTTGGCTGCATCTCTGATCAGTCTTCTCCTTGTATGAGCTGAAAATTTAGAGGGACGGCCAGGTCTTCGTAGATTTGCAGTGGTCTGATACTCCTTCCATTTCAATATTATCGCTTGCACAGTGCTCCTTGGGATGTTTAAAGCTTGGGAAATCTTTTTGTATCCAAATCCAGCTTTAAACTTCTCCACAACAGTATCTCGGACCGGCCTGGTGTGTTCCTTGTTCTTCATGATGCTCTCTGCGCTTTAAACGGACCTCTGAGACTATCACAGTGCAGGTGCATTTATACGGAGACTTGATTACACACAGGTGGATTCTATTTATCATCATTAGTCATTTAGGTCAACATTGGATCATTCAGAGATCCTCACTGAACTTCTGGAGAGAGTTTGCCGCACTGAAAGTAAAGGGTCTGAATAATTTTGCACGCCCAATTTTTCAGTTTTTTATTTGTTAACAAAGTTCGAAATATCCAATAAATTTTGTTCCACTTCATGATTGTGTCCCACTTGTTGATTCTTCACAAAAAATTACAGTTTTATATCTTTACGTTTGAAGCCTGAAATGTGGCAAAAGGTCGCAAAATTCAATACTTTCGCAAAGCACTGTAACTAAATACTAGTTCAGTGATTCACAGGAAAGCTAAATCTTCAAGCATTTTTCAGTTTATGCAGTAAAAGTTTGAGTTTGTAAAGAAAAATGCAAACACAGTTATTTTTTGAAAAAGCCTAATATTCCTTTTCCTTTACTTTCTGTAAAATAACAACAAATTTGCAACCTTTTTCTTCATGTTTTGATTTGGAATAGACTGTGCAGTGTTCCCAATTCATTTGCGTGTATTGAAATAAAAGCTATAAGGATTTTGACCTATACTCACTCACTTTTTTGCATATTTACCACAACTGTATATATTGTACAGGATTAGGGATGAAAAAAAAGTCCTTAAAAATTGCCGTTTTTGATAGAGAGCCAATTATTGAAAAAATTATTGAAAAAAAAAAAAGAGATTTCTTTGGATTTAGTGTCTGGGGGGTCTAAAAAGTGTACCTGTGAAGTTTCAGCTCTGTAGCATGTCCAGAACCAGAAAAAAAAGATTGTTTGTATTAGAATTGCAGTAGAGCAGGGATATGGCTCCGCTATTTTCACACCTGGCAGTTTTTGTTGCAGGCGTTTATTGGGCTTTTTTGTAGACGTCTTTGGAGGCAGGCATGACATCTGAACTTCTGTGTAGGGGTATATATACACACACACATATATGTATATATACACACACACATATATGTATATATACACATACACACATATAGGTGTGAAAGTAGCAGAACCCTATGCCTGCGCTAATGAAATTATTTGCAGGCATAGGGCTCCGCTCCTATCACACCTATATGTGTGTATGTGTATAAATACATATATGTGTGTATATATATATATATACCCCTATACAGAAGTTCAGATGTTATGCCTGCCTTCGAAGACGCCTAAAAAATGCCCAAAAAAACGCCTGCAACAACACACCTGGGCGTTTTTGTTGCAGGCATTTTTTTGGGCATTTTCTGGGCGTCTTTGGAGGCAGGCATAACATTTGAACTTCTGTATAGGGGTATATATACACACACACACACACACATATATGTATATATACACATACACACATATAGGTGTGAAAGTAGCAGAACCCTATGCCTGCGCTAATGAAATTATTTGCAGGCATAGGGCTCCGCTCCTATCACACCTATATGTGTGTATGTGTATAAATACATATATGTGTGTATATATATATATATATACCCCTATACAGAAGTTCAGATGTTATGCCTGCCTTCGAAGACGCCTAAAAAATGCCCAAAAAAACGCCTGCAACAACACACCTGGGCGTTTTTGTTGCAGGCGTTTTTTTGGGCATTTTCTGGGCGTCTTTGGAGGCAGGCATAACATTTGAACTTCTGTATAGGGGTATATATACACACACACACACACACATATATGTATATATACACATACACACATATAGGTGTGAAAGTAGCAGAACCCTATGCCTGCGCTAATGAAATTATTTGCAGGCATAGGGCTCCGCTCCTATCACACCTATATGTGTGTATGTGTATATATACATATATGTGTGTGTGTATATACCCCTATAACAAACAAAGAGCTGGGGGGGGGGCACACCCTGAACATGCATTTCTAAAGCTGGTGCAGCTATGAACCAAGCGACATGCATATTTACAGAGAATAGCGCACACATGCAAAAGAAATGACTATCAAATATAAAGGCAAAAAATGGGGATTTAGTCCCACCATATGGCCATATCGTGCTCAAGCCCACCACTACGTCAAAGTACCCCATTGTCAATGGGTCCTACACTATCCATAAAAAGAAGGATGAATCCAACCTCTCACCATTGGAGATGCTTACTCCTTACTGGGAGAGATGTGCAACTGCATTATAAGGGACTCCTCCTATATCTGCTTGCTAGTGGACACTGATAGAGTACAGGTGTGGGAGGGTGGGGTGTTCAACCCCAGAAGTCTGGTCAGGACCGAATACATAACAAACAAAGAGCTGGGGGGGGGGGGCACACCCTGAACATGCATTTCTAAAGCTGGTGCAGCTATGAACCAAGCGACATGCATATTTACAGAGAATAGCGCACACATGCAAAATAAATTACTATCAAATATAAAGGCAAAAAATGGGGATTTAGTCCCACCATATGGCCATATCGTGCTCAAGCCCACCACTACGTCAAAGTACCCCATTGTCAGTGGGTCCTACACTATCCATAAAAAGAAGGATGAATCCAACCTCTCACCATTGGAGATGCTTACTCCTTACTGGGAGAGATGTGCAACTGCATTATAAGGGACTCCTCCTATATCTGCTTGCTAGTGGACACTGATAGAGTACAGGTGTGGGAGGGTGGGGTGCTCAACCCCAGAAGTCTGGTCAGGACCGAATACATAACAAACAAAGAGCTGGGGGGGGGGCACACCCTGAACATGAGTATATACCCCTATACAGAAGTTCAGATGTTATACCTGCCTCCAAAGACGCCCAAAAAATGCCCCAAAAAAACACCTGCAACAACACACCTAGGCGTTTTTGTTGCAGGCGTTTTTTTTGGACCGAATTTCGAACAGTAAATGTTCGGGTCGAACCGATGGTTGACCCTAACCGTTCAATCATCCCTATACAGGATGCCAGGGTTGGGTCCTGGGCGGAAGATACGTGTCCCCACTATTAGGGGTTGTGGGGAAGGATATGAACATTTTTGAATACTCACGGGTTCTCACCAATGCAAGGGGAGGGGTTCTGGGTTAGTCCAGTTGGAGTGGACTGACATACAGTGCTCTCAGGGTTGGTAAGTCTTAATTCAAGACCTGGAATTGGGAGGCTCTGAGAGATTGATTAGAGGGACTTTGGTCCCAAAAAGGTTAACCTGCCTGCAGGGGAGGCCTGAAAAGGAGAAGGGAGGAGTTGGCACCTGTCTACTGTATGTGGTGGAGTGTGAGGCAGGTCACTAGGGTGAGAAAGTGTGGTCTGCCTGGCGATTGAAACAGTGTTTAATGAGCTTCTTTGGCCTTTGCCTCTTGAAGCAGATGAGAAACCCTAAACCTTGGTGTGGGATGGGTATACTGGCAGTGAGCCTCTGTGTTGTTTCTTTCATTATACCAGAATTTGGATGTTTACTTTTTCTGAAGAAAGCTGTTTGTCTGAATTTGAAAAACAATAAAGACTGTTTGATTTTTACAATGTGTAAATGCTGGCTGGTTATCCACATTGCTTCATACTAAAATATATATATTTAATACATAGGAAAAACTATGCCTTTTCTGAGTTCCCCAGTGTGCCTGCCTTTCTCATCCACTCATAGTGGTGCCTCCTGTGGCCCTCTCTGCCACCTCTGGAGAGAGTAGAGGCTGATGCTGGTAGCTTCCCAACACAGGGTGGCTCTTGGCCCTATCCAGTTGGGTAGTCAGGCACAGGACTGTAGCCCAGTCTACCCCCTGGAAAAAGGGTGATGGGAGTATGTCCTGATGAGTAGGCAATGTGAGGCTAGTTGCCTCTGGGAGAGACATAAGGCGTGATCTAGGGTGAGGATGTAGAAAAAGGTACTGCACACTCCAAATCCATTTATCTGGCATCCCCCATAGTCAGTGTATTGAAGGGCAACCTGATAGTTCTGGAGCCCAAGGTGGCCTCACATAGATCCAGCCTACATGCCAACCCCCTTGTCTCGGAGTTAACTAACATACACGGTGACAGTTGGGTGCAAGCTAGCCACATACTAAACTCATGCCCTCTGGGCTGTGCTCCTTCCTAGCTCTGCTCCTGGACGGCTTCAACTTAGATACTCCTAGAAATGCCATTCAGTTGGCCACCACTCAATCACACTACTTTTGGGTGCATCATCCAATCCAGGCTACGGTTCTCGCTTTTACTTGAGAAAGCCAACCTTTGTTGCCACTCCATGCCCAGATAGGAAACAGGTAAAACCGACCACCCCCTGGTATCTACACAATTATTATGTCTGTCCATGAGCTTCCACTTGGTTACTGGGCTCTTCTGCTCATTTAGCACATCAGTCTTACCCTTCAACCACCTTAAATGACCTCCATGTCACACTTATTTTGGATATGTCATCCAATTTAGGCTCTGGTTCTTACCTACTGTATCCTGGAGAAAGCCAACCTTTATTGACACGCCATGCCCAAATAGGAAAACTCTACCACTATCTACAAACCTGATTCCAAAAAAGTTAGGACACTGTACAAATTGTGAATAAAAACAGAATGAAATGATGTGGAAGTTTAAATGTTTAAACTGAGAAAATATATAATTTTAAGGGAAAAATAAGTTGATTTTAAAATTCATGGCATCAACACATCTCAAAAAAGTTGGGACAAGGCCATGTTTACCAATGTGTGGCATCCCCTCTTCATTTTATAATAGTCTGCAAACGTCTGGGGACTGAGGAGACAAGTTGCTCAAGTTTAGGAATAGGAATGTTGTCCCATTCTTGTCTAATACAGGCTTCTAGTTGCTCAACTGTCTTAGGTCTTCTTTGTCGCATCTTCCTCTTTATGATGCACCAAATGTTTTCTATGGGTGAAAGATCTGGACTGCAGGCTGGCCATTTGAGTACCCGGATCCTTCTTCTACACAGCCATGATGTTGTAATTGATGCAGTGTGTGGTCTGGCATTGTCATGTTGGAAAATGTAAGGTCTTCCCTGAAAGATGTCTGGATGGGAGCATAAGTTTATTCTAGAACTTGGATACCTTTCAGCATTGACTGTGCCTTTCCAGATGTGTAAGCTGCCCATGCCACACGCACTCCTGCAACCCCATACCATCAGAGATGAAGGCTTCTGAACTGAGAGCTGATAACAATTTGGGTTGTCCTTGTCCTCTTTAGTCCGGATGACATGGCATCCCAGTTTTCCAAAAAGAACTTCAAATTTTGATTCGTCTGACCACAGAAGTTTTCCACTTTGCCACAGACCATTTTAAATGAGCCTTGGCCCGGAGAAAAAGCCTGCGCTTCTGGATCATGTTGAGATATGGCTTCTTTTTTGGCCTATAGATTTATTTATCCAGCAACGGTGAAGGGCATGGTGGATTGTGTTCACCGACAATGTTTTCTGGAAGTATTCCTGAGCCCATGTTGTGATTTCCATTACAGTATCATTCCTTTATGTGATACAGTGCTGTCTAAGGGCCCGAAGATCACGGGCATCCAGTATGGTTTTCCGGCCTTGACCCTTACGCACAGAGATTGATCCAGATTCTCTGAATCTTTGGATGATATTATGCACTGCAGATGATGAGAACTTCAAACTCTTTGCAATTTTTCTCTGAGAAACTCCTTTCTGATATTGCTCCACTATTTTTCGCCACAGCATTGGGGGAATTGGTGATCCTCTGCCCATCTTGACTTCTGAGAGACACTGCCACTCTGAGAGGCTCTTTTTATACCCAATCATATTGCCAATTGACTTAATAAGTTGCAAATTGGTCCTCCAGCTGTTCCTTATATGTACATTTAACTTTTCCAGCCTCTTATTGCTACCTGTCCCAACTTTTTTGGAATGTGTAGCTCTCATGAAATCCAAAATGAGCCAATATTTGGCATGACATTTCGAAATGTCTCACTTTCAACATTTGATATGTTATCTATATTATATTGTGAATAAAATATAAGTTTATGAGATTTGTAAATTAGTCCATTCCTTTTTTACTCACAATTTGTACAGTGTCCCAACATCTTTGGAATTGGGTTTGTAGTGTCTACAGACTTATTATGCCTGTCCAAGAACCGCCAATCAGTTACTAGTCTCTTCTTTCCAATTGGCAGATGAACCTCACACTTCTACCATCTTAAATTACTTCCATGTCACGCTCCTTATGGATACGTTATCCAATCAAGGTTCAGGTCCTCTCCTATGCTGGAGAATACAAACCACTGTTGCCACTCTGCGCAGATAGGAAACTGGTAAACCCTACAACCCCCTGGTAGAAGCACAATTATTATGTCTAAGAACTGCTACTTGGGTTACTAGTCTCTTCTGCTCATTTAGCTCTTGAGTCCTACCATTCAACCAATTTGAATGACCTCCAAGTCACACTTCTTTAAGATATATCATCCAATTTGGGCTTCGGTTCTCACCTATGCTGAAAAAAGCCAACTTTTGTTGCCACTCCATGCCCAAACAGGAAAACCCTACCACACCCTGAAAGCTACACAATTATTATGTCTGCCCAAGACCCGCCAATTGATTACTGGGTTCTTTGAACCACTTTAAATGGCCTCCATGTCACATTTCTTTTGGACACCTCATCCAATCAAGGCTCAGGTTCTCTCCTATGCTGGAATAAGTCAACCTTTGTTGCCCCTCCATGCCCAAACAGGAAAACCCTACCACCCACCGGTAGCTACCCAATTATTACTTCTTTCCAAGAACTGCCATATGGTTACTGGGCTTCTCTTCTCAATCGGCGCATGAGCCTCACCCTCACTTTAAATGGCCTCCATGTCTCACTATTTTTAGATACCTTATCCAGCCAAGGCTCAGGTTCTCTCCTGTGCTGGAGAAAAAGCCAACCTTTGTTACCACTACATGCCTAGATAGGAAACAAGGAAACCCTACCACTCCCTGGTAGCAACACAGTTATTATGTCTGTCCAAAAAATACCAATTGGTTACTGGACTTTTCTACTCATTTAGCACATGAACCCCACCCTTTAGCCACTTTAAATGACCTCCATGTCATGACCATATGACCTCCATATTCTGGAGAAAGACAACCTTTGTTCCCACTGTAGTGCTACCCCCGCAGGAGTTGCTGGTTTTTGGACCTATTTATCCCTTACAGCAACCACACCCAGGCACACTGTATTTTCCACACTCTTCCTCAGGCTCTAAAAAACAGTCTAGGGGAGATGTTTTTGGTGTTTTTATTTGGGGACAATGAACTTGGAAGATCTTTATGCAAGAAAAGATAAGGACTTGCTAAAACTCTGGCTGATCTGTAATAGAAAGCAAGCTGTATGCCACAGTTGTGGGAGTGGTAGTACCATATTGTAGTTAAAGTAGAAAGAGTTTTGACACAGTGCCTGGCTATCTTGCAAGGCACCTTGCTGCTCTAGTCCCATTGTTAAAAAGTGACGTGCCCCTGGGTGTCTGGCACTGCACTGGGCGGTACCTAGTCCTGACTCATGAGCTATTGCGCTTCACTGTTTCTCATTTAAGTGATGGCTTGTTTAGTACTCACTCTGTCCCAATTTGGAGCTTCCTGACTCCATATCCCCTGCTGTTTCCTTCACTACTGGCTCAGGCTGACTCTCTGTCTTGGCTGTTCTCCCGAGTCTGCCTCCTATTCTCTCTCTCTGCCCCAGGGGTAGAGCCCCCCAGCAAAGGGGGTATGCCTAGGCAAGCTTAGATAGTGAACTGCTTTTTTTTTTTTAGGAGGAATTCAAGAGAAAAGATACACCTTCCAGGTGTCTGGACCCTGGACTCTGCACACCAAGTTTCCAGGCCTCAGAGTATGTATGGATTTTTCCCCACCTTCTGGGCCCGCCTCCCCAAGGATCGGTGAAAATCCCATAAATATTCAGGCTGCTAGCCCTGTTCTCCCTCCCACTATGATCTGGAACACTCCAGAAGGCAGGGAAAGCAACAGGCCAGCAACCTATGAGGCACTGCATTGCATCCTAAGACAATTAACCCCTGCTCCTCTGCCTACAGAGAAGCCAAACTAAATTTACCTAACACCTAGCAACCTAGAAGGGTGCTAAACCACTCTATGCCCAAATAGGAAATAGGGAAACCCTACCACCCCCTGGTAGCTTGCTACACAATTATTTTCGTTTTATAAAACACACGTGATGGTGTAAATGCCATCTACATTTTTACATGATTATATTTTATCCAAGGTGAACTCTATAAAGCACACGTGATGGTGTAAATAGCATCTAATGCTAGACAATCAGCATGAGTGAAATTGCATGCCAACCTGGTCACCTGCTTGATAAGACAAGCCTTTACGCTACCTTATTGCATAAGTATTATTATTATCCATTTCCTCATTATTATACATTTTGCTGAGATCAGAATCCAATGGTAGAAAATCAAAGCCCATTACTTGTAATCTCTCCTTACTCTCTACTCTAATGTCTATTACAGGTCCCATCTGATTAGATGTGACATGAGTAATCTGTGAATGCATTGCCCACAGTACCGAATACTGAGTATAATGATTTCATTATTTATTTTCGAGAGGGGGGATGCATTGGGTAAGAGCGTTGGATGCAAGCATAGGGTTTTACAGTTGTACAGCTTAAAGCGAACGTGTTCTTTGTTTCAGGTTCAATTCACTCCCTCCCCTCTACCAGTTCTCTGCACAAAGGTGAAGACAAAATTGCTATTTAAGCTCCAAGTTAGATCTTACATGAGGCTGAGCACTCATTGTCATGTTCTGGTTATTGGATGCTGTGCTAAGGCAACCAGCACTGCATCATGGGAGAAAGAGGTAAAAGTCACTGCCATCGTTGGATAATTTCACATCATTCTGGAGATGGAATGTAGTGGTAGGATAAGAAAGACAGATTAAGGCAGAATTTGGGCACTAGGCAAACAAAAAGCTTTACCCTCAATGTCGGATTGCCAGGGCCACCAATAGGTAGGTAGAGCTGACCCCTCCGGTACTGGGCCCAGGTCCCCTCAGTTCATCAGGGAGCACAGGTCAGAAAGGGGACTTTTTAAATACCTTTGGCCACATGCACAGTAATTTCATGTGTCATGGCTCCCAGCAATTGAATAAAAGTTGACCGGGCCCCATCATTCCACTGGCAGGGACCGGTGACAGATAAGGAACTGTTTACCCATTTTTGGGAGCAGGAGGAGTAAACCACAATGCCTCTGCTTCTATATCATTCCGCTTGGGGCAGGTTGAAACTTTCAAGTCAGTTTTGGAGGATTATTTCGCCTAATCCCGAAAATGAGTAAATGGTCCCCCGTCTATCCCCGGCTCCTGCTGCTGAACTGATGGAGCCTGGGAAACTGTTATGTAATTGCCGGGATCTAGGGCTGGCAGGATTACCATGCATGCACAATAAGGTATTTAATGTCCCTTTTCTGTGTGGGTGTCACAACCCACCTGGGGTTTTGCAGTGGAGAGGGAACCCAGTTGCAGTGGAACAGCACTCCCTTACAATCACGACCCTCAGGAGTCCCTGGAAGTGGGAACAGGGCCCCGTAGGGTCTGTGGTGGCATAGAGGCCTTTAATGAAGAGGAGGAGGTAAGGTCGACAACTCTGGAGTCAGGTCTGGCAGGTCATCAAGGAGTATCAACCTGAGGGAGAAAGGATCAGGAACCAGAAACACAGACAATGCAATTAGCAGACACACAGGAGCAAGGAAAATAACCAAGCACTGACTGGAAGGTGTGCTTGGTTTATATAGGGAGCCAGGATCACATGACCCGCCACCTCCCTCCAGTAGGTGGGGCTGCCAGGGGCTATAAAGGGAGGTCAGAGATCCAGCGCCATCTTGGTTTGCTTCATAGAACCTGATCTTACCAGATCTTCAACTCTCCTCTCTCCCTCTGTGTAAAACACTGTAACCGCATGGCAGCCGCCATCTTGCCATGACAGTGTGCTGCTGCAGTCCTCAGAGGTGAGGGAAGGAGAAGGAGCCACCGCAGACCTGGAGGGGGTGTCTCTGCGACCGGCAAGCACCGATACTCTGTTGCGAGAATGCCGCAGGCGCCCAGACGCAGGTGAGTACGCGGCAGTGCCGTGACAGTGGGGTAAAGGGTGGAGGGGGGCCACCCTGTCAAGCAGGCTGTATGGGGGGTGGCTGTAGGTTAGGTGGCCCTGAGGATTACAATTGGAACAGAGAGGCCAGCCTATTTGCACTTTTCCCGCATGGCCCTTTCGGACATCAGTTGTCTTCAAGGGCATCTGTCCTCCTGGTTTACTACAGAAGCATGAATATTTTAGCTGGACCCCTCCTGCCTAGGTTGCTTTGTGGAAATTATGGCTCTGGAGGGGCAGTGAAAGTAAAGTAAGTATAAGCAGGGGAATGGGCAGTAAATTAACTTGGTGCGTTGCCCTTTATGGGATCTTCAAAGGGGTTTCTGCTTTCACCAGTCCATTGTTGCTAGCAAAAAAGAACCTTTCTTGTGTAACACAGCTCCTGTTCCCAAACTCAATGTAAGGGTTAATGGTTTATTTCCTTAATAGCAACTAATAAGCAGTAAAATGCTAGCATCCCTAGTCAATAGCTCAGAACCATTAGAGACAACCAAAAAACGAATCTTCTGCTCTACTTCTAACATCAATCTTAGTACAGTACCTTAACCCTAACAAGACATGGACATAAGCTACACACAATAACCATTTGGCCAAAACCTAGCTCCAAAGAGTTTCTGCTAAAAATTGCATTATATAAATAAAGGTAGCTCAGAAGAGAAAAAGCTAAAAAATGCTAAAGGAAAGATGCTAAAAAACTTGTTTTTAATGCAGCATTCTACAGCTAAAGCTACTGTTGTTTTTATAATGTCCAGTGTGCATAAGGCCTTAAAGCGGAGTTCCGGGCACAAAAACGACCTTTTTTTTTTTGTGCCCGTCCGCTTGGTCTTCTTAACCTGAAAAGAATTGGATAGTTAGGTTTTTTTTTTTTTTTTACACTCACCTTGTAATTTTAGATAGAATATACTCACCTATTCTTCACTTCCTCCCTCTGCACCGCGGCCCGTGCCGTCACTTCCTGTCTTGCGATGATTCCTGGGAGCTGAACGTCATCGCTCCCAGGAATCAATGCGACGGCACCGGCCCTGCTCGTCACTTCCGGGGCGACGCCGCATTCCCTGCTAAACAGCTTCTGGGCATGCCCAGAAGCTGTGGAGGAATGCGGCGCCGCACCGGAAGTGACGAGAGGGGCCGGTGCAGGCGCATTCTGGGAGAAGAAGACACGGAAGAAGACGCCGAAGAGGATCGCGCCGGCTTCAGCTGCCCACAAGAGAGATGGAAACGCTGGAGAAGGAAATTTTATAAGTGAGTATTTCTTCTTGCAGGTAAGTGCGAACCGGGACAGATCAGAGGCTAGCCATTGTGGAATGTGCTAGCCCTGACTGTCTCGGGGGTATGTTTATTAAAAAAATGTTTCTGTGCCCGGAACTCCGCTTTAAGAGAGCTGTACATACTATACACCAAATAGTACAAGTTCTGATTTTTCGACACCCTGAAAAAATTATCTTTTCTCTTGAATTCCTCCTAAAAAAAACAAAGCAGTTCACTATCTAAGCTTGGCTAGGCATACCTGTTCTGTAGTCTTAGATGTATATCCTTATCGTGAGATCATCTAAGGCATTGATGCCTCTGACTTCTAGTCTCACCAGATTTTAAGTGATATTTGGTGATGTTGCTAATGTATGGCTCCCTGTTCTCCTTGCTGTAGGCATCAACATGTGAAATAGTCATGTGCATTTCGTTTCGATTCGTTTTTCGGACAGGAAATTTCATTTTCAGACATTCAGATGTATACAAATCTCTGAATTACCTCTTTGAGTGATATCAAAATTAACAAATGCATTGGTTTTATTTGTTTCATTCTGATGAGGTTATATGATGCGATAGTATCCACTGGTATTGCGACAACACGTGTTGGGCGGAGCTGGGTGTGTAATGGACGCAGGAGCCACAGTACTGATGTGTGAATGCTAGTTTTATATATATATAAAGGCCTGCAAACTCTACAAAATTGTATATGCAATATCTTTTAGAAAAATGCTTTTTAACCGACTACACTATGAGGGGTTCCTTTGCTGCTGCATGAGCGTAATTGCAGAGAAGAGAAGGGGGAGATCCGATGCCTTAAAAAGCCATACACATTAAAAACACTGGTTATCAACCTATCTAAGTGCATCTAAGTGGAGACTACCTGGTTTACCATCATTATTGTGGCATATGATAAACCCTGTTATCTATCCAGGCCTACAGTTGGAGGTGAGGTTATGGTATGAAAGGTGGTGGGACTATTTCAAACGCATGGTGTAGAAAATATGGATGTATGAAATGTTATGTACACTATATTTCCAAAAGTATTGGGACACCTGCCTTTACACGCACATGAACTTTAATGACATCCCAGTCTTAGTCAGTAGGGTTCAGTACTGAGTTGGCCCACCCTTTGCAGCTATAACAGCTTCAACTCTTCTGGGAAGGCTGTCCACAAGGTTTAGGAGTGTGTCTATGGGAATGTTTGACCATTCTTCCAGAAGCGCATTTGTGAGGTCAGGCACTGATGTTGGACCAGAAGGCCTGGCTCCCAGTCTCCGCTCTAATTCATCCCAAAGGTGTTCTATCGGGTTGAGGTCAGGACTCTGTGCAGGCCAGTCGAGTGCCTCCACCCCAAACTCGTTAATCCATGTCTTTATGGGCCTTGCTTTGTGCACTGGTCCAAATCATTTGGTGGAAGGGGCATTATGGTGTGAGGTTGGGCTTTGCCCCTTAGTTCCAGTGAAGGGAACTCTTAAGCCGTCAGCATACCAAGACATTTTGGACAATTTCATGCTCCCAACTTTGTGGGAACAGTTTGGGGATGACCCCTTCCTGTTCCAACATGACTTTTTTTTTAAATTAAATGTTCCTCTGTTTAACCCCTTATTAACCCTTAATTTACTCTAATCAGCCTTAATGAGCTCCTTATTCTCCTTCTCCATTTAATTATTATTTCCCTGCAGATTTCTTTTTTGTTCACTTCTATTTTATATACTAATAATAATTTATTTATTTTTTTGTTTGCTTTGTTCGTTACTATTTAACATATATTTACAGTTTTCACATTGAAAAAAGCACAAAATGTAAACAAAAAAGTATTTATTTTATTTGTAATTAACTTTTCAATGCTTTGTACCATTGCTGACAGCTGAAGTGTAAGTAAAACAGTTGACGGTAGGTATCGGTGAGTACTAAAAAAAAAATGTAAAAAATTGTTACTCGTAAAAAAAAATTGTATTGGTGCATCCCTACTTACAATAAACAGGTTTTCACAGGAAAGATTTATATGAAATGTACCGTATATACTCGAGTATAAGCCGAGTTTTTCAGCACATTTTTTTGTGCTGAAAACGTCCCCCTCGGCTTATACTCGAGTCAAGGAAAAAAAAAAAAATTTCCTGTCCGCTCCGACGGGTTTAAGGTTTAAAAATGGCGCCGCCCGTCGCATACATGTCACCGCGCACGCGCCACCGCCGCTCGTGTACTTTCGGCTATTCCCGGCGCCGCTCGGGAGAGGCCGGGAATAGCCAAAAGTATACGAGCAGCGGCGGCACGTGCGCAATGACGTGTCGGCGCCGGGCGGCGCCATTTTTAAAATGAAGGCGCCTCTGGAACAGGTAAGTGAAACAGCTTCACTACCTGCCATGGGCTGCGGGCACACTACGAGGGATGCAGTGCTGCGGGCATGGTCCACATGTACCATGCCCACAGCACTGCATCTCCTGTAGTATGCCCACAACCCCGGATCCTCTTGTACCATGCCAGTACCATGCAATCTCCTGCACCATGCCAGTACCCTGCATTCTCCTGCACCATGCCAGTACCCTGCATTCTCCTGTACCATGCCAGTACCCTGCATTCTCCTGCACCATGCCAGTACCCTGCATTCTCCTGCACCATGCCAGTACCCTGCATTCTCCTGCACCATGCCAGTACCCTGCATTCTCCTGTACCATGCCAGTATCCTGCATTCTCCTGCACCATGCCAGTACCCTGCATTCTCCTGTACCATGCCAGTACCCTGCATTCTCCTGCACCATGCCAGTACCCTGCATTCTCCTGTACCATGCCAGTACCCTGCATTCTCCTGTACCATGCCAGTACCCTGCATTCTCCTGCACCATGCCAGTCACCCTGCATTCTCCTGTACCATGCCCGCCGCCCTGCATTCTCACCCTAGGCTTATACTCGAGTCAATGATTTTTCCCATCTTTTTGTGGTAAAAGTAGGGGTCTCGGCTTATACTCGGGTCGGCTTATACTCGAGTATATACGGTATGTCAAAGAGGGATGTAAAACAATGCCCATAAAACGCATTAAAATCATAAAATAATCAAGACCCTGTCTAATATACTATACACATTATGCGAATAACATAGAATAAAGATTATTGATATATACAATTTTCAATAATAATATGTCCTCAAGGACACATGATAAGCATTGTAGATAATAATACCTAAATTAGTTGTTATAGTTTATAGGATCCGCCATTCCTAATCCTACCTCATTCATCCCAATAATGAGATATTATAGCGCTGTGGAATATAGGTTAGACCTCCCTATGCTTGTATAAATCAGCATTTCATAGGTCTGGGAAGTATTGACTTAATCCCCACAATAAGGTCTCATGATGCCATAGAGCAAATACTTACCGGACCTATAAAATACTGATTTATGAGAACATTGGGAAGCCTAGTGTGTCTTCACCAGCACTGTAAGAATAAGGGGATGATTTGCAATACTTGCCAATCAAATAATAACCTGTGTGGGTTTTGTAAAGTCTGTGCGGTCTTACTGCTTCAACTGGTTTGTGATAATAGTTTATAAAATATCATAGATCTGTGTTACCAACAATGAAAGGTTGGATTAAGAACAGTGGAACCTATAAAACAGCATTTCCTAACCTTTTTATCCCAAAGGAATGCCTAAAAAAATTTGAGATCTCGGGTAACCCTTAGTAAAATCAAATTACAAGAATGGCTCCATAATTGGTGGTAAGTAGAACGAATGCCTTTTACACTGGTGGTCAGTGGGAAGAATTCTGCTTACAATGATGGTCAGTAGGAAGAATGTCCCTTACATTGGAGGTCAGTGGGAGAATGCACCTTACATTGGTGATCAGTGGGAGAATGTCCCTTACATTGGTGATCAGTGGGAAGAATGCTCCTTACATTGGTGATCAGTGGGAAGAATGCTCCTCACATTGGTGATCAGTGGGAAGAATGCTCCTTACATTGGTGATCAGTGGGAAGAATGTTCCTTACATTAGAGGTCAGTGGGAAGAATGTCCCTTACATTGGTGGTCAGTGGGAAGAATGTCCATTACATTGGTGGTCAGTGGGAAGAAGGAGGAGGACACACCCAAAGAGCTCTCTGTGAGAACCAGCCCTTTTCAAGCCTGGGCCTTGCTTGCTAGCTTGGCCCAGGAACAATGCCTGATCCTGGGGGAGGCCCTGGGAGGGATCCCCCTGATGACACGGGGCCTAGTGAGGAGGAGGTGGAGGACCTGTCTGTGGGTCCAGGCCCTGGTGAGAATGCGGATGTCTTCAGCCAGAAGATTATCAATCGTTTTAGGGCGATTGGGAGAGCGGAAGAAAAACTTAAAGTTTTGAAGGCTGAACATAAATCCTTCAAAACCAAGTATTTCCAAGCCTGGAGTAAAAATCGCACAGCCATGAAGCCTGAGTTACAAGAATTGGAGGAAAAGGTAAAGGAACAATCTTTATTATTGGAAAGGCTGAAAGACAGAAGTGGAGCATTTAAAGAAAAGTTTGATAATGAGAGGCGATTTACCAGCCAGACATCAGCAAGCTCTGTGGATCAGCAGCCTCCGTTAATGGATGACCCGGCTCCATCTGCCTCTGCCCCTCTCCCCCCATGCCAGAACTGGGAATCACCAGCGGCAACCAGCCAGGGGGTTGAGAGTGGACATGGATCCCTGACATTCATCCAGGAGATGGAGTCACCCCTGAAAGCAGACAAGTTTGTCTTTTCTGATGATCCATCAGAAATCCCTGAGGATGGGCAGAGGAGATTCAAGTCAGCAAAGCCAGTACTGGTGGAGAAATCCCAGTACACCATGTTGCCTTCCAGCATGTCTGCCCCACCTGCTGTAGTGGATGGTGTCCCAGGTGAGAAGGAGCTCTGCATACAGCTACCTATTGGAGATTCTGCTGTGGAGAAACCGAGTGCAGACCTGCAAGGAAAATCCCTGACCAATGAATTCCCGGACCATCAGATGAATGTGGATGGACCTGCATCTAACACCCCAGGCATGGATTTTGCTGGTCTGGCTGAGACCAGTAGTCCCACAGCAAGCAAAATGGCTGCCAGCTCTAAAGAGCATGCTTCATGTTCACCTGAGCCTCCCAGTCTTCCAGTGCTGATTGACAAGCTGATTTCTGGTGGGGGAGGGGATCAACATAGTGCTGGAAGTGAAGCAGCTATGGAAGTCTCCTGCAATGTTTCACCTGTTGCTGTGTTAAAACAGAATGCTATTTCCACAGCTGAAAACCCTGTCCTAGTGGAAGAGAAGATGACAGCTGGAGTTCTTACCAGTGCAGCAGCAGCTATGGATTCTGCTGTGAAGACAACAGCAATAATAAATATCCCAGCAAGTATAAAAAATGACATTAATGTTAAAGCAATGAATGTGGTGGGTGGTGGTGAAGGGGTTAGTAATGCTGGGAAAAATAAAAATGACATTTCTCCTCCTGCTCAGCAGAGGAAAGATTCGATTGCACAGATCAATCCCGAATCTGTGCAATCGTTATCTGCTAAGTGTGTGTCAGATAATTTAAAAAAAACCGATGGATTTTCTGCTGGGAGGAATGTTGGCAGCTATGCTTCAGCTTTGGGGAGTCACACCAGGGTGGGTGGTGGGAATTCTGTTATTAGTCAAAATTCAGGGAGGTTTGGTGGGTATAGGAGGAGGAATGTGGTACAGTTGAGGTGGGTGGGGGATGGAACTCCACCAGTAAGGGGGAGGGTGGCTGAGTTGATTTTGGAAATGGGGTTTAAAGCTTGTGATATTTTTGCTTTAATTTGCCCGGTGGGGAGTTATGAATTTGATTTGTCTTTTGTAAAACCTGAAAGTTTGGATCTCTTCTGGGAGAGATTTAGGAGGTGCAAGGGCCTTCAGCAGTGGAGTGGTTTGGTGCCAAAAGTGATCTCAAGGCAGCCTCTGATAAAATCAGTGACCATTTTGGTGCGTAACGAATCCATACCAGAGGCTGATTTATTAGTATGGCTACGCCGATATGGCGAGGTCCTCACTCCACTGCGGAAGGTCCTTGATGAGCATGGGATATGGACAGGGGCCTGGACAGTGTCACTAAAATTGGGGGTGCTGGGTGATGTAGTTCAGCACCTTCCCTGCTCAGCCTTTCTGGGTAGGGATAGGCTGACCATTTTCTACCAAGGTCAGCCTAAGGTGTGCAATAAATGTGGTGATAAAGGCCACTTTGCATCGTCCTGCACCCACAAGAAGTGCTCACTGTGCCAGGATTTAGGCCATTTGGCCAGAGAATGCACCCAGATTCGGTGCAATTTGTGCCAGCAGCTGGGTCATCCATATAGCCAGTGCCCAGAGGCACTGCATAACTTGCCAGGATTGGAGACTGAGCTGCAGAGGCTTGATAAAGAAGATGAAGCAGCTGAAGTTAGAGAGGAAATTGTTGTTGCCCCTCCTGTGTCTGTTGTGTCAGATTCTGTTTCCCCTGGTGATGTGGTCCCTGAGTCTGTCCTTCCTGTGTCTGTTGTGTCAGATTTTGTTTCCCCTGGTGATGTGGTCCCTGAGTCTGTCCCTCCTGTGGTTGTTCCTACATCTACTGTGCGTAGATCCTCCAGACTAGCGGAAGCTGCTGGGGGGGCGGGTATAGTGGATCTTCCCCCTCGGCCTACTCCACCTCCAGTCCCTGTCTCTCGACACCGCAAACGCGGCCAAGAGGGTGCAGGGGTGCTGGATGGTGGTGGGGTCGATGGGGTTGAGGGAGGGGTGTCCATGTCCCATGTCTCACCCTCTGTTGTGGAGGATTCGGATGAGGAGGGGTGGGAGAGGACAAGGAGGAAGAAAAAGAAAAAGAGGAAAACCAGTAAAGCGGTCGTTTCCTCCTTACAGTTAGAGCCAGGAGGGGTTCCTCTTGGCAACTCATTTTCTGTGTTATCAGGGGAGGAGTTAGTATCCGATTTATCCACTTCCTTATCATCTATGGATGAGGGGGAGTCACATAGTGTAAAGAGAGCTGTTTCGGGTGATGAGAGTGTGGTGGAGGTTAAGAAACGACTACCCCAATCATCCTGATGGCAGTGCCCGCTCTGATAAAGGTGGCGACCATTAATGTCGCCAGCGTGAAATCTGCAAGAGCTCGTGATATTGCCTTATTTTTGCTCAGTGAGTTTGATGCTGAGATTTTATTTTTGCAAGAGACCTGGCTCAATACTTTGGCCGATGTCCATCTAGCAAAAAGGGAGTGGAGATGCGGTCCCTCCTTTTGGTCTCTTGCGGCTGAGCCTTGCAGCGGAGTTGCGGTTCTTTTTAAAACCGATATGGTAACGTGCCGGCGGGTAATTGAGGTAGAAATGGGGAGATGCATGGTCTTAGACGTCTCTGTTAGGGGGCAGGACCTGCGCCTGATCAATATCTATGGACCGCAGTCAAAATGGGACAGGAAATGCCTCTTCACAAAGATCAAGCCCTTCCTTTTTACATCCCAGCAGGTTGTCTTTGGAGGTGACTTTAACACCATAATTAGGCCTGAAGACAGGAGGGTCTCCATAGACAGGCTGGGTTATGATAGCGTTTTTCTTAGAGATGTGGTTAGACAAGCAGGCCTGGTAGATGTGCACATTAAGCACTGCCCTGGCAGCACGGGATTCACGTTTCAGAGAGGGAATAGTCAGAGTAGGATAGATAGGTTTTTTTTAAAGGAGAACTCTGCTTTCTCGGCTCCTGAGTTGAGGGTGGTGGAGTTCTCTGACCACTGTATGCTGTCTGTGACTCTGAATGCCTCGGACACTCCACCCAGGGGAAGGGGTACCTGGAAACTGAATTCGGCTCTCCTGGAAGATGTAGAGGTAAGACAATCCTTTGAGGATTTTTTTCAGGCACAGGTTTCTATTCTGGACTTTTGCAGCAGTAAGTCAGAGTGGTGGGAGCTTGTGAAACAAAGGGCGATTGGACTTTTCAAGGCCATAAGTAAGAAGAAGCAGCTTGGTATGTATATTGCCTACCAGCATTTGCGGAGGAAGCTTGATCGTCTTGTCTCGTATGGAGGAGATCCAGGGGAGATCTCGGAGGTAAAGCTTCTTCTTAGGAAGTGTCAATACGACCGGCATGCCTCCTTGGTTCTGGAGAGAGATTATGGGAAATATCACTCGCCTGATCCTTACCAGAACTGTAAGCAAGGCATAGCAGTTAAGACGGTCATAGGTCTGAGGGATAGTACGGGTTCCCTGGTGAAGTCCAGATCAGGGATCCTGGAGATCTTCAGGTCATATTACGCAGACCTTCTGGGAAGAAAGGACCTTAGTCGGGACAGGATGGAAAGCTTTCTGGATTCTACTCCAGGATTGGGAAATGGTACATTGCCTTTGATGGATTTGACAGAACCAATTTCAGCGGATGAGGTAGTTCGTGCTATAGAGAAGCTGGCTACCAAAAAGTCGCCTGGGCCAGATGGGTTGACAGCTGAATTTTACAAGTGTTTTAAGTCCATTCTGGCTCCCTTTTTAGCGGAGGTTTATAACAGCTGTTTAGAAGAGGGTTCTCTCCCTCCCTCCATGAGGCAATCCGCTGTGATTCTTCTGTCAAAAGGTAAAGACCCCTCAATAATTGAGAACTGGCGCTCCATCAGTCTTCTCAATGTTGATAGAAAGATTTTGGCGAAGATTCTTTTTTGGCGCTTGTCGTCAGTAGCAGGCGATTTGTTGTCCAATCATCAGCACTGCTCGGTCCAGGGCAGAAGTACTTTTTCAGCAATTTTAGCTGTCCGGGAGGCTTTGGAGCGATGCAGGGCTGCTGGATGGAGAAAGTACTTGCTGGCATTGGATCAGGCGAAGGCTTTTGATCGAGTCAATCATGAGTACCTGTATTTGTTACTTGGTAGATACGGCCTGCAGGGGAGGTTTATTGATTGGCTGAAAACATTATATAAAGGGGCTGAGAGCTTCCCACTTGTTAATGGTTGGGTTGGACTGCCTTTTGAGGTTGGCTCTGGTGTGCGCCAGGGGTGTCCTTTGAGCCCCCTGCTATATGTATTCGCAATCGACCCCTTCATAAGAAGGTTAGAGAGTGGATCGTTGTGTGGGGTGCCTTTGGGCATTGCTGGTGTGCCGCCTTTGAAGGTCGTGGCCTATGCCGATGATGTGTCTGTTATTATCTCTGGGATGGAGGAGGCGCAGGAGGTGGTCTCTGTGATAGAGCAGTACACTGAGGCTTCTGGCTCTAAAATCAATCATGAAAAGAGTGAAGTTTTCTGGATGGGTGAGGAGGGTGAAAGCTTCGAACTTCCGGATGCCTTCCCAGAGCCCCAGCAGGAAATTAAAGTGTTGGGCATCAAATTTGGTCCTGGTGACTATGGTCATCGAAATTGGGAAAGCAGGTTGTTGAATGCCAATGCCAAGGTGGCAAGCTGGAAGAAATGGAAACTTTCCTTGAGGGAAAGGGTTGACTTGATTAAAACTTACCTGATCCCAATCTTTTTATATGTCAGCTTTGTCTGTATCTTGCCGGAATCTCTCTATGCAATGGTGTACAGCTGCTTTTTCCAACTGTTATGGGGAAATAGGCTGAACCTGATCAAACGCAATGTAACTTACCTGTCCAGGCGGGAGGGTGGTCTAGGAATGGTCAACCCTATAGTTTTCTTTTCTCTGCTTTTTTTAAAGTATAATCTTGGTAATATGTTAGCAGAGACCCCGCCGGGATGGGTGGGTATTTTTCAATCTTGGTTTAGGCCTTTTCTGCGATGCTGGGAAGATGGCGGGCCAGTGAAAAGTCTGAGAGTCCGACATGGCAAGCTTCCGGCTTATGTTGCCCCGTGTCTGAAAATACTTAGGCAGTGGCAGGTGACAGTGGGGGATATCAAGTCCCTCCCCAGAAAGCTTCTGGAGAAGAGGATTTTGGGCTCTGCTTTCAGTGTGTCGCTGACCTTAAGGGATTGCCCAGGCCCCGTAATGAGGGAGGGGTTGCGTTTAATTAACTTAGGAAGAATCCCTTTGAAGTTTAGGGATCAAGCCTGGCTCGCTTTCCATGGAAGGCTCTATGTGAGAGGGAACCTGAAGCATCGCCCTGTGGATGATCGGGATTGTCCTAGAGCGGAGTGTGTTGGTAAAGTGGAGTCTATGGACCACTTTTTGCTCCAGTGTCCCTTTAACATAGAGGTGTATAAAAGGGTGGGGAGGGCTCTAGGCATCCCCTTTCTCTATCGCATGAGTTATGCGGAGTGGGTGTACGGGGCATTCCCGACTCGCTGGGATTTTGATTTGGATACACTTTTTCTAGTTAGTATAGTTGTCCGTTACTTCACGTGGAATGCACGGTGCCAGATTACCCTGCGGAAGAAAGTCCTCCCTGTCGAGGTGGTGGTGTACAATATTCTTGGTGAGGTTGGGAAGATTCGGGGTCTTGAGAAGGGCAGGGAGCCTCGAGCGGTCTGGATAAGGGCGTGGAGGAATATCAGACCTGCTTTTGGTGAACTGTCCATCTCTGGGTGAAAAGCTTTTTTTCTATGCTATTTCTTTCACGCCCTTAGCTTTTGTTGGTTAATATCTTCATTTTTGAAGAAGGGCTGCATGCATAATGGGGGTGGTTTTGTTTCTTGACCTCGCAGGTTTGATGTCTGGTGTGGTGGTGTGAGTCTTATTAAGATTATTTTTTCCCGGTAATGATGTGTTTCATGATGTGAGTTTTGTTTTTGCTGTAAAGGCAGTCTTTATTTGAGAGCAGAATTTGCTATGTATTTTTTTTCCCCTTTTCATGTAAATATGTATATATTTATTTATGTATATTGATTTTATGCTTATTGATTGCAAGACTTTTAATAAACAAAATTGGGAAGAATGTTCCTTACATTGGTGGTCAGTGGGAAGAATGCCCCTCACATTGGTGATCAGTGGGAAGAATATTCCTTACATTGGTGATCAGTGGGAAGAATGCTCCTTACATTGGTGATCAGTGGGAAGAATGCTCCTTACATTGGTGATCAGTAGGAAGAATGCTCCTCACATTGGTGATCAGTGGGAAGAATGCTCCTTACATTGGTGATCAGTGGGAAGAATGCTCCTTACATTGGTGGCCAGTGGGAAGAATGTCCTTACACTGGTGATCAGTAGGAAGAATGCTCCTTACATCGGTGGTCAGTGGGAAGAATGCTCCTTACATTGGTGATCAGTGGTAAGAATGCTCCTCACATTGGTGATCAGTGGGAAGAATGCTCCTTACATTGGTGATCAGAGGGAAGAATGCTCCTTACATTGGTGGCCAGTGGGAAGAATGTCCTTACATTGGTGATCAGTAGGAAGAATGCTCCTTACATCGGTGGTCAGTGGGAAGAATGCTCCTTACATTGGGGATCAGTGGGAAGAATGCTCCTTACATCGGTGATCAGTGGGAAGAATGCTCCTTACATTGGTGATCAGTGGGAAGAATGTTCCTTACATTGGTGATCAGTGGGAAGAATGCTCCTTACATTGGTGATCAGTGGGAAGAATGCTCCTCACATTGGTGATCAGTGGGAAGAATGCTCCTTACATTGGTGATCAGTGGGAAGAATGCTCCTTACATTGGTGGTCAGTGAGAAGAATGTTCCTTACATTGGTGACCAGTGAGAAGAATGCTCCTTACATTGGT
This sequence comes from Pelophylax lessonae, assembly GCF_965119305.1. Classification (NCBI taxonomy): domain Eukaryota; kingdom Metazoa; phylum Chordata; class Amphibia; order Anura; family Ranidae; genus Pelophylax; species Pelophylax lessonae. Next base: position 58,952,984 of record NC_138770.1, on the reverse strand, counting down.
GGCCAGTGGGAAGAATGCTCCTTACATTGGTGATCAGTGGGAAGAATGCTCCTTACATTGGTGGCCAGTGGGAAGAATGCTCCTTACATTGGTGATCAGTGGGAAGAATGCTCCTTACATTGGTGGCCAGTGGGAAGAATGCCCCTTACATTGGTGATCAGTGGGAAGAATTCTCCTTACATCGGTGGTCAGTGGGAAGAATACCCCTTACATTGTGTAACGCTCCTGCGTTTTATGTATGATGTGGATTTTCAGCTGCAGAAATATTCCACTTCAGTAGTCATGTAGAGAAACGCTGAGACACCAATCCCAACTCTCAATGACTCATCATGTGTGGATGATCTCAATTCAGCAAGTAAATACACACACTCAATAAGATGTTTCCTAGAGTGACTTATGTATATAGTAACACAGTGATGATAGGCTGAAGAGACAGGTTGGGTAGAGATGGTAGATGACAGACACTTGAAAGGAAATGTTCTTGAAAGTAAGATAGTAGCAGATGGGATGCAGATAGGTTTAGCAATCATGTATGGTAGCAGATGACAGAGTAGTAGGTGGACATACAAGAGAGATCAACCCAGTGCAAGAACAGGTGGTAGTAGGCTCAAGAGCTAGCAATCTTAGATAATGCAGATGTAGTAATAGTCCTTAGTATGCAGAGCTAGATAGTGTAAGCTTTAGTATGAAAGTTATAAAGGTTTCCCCTGTGGGGTACTTATCACTAATAGCAATGTAGCAGAGGAGAGGTTCGGCAAGAGCGGATGATCCGGTAGCGGGATACAGGGATCAGCGCAGCGTGGTTCCGACAGCGAGGTATGCTTGCAAGCATGAGAGCTTCAAGACAGGTTAGCATCAAGGCACAAAGCAGTTTGAACGAACACATGTGAGTGAGAGCCGGCGATCTAAATAGCCATCCAGTCCGGCGCTCAGTGATGACAGCATCAGTCTTAAAGGTGTATGCGCACCTTACCAAAAGAGAATGGTGGGGCGCATACACTTATGAAAGAGTAATTAGGGTACCCAAAGGTACCAGAACATTACAGTACCCCCCCCCCCTTAACCACTTAAGCCCCGGAAGATTTTACCCCCATTCCGACCAGGGGGTATTTTGCGATTCGGCACTGCGTGACTTTAACGGAGAATTGCGCGGTCGTGCGACGCTGTACCTAAACGAATTTGGCGTCCTTTTTTTCCCACAAACAGAGCTTTCTTTTGGCGGTATTTGATCACCTGTGCGATTTTTTGATCACGCGCTATAAACAAAAAAAGAGCGTCCATTTTGCAAAAATAGCAATATTTTTCCCTTTTTTTTATATGAAATTCCCCCAAAAAAAAATGTAAAAATCAAAATTTTTTAAAATTTTCGGCCAATTTGTTTTATGCTACCTATGTTTGGTAAAAAAAATCGCAAAAAGCGTATTTTGATTGGTTTGCGCAAAAGTTATTGTGTTTACTAACTAAGGGAAAGATTTTTGTCATTTTTGTTGTTTTTTTTTTTAACGCGTAATGGCGGCGATCTGCGATTTTTTTTGCGGTACTGCGACATTGCGGCGGACAGATCGGACCCTTGACTGACATTTTTGACACTTTTGGGGTTACCAGTGACATTTCTACAGTAATCAGTGCTATATATATGCACTGTTACTGTAAAAATACACTGGTAGTGAAGGGGTTAACTTTATTTGAGAGGGAGGGGCTGTGTGTGTCCCTAGGGGCGTGATTCTAACTGTGATTGGCTGGGGCTTCAGCTGTATGCAGACTGATCAACGGATCTACATAGTAGATCCAGATGATCAGCTCTCATACAGCGAGGAGAATGACAGGCAGCTTGTTTACACAAGCTGCCTGACATTCTCCCTCTCCCCCGCCGATTGCAGAGTGGCCGGCGGACATCGGGTCCGCCGGTCACACGCGCGGGGGGGTCCGTGACCACTCGGGAGCGGGAGCGCGCCTCCGGGGGCGCGCGCTCGCTCCCTAGACCCTCACAAGCTAGTGACGTAGCCCTACGTCACTTTGCCTGTGAGGGGCTGACCGCCGACGTAGATAGTCGTGCGGCGGTCGGCAAGTGGTTAAGGCCGGCTCCTGAAGGCCTCTGGAGCTGGTTTGTCTGGGTACTTTGCATGAAAATTGCGGATTAATCTAGAGGCATGTATGTCAGAGGTGTTTAGCCAGGTGTCGTCTTGGGGCCCATAGTTCTTCCATCGAACCAAGTACTGAAGTCTTCCTCTGTGGATACGAGAATCCAGAATCTCTTTTATCTCAAATTCTTCTCCACCTTCAACTTGTACAGGAGGAGGAGGTGGGATAGTAGGCCTTATTCCTTGGTCAGGAACATGGGGCTTCAGTAGCGACACATGGAAAATGGGATGTATTTTGAGGTCTATTGGCAATGTAAGCTGTACTGCAACTTTTCCAATAAGTTTCTTGATTGGGAAAGGTCCCAAGAACAGAGGTCCAAGCTTTTTGCTAGGGATTTTCAGTCTTAAATTTTTTGTTGAGAGCCAAACGAGGTCCCCGATAGCGTACTGAGGAGAAGGTCTTCTGCAGAGATCATAGTACTTCTTTTGTTGACTATGAGCGTGTGCAATGGTAGTATTAAGCAAACCCAGAGAGTCCTTTATTTGGGTAAGATAGTCTGAAGCTACTGGGTTATTTGAAGGAAGGATGCGTGGTGGAAGAATAGAGGGATGAAACCCATAGTTCAAGTAGAACGGACTCTGCTTGGTCGTACTGTGGGTTGCGTTGTTGTAGGCAAATTCTGCCAGAGGGAGAAGATCCACCCAATCATCCTGTTGGTAAGAAGTGTAACAACGTAAATATTGCTCGATGCATTGGTTGACTCTTTCAGTCTGTCCGTTGGTCTGCGGATGGTAAGGAGAAGTGAGCTTCCGCTCGATCCGTAGTATGTGACATAGTTCTTGCCAGAACTTGGAAATAAATTGTGATCCACGGTCAGACAGAAGAGTTTTTGGGATACCATGTAACTTAAAGACATGTTTCATCAGGAGTTCTGCCGTTTGTTTGGACGAAGGTAGTCTGCGAATAGCAATGAAATGTGCCATTTTTGTCAGATAGTCCACTGACACTAAGATGGTATTAAATCCTTTGGAAGGAGGCAATTCCACTATAAAGTCCAAGGACACAACTTCCCATGGAGTTTGGGGTATTGGTAGACTGCATAGTAGACCGGATAGTCTCGTAGTGTCAATTTTGGACCTGGCACAGACATTGCATGAAGAGACTAATTTTTGTATAGATGTTTTTATGTCAGGCCACCAGAATTGCCTGGTAATCAGATTAAGAGTCTTTGTCATACCCATATGTCCTGCCATAGGCACATCATGCGATAATTCCAAGATCTTGGTGCGTAGGGTAGGTGGTATGTAAAGTTTGTCGTTGTAGTAGAGGAAGCCTTCTGCATCAGTATTTAGTTGTGGTGGGGGTGAATCCAAACTTATACCATGCAAAACCTCTTCCTTCAAGGAACGGACAACTCCAATAATGCGTTTGTGAGGTATTATAGGAACGGAAGGGATTTCAAAGTAGTTTTCTTCAGTTAGTCGTGATAGTGCATCCGCCTTTTTGTTCTTATCTGCAGGTGTGTAGGTCACTAGGAAGTTAAACCTTAGAAAGAATAGTGACCATCGTACCTGTCGGTGCGAGAGAGTTTTGTTAGTCTGAAGATATTGGAGATTTTTATGGTCCGTGTATGTAAGTATTGGTAATTGGGTGCCTTCGAGTAGATGTCGCCAATTCTCCAGAGCCAATTTTATAGCAAGCAGTTCCTTTTCACCCACGGGGTAATTTATCTCTGGACTGCTTAGGGATTTAGAAAAAAAGGCGACTGGATGAAGTGGTGAAGTGTGAGTTGGTCGTTGGGAGAGTATTGCTCCTACTGCCATGTTTGACGCATCTACTTCCAGAATGTATTGGAGGGATGGGTCTGGATGGCGTAGTATGGGAGCAGAAGTAAACCTTGTCTTTAACAGGTGAAAAGCTTTATTTGCTTCATCTGACCATTTGAATGGTTTTTTAATGCTAGTGAGCTGTGTGAGGGGTCTCACAATGGCAGAGAAGTTTCTAATGAACTTCCTGTAGAAATTCGAAAATCCAAGGAATCGCTGTAGCGCCTTGCGTGTGGTTGGTGTAGGCCAATCCTGAATGCAGGATATCTTACTCATGTCCATCTCGATTCCTGTTTTGGATATGATGTAGCCTAGAAACAGTACCTCTTCTTTATGAAACAAGCATTTTTTCAGTTTCACATAAATGTTGTGTGCAAGCAATCTCGATAATACTAGTCTTACATGTCTTATGTGTTCAGACAGGGATCGTGAATATATAAGTATATCGTCCAGATATACCACAACACAGACATCTAGTAAGTCTCTGAAAATATCGTTTATAAATCGTTGAAAAACTGCAGGGGCGTTGCATAGCCCGAATGGCATTACAAGATATTCGAACAATCCGTATCTGGTTCTGAATGCAGTCTTCCACTCGTGTCCATCACGGATTCGAATGAGATTGTATGCTCCTTTCAGGTCCAATTTTGAAAAATAGGTAGCTCCACGCACCTGCTCAATGAGCTCAGGGATAAGCGGTAGAGGATAGCGATCTTTTATTGTAATAGCATCCAATTGCCTATAGTCGATGATAGGCCTGAGACTTGAGTCCTTATTGCGGACAAAAAAGAGTCCTGCTGCTGTGGAAGAAGTGGAAGGTCTAATAAAACCTTTCTTCAAATTCTCATCCAAATAGTCTTTGAGATGGGAAAGTTCATCCTGTGAAAGAGGATAAACATGACCGAACGGCAATTTGCTATTTGGGAGTAGATCAATGCTACAATCATAGTCTCGATGGGGAGGTAGTGCTTGAGCATTTTTCTCAAGAAAAACCTCAGAGAGATCCTGATAACATAGTGGTGCAATCTCATCTGTCACCACAGACAGGATCTTCCCGAAAGACGGGAGGTTACACGTACCCTCGCAATAGCAAGAGAGGAAGGCCAGGGTCCGTTCCTTCCAATCTATGGTTGGTTGATGTGTGTGCAACCAGGGAAGTCCCAACACAATGGGAAAGTGGGGTGAAGGTATTAGATCGAAGGTAGTGGTCTCCATATGAGACCCGTTAGTAGTGACTAGGAGTGCCTGTGTCTGATCAGTGATCGGACAAGAGGATAAAGGAACACCGTTAATAAGACTCACTGAGACAGGTTTAAGTTTAGAAATAATAGGAACTTTATTTAAAGCAGCAAAACGTATGTCAATATAATTTCCACAAGATCCTGTGTCAATCATGGCCTTAGTAGTAATCATGTTCTGCTCCCACTGTAATGTTAAGCAAACAGAAAGGTAAGGGTTAGTGATTGAAGTTGTCAATCCCCCTAGGAGGACATGTGAACACTCACCCTTCTTTTTGTAGACTAGGGGACAGACGTTTATCTTGTGATCCGGGGATGCACAGTACAAGCAGAGATTACCAGATCGTCTTCTGGCTCTTTCCATAGTTGATAGAGGTGGGCGTATGGTTCCTACCTCCATAGGAACGGGGTCAACGGCCGAAATCCGAGAAGAACTGGATAATGGCATTCCCATTTTCTCAGCCTTTCTTTCTCGTAGTCTTCTATCTATGGTGATACTGAGTTGTATCAATGCATCCAGGGTTTTTGGCAGATCTGCTCGGGCGAGCTCATCTTTAACGGCCTCTGATAGGCCAAGCCTAAATTGGGATTTCAGAGATGCATCATTCCATTCTGAATCAAGGGTCCATCTCTTGAATTCTGCGACAAAGTCTTCTACAGGTCTCCCACCTTGTTTCAAGGATCTTAATTGAAGATTGGCAGTACTCTGCCTATTGGGATCATCATATAGTCTAGTGAGTTCTGCTAGGAACAAGGCATAGGAGTTGAGAAGCTGGTCGCTTTTCTCAAAAAGAGAGTCTGCCCAGGCCCGAGGATCGCCTGTTAGGTAAGAAATAATAGTACAAACCTTAATGTGATCAGTAAGGTAGGTACGGGGTTTTAGCAAGAAAAGTAACTCACATGCTTTTTTAAATTCGCTAAATTTTTTGTGATCGCCTGTAAATACCAAAGGAGGATTTATTTTGGGTTCAGGGGACTGAGCAGTGGTAAGTTGTGTCAGTCTAATTACCTGCTGCGACAGAGCCTGATTGTCTTCTTTTAATTCAGCAAGTGCGTGTATTAACGCAGGTACTTGCTGTTTTAATTGTGTCATCTGAGTGGTTATTTCTGCTGAATCCATTTGTGGTTCGTTCAATCTGTAACGCTCCTGCGTTTTATGTATGATGTGGATTTTCAGCTGCAGAAATATTCCACTTCAGTAGTCATGTAGAGAAACGCTGAGACACCAATCCCAACTCTCAATGACTCATCATGTGTGGATGATCTCAATTCAGCAAGTAAATACACACACTCAATAAGATGTTTCCTAGAGTGACTTATGTATATAGTAACACAGTGATGATAGGCTGAAGAGACAGGTTGGGTAGAGATGGTAGATGACAGACACTTGAAAGGAAATGTTCTTGAAAGTAAGATAGTAGCAGATGGGATGCAGATAGGTTTAGCAATCATGTATGGTAGCAGATGACAGAGTAGCAGGTGGACATACAAGAGAGATCAACCCAGTGCAAGAACAGGTGGTAGTAGGCTCAAGAGCTAGCAATCTTAGATAATGCAGATGTAGTAATAGTCCTTAGTATGCAGAGCTAGATAGTGTAAGCTTTAGTATGAAAGTTATAGAGGTTTCCCCTGTGTGGTACTTATCACTAATAGCAATGTAGCAGAGGAGAGGTTCGGCAAGAGCGGATGATCCAGTAGCGGGATACAGGGATCAGCGCAGAGTGGTTCCGACAACGAGGTAAGCTTGCAAGCATGAGAGCTTCAAGACAGGTTAGCATCAAGGCACAAAGCAGTTTGAACGAACACATGTGAGTGAGAGCCGGCGATCTAAATAGCCATCCAGTCCGGCGCTCAGTGATGACAGCATCAGTCTTAAAGGTGTATGCGCACCTTACCAAAAGAGAATGGTGGGGCGCATACACTTATGAAAGAGTAATTAGGGTACCCAAAGGTACCAGAACATTACACATTGGTGATCAGTGGGAAGAAGGCTCCTTACATTGAAGGTCAGTAGGAAAAATGCTCCTTACAGATTATGGTGTGGGGTTGTTTTTCAGTGGTTGGGTCTGGCTCCTTATTTCTATTGAAGGGAGCTCTTAACTCCCAGCATACCAGAACATTTTGGACAATTTCATTCTCCCAACGTATATATAAGTTTATGTAAAGTCACTTATTTTAATTTTTATTTTAATTTTGAACTCATTTGTTGTTTTTACATTTTTACACTATGAGTACTTTCTCTTGCGTTTGGTGATTTTCCTGACTGATCGGTTGAGAGTTCCCTGATGGCCTCATCATAAAGATTGGGAGGTCTACCATATCTTACTACCAGCTAGAGGCTTTGTTGCTGTCCTATAATTTAGACAGTAATGGGTTCCAGTGAGTTTGCTTTTCAGCTATATGGTGGAGGCAAGATATCACAGGTGACACTTTTTTTTGCACTTGGATCCGATATAAAGGTAAATTTTTTGTGATTAAGGTCACTTATCACTATTTTATACACTTCAATGTATTATTTATATCATAGATTTAGTTTTATATCATTTTTGATTGCACTTACAGCGCTGCAATATTTAATTAAAGCGGTAGTATCCAGCTTTTTGACACTTTTAACTACAGGTAAGCCTATAATAAGGCTTACCTGTAGGTACAATTAATATCCCCTAAACCGGCACGGTTTAGGAGATATTTGCAGTGCATGCAGCCGCTCACGCGAGCGGAGCATGCGCTCTGAAGGTCTGGGGGGACCTTCAATCTTCCTTGCCAGGAGCTTGCCGGAAAATCACTCCCGCGCGCATGCGCGGGAGTGACGTCATCGTGGCTCCGGCCAATCACAGCGCTGGAGCCGCCGAAACCGGAAGAGACGCCGAAGGATTATGGCAGCGCCTGCAGCGGTGTCCGGGGGTCCGTGTCGGGGCTTCGTTCCAAGGTAAGTAATACATAATGAGCTAGTAAGCGATGCATACTAGCTCGTTATGCCTTTGTCTTGCAGGTTTTAATTTATTTTTTTTATTTTTTTCCTGGTTTACAACCGCTTTAAGGTGTTTTCTGTACTTGCAAAAAATGTTCTTAGGCGGAAAAACAGAAAACTAATGCAGCTACTACATCTATGGACTACATCTAAACTGCAACATATTATATTTCTGCTCTTGGGTTTAAAATATCCTTTAACTGGTTAATTACAAAAGTTTTGAACACCATGAAAGTCCCAGCCAAAATCTGTGAACATTTGGACAAAACTCTTCTGGATGTAAACCTTGCTGGATCATCTTCAACTCTATTAGTGAGATGAGTGTACTGTCAAGGGCAGGGGTCCATATCCATCTGGTACAGAAAATACAGAAATGTACCTGAGGTTGCATGAAGACACAGGTCCCATGGGAGTGCACAGTGAATGACACAGGTGTCAGAGGAAGGTTAAAGAGGAGTCATAGGAGACACAGGAGTCTCTGGAGTAGCAGGAGAGCCCAGGGGTCACTGTTATCAACAGAGACACAGGAACAGCTGGAGACAATGGAGTGTGCAGGGGACTCTGGAGACAGAGAAGTCACTAGGGCCACAGAAGTAAACAGGGTGTCTCGATCAGTGGTCAGGCTCGGGGACCAGTAGCTCTAGCAGTAGAGAGACTTCCACCAACAAGCAGGATAAGTATACAAGCAGGTCACCCTGGTGGAAGACATAGGCTCACCCGAAGTGCAGGGTCTAAGCACTAAACGGTATTCAGCAGAGCTCCTAATGATAAAGATGGGTTTTTCTGCATGTTGGTATTAGGTATCGGTCCTCAGGATTTCCCCACCAGAAGGGTCTAGTAGCAGATATAGCAGGTAGGGATCAAGCAGAAGCGTAGTCAGTAAATAAGCCAAAGGTTGGTAACAAGTGGTTGTAGGTTGGGAACAAGCAGAAGCGTAGTTAAGGAACAAGCCAAAGGTTGGTAACAAGTGGTTACAGGTTAGGACCAAGAAGAAGTGTAGTCGAGAAACAAGCCTAAGGTCAGTAATGAGGGGTAGTGGAAGCATGGACAACAGCAGGAGTGACAAGAGCGAGCTATCGCCTGGAGAGAGCACAATAATCTGGCAAACAGGAAGTGCAAATGCATTGCCTAAATAGGAAGTTTATGGGAGGAGCAAAGGGCTCAAGAGAAACAAGACACAAAGCAAGGTTGTTTAAAGAATCAGACAGGGAACTGAGCTGTCCAGCATCTCAGGGTGCTCAGAAAGAATAAAAACTGCCAGATACAGCAGAGATTGCAGGTTCAGGTCTTGGTCCGGACACAGGGGTCACTGGGATCACCAGAGACAATAGAGTGCACAGGGGACACTGGAGACAGAAAAGTCACTACAGCCACAGAAGTAAACAGGGTGTGTCGATCAGGGGTCAGGCTCAGAGATCAGTAGCTTTAGTAGCAGAGAGGCTCCCACTAACCAACAGGATAAGTATACAAGCAGGTGACCCTGTCGGATGACACAAACTCACCCGAATTGCTAGGACGAAGCACTAAACAGTATTCGGCAGAGTTCCTAATGATGGAGATAGGGTTTGCTGCGTGTTAGTATCAGTTAGTGATTCCCAGGATTGCCCCACAAGGCAGGGTCCAGTAGAAGATATAGCAGGTTGGGATCAAGCAGAAGAGTAATCAGTACACAAGCCAAAGGTCGGTAACGTGGTTGCAGGTTGGGATCAAACAGAAGCATAATTGAACTTATGTACAGCAGCAAGAGTGACAAGAGCGAGATATCGGCTGGAGAGAGCACAATAATCTGGCAAACAGGAAGTGCAAATGCATGGCTTAAATAGGAAGTTCATGGGAGGAGCAAAGGGTTCAAGGTTCAAGAGAAATAAGACACAAGGCAAGGCTGTCTAAGGAATCACACAGGGAGCTGTCCAGCAGCTCAGGGGGCTCAGCAAGATACTGCCAGATACTGCAGAGGTTGCAGGTTCAGATCTAGGTCCTGACACAGGGGTCAGTGGGATCTTTAGGGACAAGGGAGTAATTGTATACAGTGAAGCGCACAGGGGGAAACTGAAGACGTGTGAGTCCCCTGAGCCACAGGAGCATACAGGGGCCACTTGGATCACCAGTGATACAGGAGTCACTGGAAACAATGGAGTGCAGAGGCATCACTGAAGAAACACAATTGAAAGGAATGTGAAAGGGTCACAGAGTACCTGAAGGCATAGGAGTGCTGGGGTAACTATGGTCACAGGGGTGCACAAAGTTCCCAGAATCTCTGGAGGCACAGGAGTACAGGAGTAACTTTGGCACAGGAGCCCCAAGAGACACTGGCATGTAGAGGGGTCAATGGAGACACAAGAGTCAAAGGAGTGCACAAGGATCAGATGTGAATTTTTTTTTTTACAAAAAATATGTAGCAGAATACATATTGACCAAAATTTATGAAGAAATTATATTGTTTTAAATTTTTTAATTGCATAGGTTTTATAGCAGAAAGTAAAAAATATTGTTTTTTTTTTTTTTTTCAAAATTGACCAGATGGTGGGGGTCAGAATTTGGCATAAACACCATAAAAGCATGGATCCATCCTGCCTTGTATCAACAGTTCAGGCTGGTGGTGTAATGGTGTGGGGGAATATTTTTTTGGCACTTTGGGCCTCTTAGTATCAACTGAGCAACGTTTGTTGCTGACCATGTCCATCCCTTTATGACTACAGAGTACCCATCTTCTGATGGCTCCTTCCAGTAGGATAATGCACCATGTCACAAAGCTCCAATCATCTCACCACTGGTTTCTTCATCATGACAATGAGGTCACTGTACTCCAATGGTCTCCACAGTCTCCACATCTCATCCAATAGAACACCTTTGGGATGTGGTGGAACATGACAATGAGGTCACTGTACTCCAATGGCCTCCACACTCACCAGATCTCATCCAATAGAACACCTTTGGGATGTGCAAATTTGGAGCAACTACATAATGTCATCATGTCAATATGGACCAAAATCTCAGAGAAATGTTTCTAACACCTTGTTGAATCTATGCCCCAAAGAATGAAGGCAGTTTTGAAGGCAAAAGGGTGTCCACCCTAGTACTAGCAAGGTGTACCCAATAAAGTGGACGGTGAGTGAATATCTTGTTATACACGGCTCAAAAAAATTTAAAGGAACACTTTAAAAACACATCAGATCTCAATAGGGAAAAATCTCATGCTGGATATCTATACTGATATGGACTGGGTAATGTTTTCGGATCTATACTGGTATGGACTGGGTAATGTGTTAGGATTTATACTGGTATGGACTGGGTAATGTGTTAGGATCTATACTGGTATGGACTGGGTAATGTGTTAGGATCTATACTGGTATGGACTGGGTAATGTGTTAGGATCTATACTGATATGGACTGGGTAATGTGTTAGGATCTATACTGGTATGGACTGGGTAATGTGTTAGGATCTATACTGGTATGGACTGGGTAATGTGTTAGGATCTATACTGGTATGGACTGGGTAACGTGTTAGGATCTATACTGGTATGGACTGGGTAACGTGTTAGGATCTATACTGGTATGGGCTGGGTAACGTGTTAGGATCTATACTGGTATGGACTGGATAATGTGTTAGGATCTATACTGGTATGGACTGGGTAATGTGTTAGGATCTATACTGGTATGGACTGAGTAATGTGTTAGGATCTATACTGGTATGGACTGGGTAATGTGTTAGGATCTATACTGGTATGGACTGGGTAATGTGTTAGGAAGGAAAGGATGCCACATAGTTTGATGGAAATTAAAATTATTACCCTACAGAGAGCTGAATTCAAAGACACCCCAAAAATCAAAGTGAAAAAATGATGCAGCAGGCTAGTCCATTTTGCTGAAATTTCATTGCAGCAACTCAAAATGGTCCTCAGTAGTTTGTATGGCTCCCACGTGCTAGTATGCATGCAGTGGCGGCTGGTGCATTAGGGGCGCAGGAGTGCCGCCCCCCCCCATCCATGCGTTTCTGGCCCCCTAATCTATATGCGGGGCATGGATTCCAATGGAGGGTTTTTTTTTTTATTTTGAAGCATGTGATTAGAGCCAGAGGCTCTAATAGGCTTCAAAAAAGGGTGGGCTCAGGGTGCAGAGCACTGCGCCCTGAGCCCACCTAGTTGTGTGACAATAGCGAATGATTATTCGCTATTGTCACAAGGATCCACCTCCTGGCCAATCAGGAAGCGGGTCCTGAGACTCATTTCCCGATTGGCCGAAAGGAGAAGCCATGCCATTAGCCAAGGTGAAGGAGGAGGAGGGAGGACTCGAGGAGATGGGAGGACTTGAGGAGACTGAATAGAAGTCGCCGCCGCTGGGGGGGGGGTGGTATGGTGTGCGGGCTGGTGTGGTCCAGGGGGGGGGGGGGTATGGTGTTGTCTGTCTGCCGCCCCCCCTGGCCCATGGAGCACCAGCATAGTCTGAGACGGATGGTCTCATACTAAGGTGACAGAACAGACTGAGGTGCAGCCTGGCAGCATTGGATGGACCGAAACATAATGTCCCAGAGGTGTTCTATTGGATTTAGGTCAGACTAGCTTTGGGGCCATTCAATGGTATAAATTCCTTCTTCCTCCAGGAACTGGCTGCATTCTCTCGCCACATGAGGTGGGGCATTGTCGTGCACCAGGAGGAACCCAGGACCCACTGCACCAACGTAGGGTCTGACAATGGGTCTAAGGATTTCATCCAAATATCTAATGACAGTCAGGGTGCCATTGTCTAGCCCAGGGGTCTGCAACCTTTAAGACATAAAGAGCCACTTGGACCCGTTTCCGAAGGAAAAAAAAAACCTGGGAGCCGCAAAACCTACAAAAACATACCGGGGGGTCGAAAACAGGGACGTAATTAGAAATCACAGGGCCCCATAGCAAAATTTGCTATGCCCAATGATCATACCCCAATGCAGAGACCAGCGTACATGCCCCTTTCAATGCAGTGACCAGCATACATGCCCCTTTCAATGTAGTGACCAGCATACATGCCCCTTTCAATGCAGTGACCAGCATACATGCCCTCGTTCAATGCAGAGACCAGCGTGCGTGCGTGCCCCCTTCAAAGCAGTGTGTGCCCCCCCGAGGCATCACTTCACTTGCCTCACACTGGTGCCTGGCATGCTGCTGGTGCTGACGTCTTCTTCGTCCTGCATGCGCGCCGCTGCCCTCCTCTCCGACAGCGGGCAGAAAGGTGACGTAGGGACGGTGCGTGACTAACGCACGCACCGCCCCCCATGCGACGTCACAGCCAGGACAGCGCCACAGTGGGGAGTGTCGGGGCGGACAGTGCGCCTCCTCCCCGGAGCCGTGGCAAAGGTTCAAAAGAGCCGCATGCGGCTCCGGAGCCGCGGGTTGCAGACCTATGGTCTAGCCTGTAGAGGTCTGTGCGTCCCTCCATGGATTTGCCTTCCTAGACCATCACTGACCCACCACCAAACCGGTCATGCTGAACGATGTTACAGGCAGCATAACGTTCTCCACGGCTTCTCCAGACCCTTTCATGTCTGTCACATGTGTGTTAGGGTGAACCTGCTCTCATCTGTGAAAAGCACAGGGGGCCAGTGGTGGACCTGCCAATTCTAGAGGTCAATGGCAAATGCCAATCGATGGTGCCAGGCAGTGAGCACAGGGCACACTAGAGGACGTCAAGCTCTCAGTCCACCCTCATAAAGTCTGTTTCTGATTTATTGACATCAGACCAGTGGCCTGCTGGAGGTCATTTTGTAGGGCTCTGGCAGTCCTCATCCTGTTCCTCCTTGCACAAAGGAGTAGATAGGGGCCCTGCTGATGGGTTAAGAACCTTCTACGGCCCTGTCCAGCTCTCCTAGAGTAACTGCCTGTCTCCTGGAATCTCCACCATACTCTTGAGACTGAGCTTGGAGACACAGCAAACCTTCTGGCAATGGCACGTATTGATGTGCCATCCTGGAGGAGTGGGACTGCCTGTGCAACCTCTATAGGGTCCAGGTATCTCCTCATGCCACCAGTAGTGACACTGACCCTAGCCAAATGTAAAACTAGTGAAGAACAGTCAGAAAAGATGAGTAGGGAAAGAAATGTCAGTGGCCTCCACCTGTAAAACCAGGGCCGGATTAAGAGCATCAAGGGCCTGGTGTTGAGGATTTCGGAGGGCCTTTTTTATGAAAATAAAGTCAAAACGCAAAAAAATGTTTTATGAAAACAAATTACTTACCGCACATTCACACTGTATGTGAAAGAAAACCGGTGTGAATGAACCCACATTTTTTATCATTTTGTTTTATTTTTTTTTACATTTTCCCACAATGCTTTTTGGGTGAGGGGGCATGGATGGTGTCAGTAGAGCAGTGGACAGGGTCAGTAGTATTTTTTATTTTTATTTATTTGTTTGTTTTTTACTTTTTTTTTTTTTTACAATTTAATTTTTTATTAAGTTTTTTTTCACAGTGCTGCAGAAAGCAGTGAATGGTGTCAGTAGGGCAGTGGATGATATCAGTATTATTTTTATTATTTATTTATTTTTTTTACTATATTTTTATTTTTTAATTTTTTATATATTTTCTCAAAAGGGGGGGGGGGGGGTTGGCAGTGGATGGTGTCAGTAGGGCAGGGGATGGTATAAATACAATTTATATTTTATTATTTTACTTTTTTTTACAATTTTAATTTTGTATTATTTTTTACAATTTATTTTTTAAAAGGGGGGATTGGCAGAAGATGGCGTCAGTAGGGCAGTGGATGGTAGTAGGGCAGTGGCATTGTCCAAATGGTCAGTCAGCTCCTGCCCTGCTGGGCCTATATGAAGGTTGGAACCTGGAACTACAGCTCCAATAGCCCCTATGTTAATCCAGCCTTGTGTAAAACCATTCCTGTTTGGAGGTTGTCTCATTGTTGCCCATCATTGTTCATTAACACCAATGCAGCTGAAACTGATTTACCAACCCCCTCTGCTACCTTACTGACCGGATCAATATCCCAGGAGTTTAATTGACTTGATGCTATACTCTAATTAAAAAGTGTTCCTTTAATTTTTTTGAGCAGTGAATATTGCACATATAGACTACCAAAAAAAAACAAATTTTGTCACAGTCAAACCGTATATGCAAATAAATCCCCCTTGCGACCGATGGAGTTATTTTAAATTTCTCATTTTGAGTAAAAGCTCAAATGTCTATGGTCATGGCGCCAAGCCTTCTGTATCAGAAGCAACGCTTTGTACCATTTTCATCTAAGTGTATCTTTGGGCTTCTTTCCTGCCTTCCATTCTGCAGCTACAAATTGATTTTTTGGAACGCACTCCTGGCAGTATGACTGTGTGGAGGTGAACCAATATTGTCAGGTGTGACAGTAATAATTATCTCCTCCTGATCAGACCTCCATCTCACTCAGCTCCAGGAGGAAATTCTACTGTTTCAGATATATAAAAGAAAAGTCTTAGGAGATGGATCTATGCACTAAAGCATGGGTGTCCAACCTTTTGGCTTCTCTGGGCCACATTGAGTGCAGAGAAATATTCTCGGGCCGCATGTAAAATATATACTATAGTTAAGGTATATAAGTAATAAAACGCTGCTGAGCCCTTCCCGCGCTGCCGCGCCCGCCCCAGCATTAATTTATCACAACTAGTGGATGATCCCCTCCGAGGCAGCCTCTGCCAACAGTTAGTTGGAAACCTCTGTGGCCGTGCCCCCGAATCGACTTCCTTCCTTGCCAGCAAAAAATAAATAAAAAATTGTCAGGGGGCAGTGGGCCGCATTGCCTGTGGTTCCGGGCCGCATGTGGCCCCCGGGCCGCAGGTTGGACATGCCTGCACTAAAGTGTTGTGATAAGCAAACTGATGTCCGCCAAACAATTCAAAAAAATCTGTCAACCCCAAACCCCATTAAAGTCTTTTGGGTCTTTGGGAATTGACATTGCTCTTGCTTCTTCTTGATGGGGGGGCTGCCATTTTGCTGAAGCCCAGAGCCAGGGTCGTGGATAAGGCGGTACAACCAGTCCTCCTTTACAGGGCCCAGGCCAGTGGGGTGGGGTCCAGGCAGCAGGGTGAGATGGATTTGAGCAGGGAGGATGATTGGCAAGGCAGGGGGGCAATTACTGGAATGAATGGCTTCCTCTGCAGCAGCTGAAAGCTGGCTTCTTCTCCTTTCCCTCTCATTGGCTTTCAGCTGCTGCAAAGAGAGCCATACAGGGGATTGGTTCCAGTAATTGCGCCCCTGCCATGCCCATCACCCTCTCTGCCCAAATCCAATTCACCCTGCTGCCTGGGCTCCCGGTACCCCCCCCCCCCACCAGGGCCATCTTACCGAATGGGCATGCTGGGCAGTTGCCCAGGGGCCCCACTTGCCCGGGGGGCCCCACCGGCTCAGCGACCCAGCCCCAGCCAAGCATTAGTCCCTATACCCGTGTGCAACCTGCCACCAAACTTAGCAGGTGACAAGCGCCTGTCAGCCCTGTGCTCCTGTCAGGCCACTTGGGCCATGGAGGGGGAGCCCACGACTGCAGGAATGCCTCCATCGGAACAGGTACACACAGGACAGTCAAGTCTGACTCCCGTCCGTGTATGTGTGTTCACCGGACCCAGCTGCCCAACTTGGAAACTGTCATTAGCCTGGCACTGCTGAATTAATAAATACCGCCTTAATTTGCATTTTTATTCTCTTGGTTGATTGTGTAGGCAGGGCCCCAGTGCACTGCATTGCCCGGGGGCCTTTAAGGCACTTAAGATGGCACTGCCCCCCCCCCCACTCCTGCCATACCGCTCACCCTCCCTTGTGCACCATATGTTTCTCCCTGCTGCCCAGGCCCCCTTGTGTGCCCCTTTTACCCCCCTCAGTGCTGCCGACTTCCCTCCTCTCCTTCCCGCCAGCAGCTGTAAGCACACAATAGGATCCTTCAAGGTGGAGAGTGGGGGAAGGGTTTGATAAATATGTCATATATACCAGAACCTTCCTTTCCTGAATGAACACAATGAGTGATCAGTGCTGTTTTCCAGGGGCTGACTGGTGACTTTCAGCCCAGGGGGCAAGTACACACCAGAGGCCCATGGTGCAGCGACTTGACCCCCCTCCCACTCTCCCTCTTCCCAGCCTCCTCCTGACACCCCATTCCAGGCTGAAGGTCCACTCCAGGTACTCTCTACTCACTGGCTGAATCCGGGTTCCTGACTTGGCCAGCAGAGGGGAGTTAGGGGGAGCTGGGACAGCTCAGTTGGGGCTGGCGGGGGGAGGAGCGTCTCTAGTAGGGCATGGAACCGGGCTTTGCTCAGACACAGTTTACACCATCCATGCTGGGGGGGGGAGAGGCCTGAGCTCTGTCCTTGTCTTGAACCCACACTCATTAGGTCGGCGGCAGGGACTTTTTAATTCTCTTTACCAGGAATCCTTTAGGCATGTCTTTGGCAGAAGCAGTGCTGCCTTTTTTTGGAGCATTAGAGCGGCCCGGGGGGAAATTGCCCCCCTGCCCCCTGGCCCAGTCCTCCCCTGCTGTTTTCATTCATAACTGAAGCATTGGCTGTATGGGGCCCATGTCAGGTCGTCTGTGTGGGGCCCCCTGGTTTCTAACAGCAGCCCTGCCGAAAGCCCCTGAGCAGCAGTAAATCTTTAGGCTGTCAGCAGATCGGCCTCTGGCAACTCTGACTGTGACTGTGATTTTCGGCACAATGCTGGAAATGGAGAGCAACTGTGCATGTGCAGAGCAGGGTGGGACAGTGCATTACTGGATTTTAGGGCAGTATAGGCACCTATTTTTAATATTTTACTTCGCTATACCTGCTAAAGGTGCCAGCCTGAAGGGATCTAGACGGATTTCATTTTCGGACTAATATTCATCTTTAATCCTTAGGAAAAAGCAAGGGATGCCTGATATTTCAGCTCACGCCCTGTGCAGAATTGAGGGAAAATAAGTTAGTGTTCTCTACACTCACAGCGTTGTTAACACATCATTTGTGGACAACAGATATTCATCCCGTTTCTATGGTACTACTTATCAGCCTAAAGTGGTTTGTATGTAATTCATGAGCTCACAAGGATTACGTGTCCCCCCAGCGCAGTGTCTGAATCTGGTGATTGTCATCTGCTTATACTCCTCACTTTTTGGCAGATTTTGTCATGAGAGACTCACAGACAGGGAAAGTGCTTTGTAAAGACGCATAACTCTGAATCACCAATGACCAATTACCAGAACTGGGACCGGTTCGTCTAGCGCCCAGGGCAATAATGTGGAACTGCACCCCCTCCCATGCTGGTAATGTATGCAGTAGAATGGGTTTATTGCCCTCTGTCCATTCTTTGTCCCCTTCCTCTGCTGTGCCCAGGGCAGCTTTCCCTCCTGCCCATCCCTTGTCCCAGTCCTGCCCCTCACCGACATTCACCGTCCTCTTCTTTAACTGAGACTAGCTGGAATCCAGGAATTTCACAGATACATTCCTTAAACTGAACGGTGAGCCGTCTGTGCCACATCTCCCAGACTCTACTGGTGAGAACTCTGCTGTGAATTGTTGGGTCTGTAAATCTGCTGTGCCCATTATTAGGGGTTCCCTCCATCCCTGTGCTGAGTTCCTGGGTCTGTACACCTGCTGTGCCCATTATGAGGGGTTCCCTCCATCCCTGTGCTGAGTCCCTGTGTCTGTACACCTGCTGTGCCCATTATGAGGGGTTCCCACCATCCCTGTGCTGAGTTCCTGGGTCTGTACACCTGCTGTGCCCATTATGAGGGGTTCCCTCCATCCCTGTGCTGAGTTCCCAGGACTGTACACCTGCTGTGCCCATTATGAGGGGTTCCCACATCCCTGTGCTGAGTCCCTGTGTCTGTACACCTGCTGTGCCCATTATGAGGGGTTCCCACCATCCCTGTGCTGAGTTCCTGGGTCTGTACACCTGCTGTGCCCATTATGAGGGGTTCCCTCCATCCCTGTGCTGAGTTCCCAGGTCTGTACACCTGCTGTGCCCATTATGAGGGGTTCCCACCATCCCTGTGCTGAGTTCCTGGATCTGTACACCTGCTGTGCCCATTATGAGGAGTTCCCACCATCCCTGTGCTGAGTTCCTGGATCTGTACACCTGCTGTGCGCATTATAAGGAGTTCCCACCATGCCTGTGCTGAGTTCCCGGGTCTGTACACCTGCTGTGCCCATTATGAGGAGTTACCACCATCCCTGTGCTGAGTTCCTGGGTCTGTACACCCGCTGTGCCCATTATGAGGGGTTCTTACTATCCCTGTGCTGAGTTTATTGGTCTGTTGGCCTACTGTGTCTATTATGAGGGGTTCTTACGATGCCTTTGCTGAGTTCCTGGGTCTGTACACCTGCTGTGCCCATTATGAGGGGTTCTCACCATCCCTGTGCTGAGCTCCTGGGTCTGTACACCCACTGTGCCCATTATGAGGGGCTCCCACCATCCTTGTGCTGAGTTTCCGGGTCTGTAGGCCTACTGCATTCATTATGAAGGGTTCTCACCATCCCTGTGCTACGTTTCTGGCTTTGTACACCTGCTGTGCCCATTATGAGGGGTTCTCACTATCCCTGGGTTGGTTAAATTACGAAAGATAAAAGAATAAAAAAAAACATAATTTTGACATCCAGCCTTCCCTTCAGGCCATGTAGAGGCTCCTCTCCTGGACTGAAACTGTTTACTCTGATTTCACTGCACACTATGAGCTTTTCACAATGTGCATTAGAAGCTGCAGCAAGTCAGATAGAGCCGTCTCATTTCCTGACTGGAGGGCAGCCAGCATCATCTAGCTCTTTCCTCTCCAGGAACAGCTTATTTCACATGGAAGCAAGCCCCAGTTTTCGCTTGCGGCTGGGGGTGATAAAAAAAACGGGCGGTTAGGCTGCATTTCCACCTCCTCCCCACCCCACAGGCCTACAGGGGTTTATACATGCTGGGGGTGTAGTGCTTGGCATTGTGCCGCAGAAAAATGTATCATCCCATTGCCTTCGACATCCACCAAACAAATGTAACATATTTAACCACTTAAGCCCCGGAAGATTTTACCCCCTTCCTGACCAGGGCCTATTTTTCGATTCGGCACTGCGTGACTTTAACGGACAATTGCGCGGTCGTGCGACGCTGTACCTAAACGAATTTGACGTCCTTTTTTTCCCACAAACAGAGCTTTCTTTTGGTGGTATTTGATCACCTGTGCAATTTTTTGATCATGCGCTATAAACAAAAAAAGAGCGTCAATTTTGCAAAAATAAGAATGTTTTTTACATGAAATCACCCCCCCCCCCAAAAATGTAAAAATCAAAATTTTTTAACATTTTCGGCCAATTTGTTTTATGCTACATATGTTTGGTAAAAAAAAAAAAATCGCAAAAAGCGTATTTTGATTGGTTTGCCAAAAGTTATCGCGTTTACTAACAAAGGGAAAGTTTTTTGTCATTTTTTTTTTTTAACGAGTAATGGCGGCGATCTGCGATTTTTTTTTTGCGAGACTGCGACATTGCGGCGGACAGATCGGACTCTTGACTGACATTTTTGACACTGTTGGGGTTACCAGTGACATTACTGCAGTAATCAGTGCTATACATATGCACTGTTACTGTAAAAATGACACTGGCAGTGAAGGAGTTAACTGTATTGGAGAAAGTTATCGCGTTTACTAACAAAGGGAAAGTTTTTTGTAATTTTTTTTTTTTTTAACGAGTAATGGCGGCGATCTGCGATTTTTTTTGCGAGACTGCGACATTGCGGCGGACAGATCGGACCCTTGACTGACATTTTTGACACTGTTGGGGTTACCAGTGACATTACTGCAGTAATCAGTGCTATACATATGAACTGTTACTGTAAAAATGACACTGGCAGTGAAGGAGTTAACTGTATTGGAGAGGGAGGGGTAAAGTGTGTCCTAGGGGCGTGTTTCTAACTGTGATTGGCTACTAGTGTAAGAACAGAGATCAACGGTCCTACATAGTAGAACCGTGTGATCTCCATTCTTACATAGGGAAGAATGACAGGCGGCTTTGTTTACATTAGCCGCCTGCCTTTCTTCCGGTGTAATGGACGATCGCGAGTGCCCAGCGGACATTGGGTCCGCCGGGCACACACGCGGGGGCGTCCGTGACCGCGCGGGAGCGCGCCTCAGACGGCGCGCACTCGCTCCCTAGAGCCCCATAGGCTAGCGACGTAGCCCTACGTCACTTTGCCTGTGAGGGGCTGACCGCCGCAGTAAATAGTCGTGCGGCGGTCGGCAAGCGGTTAAAGGAATAGGGCTGTGCTGCAACTGCCCCACTGCTCAAAAGGCCATGTACTAAATTAAGATAGAAAGCAGCCTTCCCAGGCCATGCATACTGACGCGTTTCGCTCTGCCCACAGGGCTTAGTCATAGAGGGCTGTTTAGTATTGTGGTGTCTTTCAACTACATTTTGTACACGAGACTTGGATGAGCATCACCGTCGCTGGCACCCAAATGTGGTGAGTCACCAGAACTCCAATCCCACTCAGGTTTCGAGTCATTGTGCCTATTGACTGTGTAAGGTTCCCCACGAATCATAATAAGCCCACTTCTATCACTTAATGCGCTCAAGGGAAGTTACATTTTCCGAAATTTGAAAACATTCCTTTTTCCAACAGAGACTCCTGAAATACACTTTTTCATTGGAACAGCAGGCGCTGTCATCGCTCCCTCAATGTAATACTTTGTCCTATTAACCAGTCTGATGTAAGGCGTGCAACTCAATGAAAAGTAATAATGAAGAAAAACGTATTTCGGCAGGAAATTTGTAGAAATTAAGTAACTGTGGAAGTTTCTTAATTAAAGAGGAACTCTTGTTTATTGGTAATTTTTAAATATACCTGGCAAAGAGATCAGCTTAAACCCTTCCCGACTGCAATCTGTATATGAATGCATCTCAGGCATTACACCCCATGCTAAGGACACATTAACCACTTTACCACCGGAGGATTTTGCTGTCTGACGTCCAGGCCACTTTTTGCGATTCGGCTCTGTGCGACTTTAACTGACAATTGCACGGTCATGCGATGCTGTACCCAAACGAAATTGACGTCCTTTTTTTCCCACAAACAGAGCTTTCTTTTGGTGGTATTTGATCACCTGTGCGATTTTTACTTTTTGCGCTATAAACAAAAAAAAGAGCATAAAGTTTGAAAAAATAACAATATTTTTCAAATTTTTTTATATGAAATTCCCCCCCCCCCCCCTTAAAAAAATGTAAAAATCTAATTTTTTTTACATTTTTGGCCAATTTGTTTTCTGCTACCTATGTTTGGTAAAAAAAAAATCACAATAAGCGTATTTTGATTGGTTTGCGCAAAAGTTATTGCGTTTACTAACTAAGGGAAAGATTTCTGTCATTTTTGGTGTTTTTTTTTTAACGAGTAATGGCGGCGATCTGCGATTTTTTTTGCGGGACTGCGACATTGCGGCGGACATATCGGACCCTTGACTGACATTTTTGACACTTTTGGGGGTACCAGTGACATTACTGCAGTAATCAGTGCTATAAATATGCACTGTTACTGTAAAAATGACACTGGCAGGGAAGGGGTTAATTTTATTGGAGAGGGAGGGGTTAATGTATGCCTGGTGCCAGAGGCGTAACTAGAGCCTTCAGGGCCCCGATGCAAGAAACCATGAAGGGCCCCCCCAGATCCCTGGCCGGGGCCCTTCCCTTCAAGCCCAGGGCTCTTCCCACTAATCCTGGGGCTCTTTACTCTTGTTGCATGGTCTTTTATTACGGTCCCGCAGCAGGATCCTTTCACAAGTTCTGCAGTGGGCTCCCTTCCTGCAATCTTGGGGCCTCCCCACAGTGGTGCAATGCCAGGGCCCGGTCGCAAGTGTGACTTTTGCAATCCTGGAAGTTCACCCACTGGTTTGCTACTGGGCCCCCTGGAGCATGGGGCCCGGTAGCAATCGCAACCCCTGCAACCCCTGTAGTTACGCCCCTGCCTGGTGCTTACTAACGTGTGTGGGGGGGGTGACTGAGTGACACAGGGACAGATCGCATGTTCAGCTTTGCTGAACCCTGCAATCTGTCACTGTTTGTCACTTAGGAGATCCGCCCGCTTTGTTTACACAAGCGGGCGGATCTCCAGACTCGATTCCCCGACGATCGGGGAAGAGTGGCGGTGATCACCGCGGCTCCTCCCCTGGCCCGACTCCCGCTGTGACTGAAAACAGAGGGAGCGAGCCTCCAGCGGCGCGCGAGCACCGCCCACAAGGGGAGGAGTCCAGCGACGTAGGTCTACGTCGCTGGACGGAATCGAGCTACTTTGCCGCAGTACAGTCCCAGTGACTAATCGGCAAGTGGTTAATATACCCTCAATTTATTAGTTAAACCTGTTCAATTGCTTGGTAACACAAATTGCTAATCAGCCAATCACATGGCAGCAACTCAATTATTATAACTATTATACAGTATTTATATAGCGCCAACAGTTTGCGCCACGTTTTACAATATGAGGGAAGACAATACAGTTAAAATACAATTCAATACAGGAGGAATTAGAGGGCCCTGCTCGTTAGAGCTTACAATCTAGAAGGGAGGGTCAAGTGAAACAGAAGGCAATAACTGTGGGGGGTGAGCTGATGGAGAAAATGGAAGTTAGGTGTGGGTAGGATAGGCTTCTCTGAAGAGGAGGGTTTTAAGGGATTGTCTAAAAGCTAAAAGAGTAGGAAATAATGGGACATATTGGGGTAAGGAGTTCCATAGGATTGGAGAGGCTCTGGAAAAGTCCTGGAGGCAATCATGGGAGGAGGTGATGAGGGAGCTAGAGAGCAGGAGGTTTTGAGAGGAACGAAGAGAGCGATTAGGTTAATATTTTGAGACTATGCTAGTGTCAAGCCCTCCACTGGCTTCCGCTCACCCAACAAATTAAATTCAAAATACTAACATCTTACAAAGCCATCCACAATCTAGCCCCCAGCTACATCATGTAGCTGGGGGCTAGATTGTGGATGGCTTTGTAAGATGTTAGTATTTTGAATTTAATTTGTTGAGTGAGCGGAAGCCAGTGGAGGGATTGACAAAGAGGAGTAGCGGACACTGAGCGATTGGTAAGGTGGATGAGTCTGGCGGCAGCATTCATGATGGATTGAATGGGGGGGATAGCCTATGTAGAGGTAAGCCAATGAGAAGGGAATTGCAGTAGTCGAGGGGCGAGATGACCAGGGAGTGAATTAAGAGCTTTGTTGTGTCTTTGGTTAGAAAGGGGCGTATTTTGGAGATGTTGCGGAGGTTGAGGCGGCAAGATTTGGACAGTGATTAGATGTGGGGCTTGAAGGAGAGTTCAGAGTCCAGGACGACTTATAGGACCTTGGCATGCGGGGATGGGCTGATAGCTGTGCCATCGATATTGACAGAGAAATCAGGGGAAGGGGCACGTGGTGGAGGAAAAATTATAAGTTCGGTTTTGGATGGATTGAGTTTGAGGAAGTGGTGTGACATCCAGACCGATATATCTGAAATTAGTGATACGCGCGGAGACTAAAGGAGAGAGCTGAGGGGTGGATAGATAGATTTGGGTGTTGCTAGCGTAGAGATGGTATTGGAAGCCATGGGAGGCTATCAGCTGACCCAGAGAGGAGGTGTAGATTGAAAATAGGAGAGGTCCAGAAACAGAACCTTGGGGGACCTCAACAGAGAAGGGAAGAGGAGAGGAGGAAGTAGAATTATAAGTAACGCTAAAGGTGCGGTTGGATAAGTAGGAAGAGAACCAGTGAACAGTACAGTCACAAAGACCAAAGGCGTGGAGTTTTTTTAGGAGGAGGGGATGGTCACCCGTATCAAAGGCAGCAGAAAGGTCCGGGAGTAGGAGTACAGAATAGTGTCCATTGGTTTTGGCCATTAGTAGATCGTTTGTTCGTTTTAGGAGAGTAGTTTCTGTGGAGTGTTGAGCTGGAAATCCAGATTGAAGGGGATCAAGAAGGCTATTCTTGGCAAGGTGGTCGCTCAGTCGGTTGTAGACTAGACGTTCAAGGAGTTTAGATAAAAATGGGAGCAAGGAGATAGGGCATAGGTTGTTAAGATCGGTTGGGTCCAGTGAGGGCTTTTTAAGTATGGGGCTGACTAGTGCATGTTTTAGAGCAAGGGTCTTCAAACTACGGCCCTCCAGTTGTTCAGGAACTCCAATTCCCATCATGCCTAGTCATGTCTATGAATGTCAGAGTTTTACAATGCTTCATGGGATGTGTAATTCCGCAACAGCTGGAGGGCCGTAGTTTGTGGATCCCTGTTTTAGAGAGTTGGGGAAGATGCCAGAAAAGAGGGAGAGATTGAAGAAGTGGGTTAGAAACCCGCAGCTGTGGCTGTGCACTAGGCAGCTGCCTAGTTCGCCTAGTGGTAGCACTGGCCTTGGGTAGGGAGAAAATAAAGCATTGCAATGAGAACAGTCTAAAATAAAATAAAAGCGACAATTCTAATGCTATATAACATTGCCAATAAAAAAAAAATAATAATTTAAAAATCGAATTTTTTCATCATTTTAGGCCAATTTGTATTCTGCTACATATTTTTGGTAAAATAAAATACCAATAGGTGTATATTGATTGGTTTGCGTAAAAGTTATCGCGTTTACAAACTAGGGAAAAGATTTATGTCATTTTAATTTATTTATTTGACTTTTTACTAGTATTGGTGGCGATCAGCGATTTTTAGCGGGACTGCGACACTGTGGCAGACAGATCGGACACCTAACTGACATTTTTGACCCTTTTGAGGGGACCAGTGACATTACTACAGTAGTCAGTGCTAATAATATGCATTGTTACTGTACTAATGACACTAGCAGGGAAGGGGTTAACACCAGAGGCGATCAAAGGGTTAAATGTGTCCCTGGGGGGTGTCTCTAACTGGGTGGGGGAAGGGCTTGCTGCATGAACACAGAGACCTGTGTTCCTAAATAAGAGGAACACAAGATCCCTGTGTTCATCACTGACAGAACAGCGATCTGCCACCTTTACAACAGCAGACCGCCGTTCTCTCTTCATGGGGAGCGTTCTGGGGCCACTGGATCTGCTGATTAGCTTCCCCTGTGGCGAATGGGCGCGTGTACGCGGTACCGTGAAGCGGCATACAGATACATAATTTCGTGGGACAGAGCTGACCTGCCGCAGTAAAGCTATGGCGGCTGGTCAGCAAGCAGTTAAGAGACTCTTTAGTTCTTCTTCACTTTCTTCCATTAGTGTGGTATCATCTTCATATCTCAGGTTGTTGATATTTCTCTCGGAGACCTTAATTCCGGCTTGTGATTCGTCGATCCTGGCATTTCGCATGATGTACTCTGCATATAGGTTAAATAAGTAGGGTGACAATATACATCCTCAGGGCCGCTGATAAGGCAGTACAACCAGCCCTCCTGTACTGGGCCCTGGCCCCATTCGCTCAAAAGGGGGCCCAGGCACCTGTTGAGCGGGTGGTCTGGCTGTACTGTCTTTTTGCAGACACCGCTCCTCTTCTGCCTCCCCTTGCAGCGCAGCCAGCTTCTCCTCTTCTTTCCACCTCCGGTTGCAGGGGATCGGTTCTATCAAATTCACCTCTTCCATCTGCTGTCTGGGGCCCCCTGTGTGCCCCTTTCCCCCACAGCATTTACTGGCCCGTTCCTTTCCTAAATGAACACAGTGAGCGATCGATATTAATCATTCCTGTGTCCATTCATCACGGAATCATGTACATTGTGTTTACTATGCCTCAGTTTGTGAATGAGCAGGAACCCTCGGAGTGCTTCCTATTCATTCATTTGTGCAGCTGAGGCTCCAGAGAAAAGCACTAATAAATCTATGTCCTCAGTTACTTTCGGACGGGGGTGGGGGACCCTGTCAGGTAGACTTTATGGGGCCTTGTGTTTTCTAACAGCAAGATAAGTAGAGAAAATGTTGAAAAATGTAAAGTAATGCACTTGGGGGCCAGAAACCAGAAAGCAAGCTACTCACTGGGGGGGGGGGGGGACCTCTGGGTGAGTCTAGGATGGAAAAGGACCTGGGGGTACTGGTAGACAACAGGCTTGGCAGTGGCATGCAATGCCAAGCCGCTGCAAGCAAAGCCAACAGAATACTGGGATGTATAAAAAAGGTGATTCACTCCAGAAATAAAGAGATTATTCTCCCGCTCTACAAGACTCTGTCCGGCCACATCTGGAGTATGCTGTCCAGTTCTGGGCACCGGTCCTCAGGAAGGATGTGCTGGAACTGGAGAGAGTCCAGAGAAGGGCAACAAAAATAATTTGGGGAATGGAGGACATCAGCTATGAGGAAAGACTACAAGCATTGAACTTATTCTCTCTGGAGAAGAGACGATTGAGGGGGGATATGATATCAATGTACAAATACTGTACTGGTAACCCTAGCATAAGGAACAAACTATTCAGAGAAAGGGAATACAATAAGACACGTGGCCACTCACTAAAACTAGAGGAAAGGCGGTTTAACCTTAAAATGCGTAAGGGGTTCTTCACTGTAAGAGCGGTAAGGATGTGGAATTCTCTTCCACAAGCAGTCGTATCAGCAGGGAGCATTGATAGTTTCAAAAAACTATTAGATGGGCACCTTAGAGACCACAACATACAGGGGTATACAATGTACGGTTAAAAGCAAACACACACACACATCATAGGTTGAACTGGATGGACTGATGTCTTTTTTCAACCTCACTAACTATGTAACTATGTAACTATGTAGATGTCCCCTGCTCTCAAATGATGCATGTAGGCCAAATAGGCATTGGTTATATTGTTAGCATCCAAAGTCTTGCTGCCCTCTTAGGATGATGGGTATCCACACAAACTGAAAGCAAAAAACAAGAGAAGGGCACACCGATGGGATGGGACCGCGATGCTCAATAATGACAGGCAAACTTGAAGGTGTCCATAGGGCTAACCTGTTTCGAGGGAGAACCATCTTCCTCAGAGCCAGTCCCGTGGTCTCTGGACAGCTGAAGGAACTCTCTTTTTTTCCGCTTGTACCTAGCGTACTCTTGTGAGTAGACTGCCTGATGTGTTTTTAAAATTTGTCAATAAATATTTTATGGTATTGCACTAGATCGGTGCGGTCTTCTCTTGTTTTTTGATTTCTAACAGCAGCCCTGTACATCCTTACCGTACTCCTTTCTCAATATTGAACCAGTCACGGCACAAAAAGAAAAGTGGTGTTTTTTTAGGCCTGGTAAGGAGATGATCATAATATACCACACAGGTATTGTATAAAAAAAACGATTTATTTAAACAAGGGAATAAAAAGGCATGCTAGTACATGCCATAAAGACATTAGTGCATACAGACATTACACAGATACAAATTTTCCCCTAGATGGGGGGAAGGAAACAAAAAAAAATATATATATAAAAAACCAAGTGGTAGGTCTCAGTTAGAGATGATGGAAAATGGTCCCTGCACATCCGACGCGTTTCGTATAGTTCTGCTTCCTCAAGAGACCAAAAACCAACCATATAGAAAATCAACAGGTGGACGGCCGTCCTGTGTGCAGGCGCTGGACGTGGGTCATGTAATGGCTTGAGTAGAAGTGACTTGTGTGGAAACGTATATATATGTGTCGTTATAATATATTGTAAGAAAATGCTGAAATACAGCTATAGATGATTTTAAATCGTGATCCAAAAATATCTAATATTTTACTGTTTCCACATAGATAATATAGTACTTCATCCTTACTGGGGATAGTGTATCCTCACCAGGCAAGTGTTCACATGTGTGTTGCTCATCATTGGGTACAAGCCCTCCTGACACATCCACGCACCTGCTCCTCACCTGAACCAGTCAGTTGTTCCATGTCCTGCTCTAACTTTTGCTTCTTGACTTGCATACAGATTTTATAATAAATATTTAAGTAATAAATAAGTAATAATGAGTAGGGAGAGGCAAAGTAAAATTGGCATAGTCAAGTAATACTACGATTACCCCTCTGAAGATCCATACCCACTCAGATTTCAAGTCATTGTGCTCATTCACTGTGTAAGGTTCTCCATCAGTCAAAATAAGCCCACTCTCATCACTCTTTAACTGCGCTCAAGGGAAGTTACGTTCTACGAACTTTGAAAACAGTCATTTTTCCAGCAGAGGCTCTTGAAAATACACTTTTTCATGAGAACGGCAGGAGCTGTCATTGCTCCTTCAGTGTAATACTTTGTGCTATTAACCAGCTTGACAAGAGGCATGCAACTCAATGAAAAGTAAAAATGAAAAACATCTTGTTCGGCAAGGAAGTTATAGAAATTCAAGTGCTGTGGAAGTTACTTAATTAAAGGGGAGCTATTGTATTTTATACGTAATTTCTAGGCTCTTGGAAATGTTGATTTTCATGAGAACAGCAGGAGCTGTCATTGCTTCTTTAGTACAATACTTTGTATTATTAAACAGCCTGACTGTAAGACCGCATTCACATTGATCCGACTTGGACCGCGACTTGTCAGCCTGACAAGTCGCGGTCGGTCATGCTCCCATTGTGTAGTACAGGAGCCGTTCTAATAGGAGCGACACAAGTCGCTCCGACTTAGAAAAAGGGTCCTGTACTACTTCGGGGCGACCTGGAGGCAACTTGCATAGACATTCATTTTATGAAGTCCATGCAAGTCGCGCCGAAGTCGCGCTGCACGCAACTTCAGAGGTCGCCCCCTAAGTCGGAGTGACCTAGTGTGAACCGGAACTAAGGAAGCTTAGGTTCACTCCAGTTTAAGGAAATCAATAGCGTGTAGGCGCACTTGCGCATATGCAAGCATTGGTATTGACAACCAACAAGTGCCTCATTCTAGTTCCTGTCAACTGCTTTGATACCTTTGTGTTCCTGCACTTGGTTCCAGTTCTCTGCTCCATACATCTGGCAGCTACACAGATCCGGTACTGCCTGCATGTAAACAGGTTGAAATGCTGGTTAGTGATATAGCTGCTGCCCCAACTGGGAGGGAAACAATTAACCTGGTTTGCCACTGTTCTATCAGAATATCACTACCTATCAGATTCTGAAAAGTGACGTTCAGACGAGAACAACTTACTACGCATGCACCATGTGTTCCAACATGGCCACTATGCATTCCAATCAGTGGCGGCCTGTCCCTGCAGCCCCCCCATCCATGCATCCAGCCCCCTAATCCACATGCAGGGTGCCCGATGCATGGATTCCAATGTTTTTTTTTAAGCACCCGATTAGAGCCAGAGGCTGTAAAAGGCTTCAAAAAAGGGTGGGCTTGGGGCGCAGAGCACTGCGCCCTGTAGCCACCCAGTTGTATGACAATAGCGAATGAATATTCATCGTGAGATCCCTTTCCTGATTGGCTGAAATGAGAAGCGATTTTACTGGCCATTGGCCAGGAAGAGGGAGGAGACGCACGGCCGGAGGAGGTAAGAATGCTGGCTGTCCGTCCATCCTTCCCGCTGGGGGGGTGTATTTGCCTGCCGTGTCCGTCCCACTGGGGGGCAGGGGTGTTGGATTTGCCGCCCCCCCAAATTATCATACACCAGTCGCCACTGGTTCCAATAGGTTTCCTAATGTGACAGTGCACAAAGCAGAGGTGGACATCTTACACCCACACAAGTCACTGAGCAATGCGGGGTGTACCAAGTTGGCCGTCGCCACCTTCTACCTGCAGGTTTCTTGCTATACTTAATAGAATACAATATTAATATAAATGTAATACTGTGATTCAGTATATAAGGGGAGTTTACTGCTAAAATATATGTAAAATTCAAGAATTGCGTGGGTGTAAGAAGATGTCCGCCTGAAAAATGCTGCCCAAGGCAAACGCTTGTTTGCCTTGCGGTTGATACACCCCTGGTTGTTAGTGGCTACAGTCGGATGTGCTTCCCTGCTGGGCCTGTTGTCCTTCCTGAACTTTTTTACAATATTCTGTTACTGCCAAACTCAGACTCTGTGTGCTGCACCTAATCTGCAAGCGCTCCAATAACACATATCTTTTTGTACACCTCATGGGGAATCTGAAAACCTGCTGTGTTCTAATATGCAAACATTGACTTTAGGAAGGATGGAAAGTCTAAGTAGCCTGCCCTTTTCCGCCTACCTACTGGACCATAAATGAGATAGGGGGCCTTGGTGATCACTAGCGTAGCACCCTCTAGTGTGTGCTACTAGAAGTAAGAGTAGGAAAAAGCCTTTTTTTTGGCCCAGGGACAAACTCTGAGCCACCGAATCTGGCCCAGAGCTTATTAGAGGCCAGGGCTGGCTGACTCATCCTTGCAGCTCTCCCTGGTAATTGGAAAGTTGGAGAAAATTCTGGAACTAGTGGGTGCAGGTAGGGAGGAGCTGCCTTGAAAATTTAAGTTCTTTCAGCCAATCCCCAGGAGTGGGCCCGGCAGGGAACTGGGACAGCCCATAAGCAGGCATGGGCCATGCCAGCAAGGGGAGTTAGGTGGAAGATGGAGAAGCAGTGCTGAGGGAGGCTGTTGGTGGCCCTTGAAGGACCCCTGCCAGGGAAGGGTTTTACCCCGGGCTGGGAACTCAGGAAAGTTGGCCTGGAAGGATCCTACCACTGGCTGTGCAGCAGTGGGAAACTCTAACTCAGCAGCTCTTACGAGGAGTGTGCAACACTAGTGAGGCACAAGAAGCACAGTTTCGGGAACAAGACCAGTCTCCCTGCACAAGGAGAGAGAGCAGCAGTGAGTGGTCTGTCTTACAGGGTACTGCACACATCTGGAAGAAATACACAAAGCAGACTGATAAAGAAAAATAATTATTATACGTTTTACTAATGGTGAAATAGAAATATTAAGTGCTTTGTATGCTAATGTTAGCACACCAAGTTTCAAGGAAAAATATTCAAGGCAAATGTATTTAGACAAGATTTGCTGATCCCGGAGTTCAGCTTTTTAATGTCTACATAGCTGGACTAAATGGAGTTATGTAATATCTGCCCAGGGTTCAGCTTTAAGATGGCGAATGAGGAGACTGAAATATGACAGTCGAGTCGGTGAGGCGTCATTTATTCACTGACTACAATAAAAAGGGCTGTCTTCCATTGAATAGCTTTGTGAGGTGTGATTCACCATAAGCTCTCATTCATGGAGCCCCATCCATTCCTTGTACTATTATTCAGCGCGCAGATTTATCACCTACAGATCCGTACCATTGGCTGCAGATAAAGTGTTCGGTGACAGGCTCTGTGCTCCCAGACAAAGCCCACTGTCCCTCTATCGCTGCTCATTGTTACAGGTCAGATCTGTTCCCGTACAGAAAATAACCCTGGTGATGGATAACAGGACACCCTGCCTGTGCATTCATCTCACTTCATTCATCCAATGAACGGGAAATGTATTCATCGCCGAAACCTGTTAAGGAGTTTTAGATGGAACTATCGTTATTGTATCCATCAGATCTTTGTGTGTGCTAGACATCTATATCCTGTGTTTATAATCCAGCCAAAAAAAGATTGTTCAAATTGTTAATTAACATAGACTAAGTCTTACACAGTTATCTCCTCTCTTGTATTGAAATGGCTGTGAATTTCTGATGTGATACTGACTCCTGCACTCCGAGTTACTTACTGCTAACCCCTGCACTCTGCGGTACTTACTTCTGACCCCTGCACTCTGAGTTACTTACTCCTGACCCCTGCATTCTGAGTTACTTACTCCTGACCCCTACACTCTGAGGTACTTACTCCTGACCCCTGCACTCTGCACTCTGAGTTACTTACTCCTGACCCCTGCACTCTGAGTTACTTACTCCTGACCCCTGCACTCTGAGTTACTTACTCCTGACCCCTGCACTCTGAGTTACTTACTCCTGACCCCTGCACTCCGAGTTACTTACTCCTAAGCTCTGCACTCTGTGTTACATAATACTTGACCTCTGAATTTTGCATTGCTCACTCCTGACTCCTGCCCTTTACATTATATACCAAACCTTGTCCAGAGAAGTAAAACGTGAGTGCTACCAAAAGTTCTGAGTCATCCCAACAGTAAAACATCCTGAAACCATTCATGTGTGGGAAAGTGATTTGGGGAACAAAACATCAAAATTTTGGATCCATGGCCAGAAAACTCGCCAGACCTTAATCTCATTGAGAACTTGTGGTCATTCTTCAAGAGGCGGGTGAACAAAAAAAAACCCTCACAAATTCTGATAAACTCCAAGTATTGATTATACAAGAATGGGCTGCCATCAGTCAGAATGTGGCACAGAAGATGATTGTAGAGTTTGGTGAACGGTTCGGTCCGAGCATGAGTTTGGGTCAAACATGGGCTGTTCACCCGTTCGACGAACATGCGATTTATCAGGGTGTTCGACCACAATGCACTGCGCCGCTGCACAGCGTATTGGAAGACCTGATTGGCTAAAGCAATTAAAGCTTTGCCCACAGGGGACAGAGCACTGTCAGAGCCATGATTGGAGAAAGTAATGATGACTCTATCCAATCATGGCTCATTGCTCTTAGTCCTGCCTCACACTATAAGAATATTCTCCCCATAATGGCCATTTGTAGTGTGATATTGGTGTGGAGAGGGATAGAACAGGGCTCTGTTCAGTGCTGCTAGCGAGTTGGTGTGCTATAGTGTACTATAGTGATTCTATTAGAGTGACCTATGCTCCTGCCTGGCCATTCCACTACATTGGAGGATCTCTCTTTCATATGAGCATTCAGCCACCTATAATCTAGTGGCAAGAGCTATTTGGTAAGGAGCCATCTCTCACTATATTGTCTGGTGGATTCATTTCTACTCCTGGGCACACCTAATCTTCACCTTTCTTCATTTGTTTGGAGCTTTTCCTTTCCTGGGAATCTGTTTCAGCCAATACCTTCCTTTGTGGACTTCAGTGTTCATTTTTTGGACTGTATATGTTAACATCATACTTTGAATCAGTATAAGTGTTTGTCATTCATAATTTAGCGCTACACCATTCTGTTTTTATTATTTTATTTGGAACTTGTACTATTGTTTCAGGTGTTAGCTGCTTCTCCTAAAGCGCAGTGTTTTTTCTGTTTTTATATATTACTGCACATTTACTGCAATACATTTCAGTGTATTACAGCATGTTTTTAACGCAGACTAGTGAGTAGTCCACTGCAGCAGTCAGAGTGGCTTATTCTGCCTCCTTGTCCACAGCTACTCCGGTCATAGCCCCAGCATCAGGCATGGAGGAGTCAGCTGAGTTATTTGAACACAGCATCAGCCACTTGCTCCTTGACGATGCACAAATGGAAAAGCACAAAAAGCCGCACAACCGGTTGAAGATGCAAAAAGTTAAAATCCAAATTTATTTTGCAGGCAAAAAGATAAAATCATCCAAGATGAAACCAAAACAGTCGGAGACATGGGGGGAAAAGGGGAGCACGGCGGTTGACGCGTTTCACGGAGTCTTCCGCTTAGTCGTATCCATGCTGTACAATACAAGACACTGCTATATATAGAGGAAAAGGCATTTCAAATAACATGTACCTCCCAGAATGTGCTTGATTGAGCCCACACAGCTGCAGATACTAAATCCCAATTAAGGGCACACAAACAGCCCAGCAGGAATTGTATGTTTGTTTTTGCTTCACCTTTTGTCCAAAAACGCATAGCAAAAAAGTTCTATAAATGCAAATGCGAAAAAACTTTCAATAAAAATAAGGAAAAAACAGTAGTGATAATATAAAAAGACAGCTGGTAGAAGCCAAAAAACGAACAAAAACAAAGTAAAGGGAGAAAAGAAAAAAGAAAAAACGAAGGGAAAAAAAAAAAAACGAAGGGAAAAAAAAAAAAAGGGGGAAAAAAAGAAAAAAAAAAAACAAGAAAAAGAAAAAAGAAAGAAGAAAGAAAAAGAAAACAGTAAAACGGAAGCATATAGATGTGTTCATACCCAGATGGAACTATGGTATAAAAAGAAATGGTGTATAATATAGTCATGAAGAGCATATGTGTAAATATACAAGTGGTACACATAAAAATAATAAATGTGTAACCACAAACACATACATCACGTCCATATAGCATATGAAACAAATAGAAAAATGGGGGGGGGGGGAAATTGTACACATATGTAATAGGTATGAGCACAACCCCCAAAAACGTATAACCCCCATCCATTGAGTGGTATATCTGCAACTGTGTTCACATACATAGGGCAATCCACCCAATCGAAAGAATATAAAAATAACCAATGAGATATGTAAGAACACTAAACATTACCATAAAAATAATAATAAATACATAAATGCATAAACATAGAAGTCCTGTGTGTCTTTATCAGCATAATGGTATTATTATCCCCTATAAAGATATAAAAATAGGGACATTTAAATGGATATATACCCAAGACATTGGTAACGCCTCAGACATATCCCACATCGATCTAACAAAAAAAATATATATATATATATATATATGCTTACGTGTACATGTCGACTTAGATCATACTGAACACAGAGTATAGCATGCACATGTGTGAACCACCGTGCATATAGCACAATCAATATCCATAAAGGAATCAGCCACACATTGCATAAATATATAGCCATGGAGGCAAGCCGAACGGAACAACATGCATATATATCAAAGAACACATGCATTCCAAAAAAAAAAAAAAAATATGCAGAGACCGAAATGGGACAAAAGGGAAGGAGAAATGAGAAGAAAAAAAAAAAGGGAAAAGAAGAAACAAAGAAACACTAAGACATAGAATGGTCAATCAAAGAAACATGTACCATGTATACGTATGGGATACAGGTAGCCCTCTCTGTATGTATAGTTAAATGTATGTACCCACGAATAGATACATGAATCATTACTGGGAATAAAAGTGAGTAACATCCCATTCAAAGTTTAAACCGCCAGGTAAGCGGGTCTGGAGTTTATGAATCCAGAAAACCTCCCGCTTACACAGAAGGCGGAACACATCACCCCCTCTTACAGGAGCAACCACCCGTTCGATCACTTGGACCGATATCAAAGACAGATCACCGTCATGTTCTGAATTAAAATGTCGGGCCACATTCGTGGATTTCCTCAATCTGACATCACTAAGGTGTTCCCTAAATCTGTCTTTAAGTTTTCGTGTGGTGTGACCCACATATTGTACAAAACATTCTCTGCAAGTAATGAGATAAATAAGGTATGTAGTGTTACAATTAAAAAACCTGTTGATTTTGTATGTTTTGTTCTCAATAGAGGATTGAAAGTTAACACCCCCTAGAATATGGGGACATGTAATGCAGTCCTTAGCCCCACATCGGAAATTACCTTTCAGATGCAACCATGTTTCTGATGTATTTTTAATTGTAGTGCTAAACAGACTTGGGGATAACTGGTTTCCCAATGTTTTGGCCCTCTTGGCGACAATATTCACTCCTCCCTCTAAGATCCTGGCACAGTCCTTATCACCATACAGAATGGGAATATGTTTATTGATAATTTGTTTGATCCTGTTAAATTCCAAACTGTATGGGATGGTGAGATTAATGGAGCCATTATTGCCAGAAGTCTTAGATTCATTGAAATGTCTCTTTGGTGTAAGGAGGCTTTTCCTGTCCCTATTAAGGGCAATAGAGTATGCCCTGTCAAGGGTCCATTTTGGATAACCCCTAGCCAAAAAGCGTCTATACAAAAGTGCTGACTCTTTATTGAAAACGTCCAAGTCACTGCATATCCTTCTGATACGAAGGAATTGACCTACCGGTATACCCTTTCGAGTATGAAATGGGTGACTGGAATCAGCATGTAACAAATTGTTACCAGCTGAGGGTTTCCTATAAAGGCTAGTGACCACCTGATTTTGTCGATGCTCAAGGGTAACATCTAGGAAATCAATCTTATCAACATTGAATTGGCCAGTAAATGCCAGATTGTAATCATTGCTATTAAGATATTCCAAAAATAGGTCAAAAGGAAGGCCTTGTCTAGTGATAAAGATCAAATCATCTATATAACGAAAGAATATGACAATTTGATTCCTGTAGGGGTTACTATCTCCAAAAATGTGGACCCTCTCCCACCACCCCATGTAAAGGTTGGCCAGGGAGGGTGAAAAAATAGCCCCCATGGCTGCCCCACACTTCTGGAGATAGTAAACCCCATCAAACATGAAATAATTGTGCCCAAGGAGGTATTCCAAGACCTCCAAAATGTATGTCTTGGCCACCTCAGCCAGATCAGTATAGTGGGTAAGTGAAAAATGTACAGCTACTAGAGCTAGATTGTGGGGAATCCAAGAGTAGAGACTCACTACATCACAAGTCATCCACTGGTAATCTGGCTGCCAACAAATCTCACTGGTGATATTTAAGAGGTGCATAGTATCTCTTAGGTAACTGGGTAGAGTGTGCACAATAGGTTGAAGCTGGCCATCAAGCCACTCTCCCAGTCGTTCATTGAGAGACCCGATGCCAGCGACAATGGGCCTCCCCCGAACCGGGCGTACCCCCTTGTGCACCTTAGGGAGGTGATGAAAAATTGGGGTGATGGGATATTCCGGTATCAGTTTATCAGACTCCTTAGGGGTAAGGATACCCATAGAGGCACCTCTATCAATAAGCTCTCGCAAAGTGGCTCTGAACCTATTCAAGGGGTCACCACTTAGTCTTATATATGTATCCGTATCAGACAATTGCCTGAGAGCTTCCATTTTGTATTCACCTTTGTCTAATATGACTACCGATCCCCCTTTATCCGCATTCCTAATAACAATAGAGTCATCCTCCATCAAAGATATTAAAGCATTCCTTTCCTGTACATTCAGATTGTCATTTCTCACCTGTACCTTATTGGGAACCATTTGTTTCAGTTCAAAAATGTCCTCTTCGATTCGTTTTTGAAAAGTGTCCATCTGGGGTACCCGTGACTGAACAGGATAAAAATATGAGGGTACTTTGAATGAAACTTTGTTGACATTATCCTCTTTCTCCTGTACAGCATCTCGATTTTCCATCATTAAGTCCTCGACGATGCACAGCCATTACTTGATTTAGATCTTGGTTCGGAGGTTAGGAAGGTAGGAACATGAGCCTACAGAAAGGGGAGAACACTGGTAAACATAAATTGGCAGTCATGTTCCCCCAGACGCAGCGTAGTGCCAAGTTGTCTCCAATAATAATGAGGATGGAGGGGATGATGATGATGAGATTACTGATGCAACTTGGGTGCTGGATAGAGCAGAGGAGGAAAGTGAGGATGAGGCACAAACCCAAAGAGACAGCCATCATGGAAGAGTTGAGAGCAGTCACCCTATCCCACCAGATTGTGGAGCTATTATCTCCCGACCCACTACCCTCAGCTCAGCTGTTTGAGCCTTTTTTAGCACATGTGCAGCCGATCACACTGTTGAACTTTGCAAACTTTGCCTCAAGCACATCAAACCCGGAAAAAACACCAGCCATTTGGGTACCACATGCTTGACAAGAGCACCTGAAAGCCACACAAAAGGGATGCAATTCTGCTCCTCCTCACTCTTCACCTTTCTGGTCTACCCCTGCTATACCTCATGACCTCTTAGCAGCCTCCACTGACAGGGATGATAGTATAGTGAAAGGTTTTCCAGGTCCTTGAAGCATGTCTGCCGGTAGCACACTATCAGCTGTAGACTATAGCAGGCAAATTTCTCTGCCCCATCACCTGCAGCAGAAGAAAAAAAATACAGTCACTGCTATCCACATGCTATCCACATGCCCAGCGTCTAAATTCAAGCTTATCAAAGCTGCTGGTTTTACAACTGCTGCCTTTCCATCTGGTGGATTCTGCCCCTTCTGTGAATTTTCAGAATGCGCTGTTACACAATGGAAGGTTCCCAGTCGCTATTTATTTTCACGTAAGGCCATTCATGTTCTCTACCATCATGTGGAAGGCAATATTGTGGCATCGTTGGGCAAGGCAGT
This sequence comes from Pelophylax lessonae, assembly GCF_965119305.1. Classification (NCBI taxonomy): domain Eukaryota; kingdom Metazoa; phylum Chordata; class Amphibia; order Anura; family Ranidae; genus Pelophylax; species Pelophylax lessonae. Next base: position 58,914,099 of record NC_138770.1, on the reverse strand, counting down.
CAGCTGCAAGGTCCACTTAACTGCTAACAAGTGGACCAGCAAGCATGGTCAGGGATGATTTTTTTCATTCTCAGTACACTGGGTAACTCTGCTTGCAGCTCAGAAGGATGCAGGACAGGGCTCAGTGCTGCAGCTTGTTGTGCTGCCACGTCTTCATACAGCTAGTGGTGATGATGGAAGATTTGTCTACCCCCTCCTCCTCTTCCTCCATGCCCTCCTCTGCTGAATTGTCCTTTGAACCATAAGTACCCCCTAAGCATTCAAGGGGCTTTTTAAATGAGTCAGGCTAAAAGGTGCCATGCAGTGCATCAACTGGTCTATCTAGGGGACAGGAGCGACACCGGAGCAGAGATTCTTGCAGATCTGCGCGGGCAGGCCCAAAAGTGGTTCACGCCATGACAGCTGGAGCCAGGGATGGTGGTGTGTGATAATGGCACAAACCTCCTGTCTGCCCTTAGACAGGTAAAGTTGACATGTGCCATATCTGGCACATTTCCTCAATTTAGTGGTGCAGCATTTCTTAAAATAGGTACCCAGGGTTGGAAGATTTGCTAAAGCAGGCCAGAGGAGTCTGTAGCCATTTTAGGTGGTGATACACAGCCAGTGCTCGGTTGGCTGAAATTCAGCGGGGAATTCCACCTGCCTGTAAACTGCCTGATTTGTGACATGCCCACCAGGTGGAATGTGACTTTGGCAGTTTTGGAGGAATTGAAGCAGAGCAAGACATATGTGAACCCTTAACAGATGGTTTCCCATCCCCAGAACCCTTGAGAGTAGTATGTGGCTGGGAGGAGGCAGTTCCAGATACTGTAATCCCCAGTGACCCCAAGGAGATTGCTTCTCATGCCTATACAAACTTGCAGTGCATGGGCTCCCTCATTCTTCAAAGCCTGCGAAAGGACCTGAGAATATACGTTGCATCAAGGATCCCTATTGGTTGGCAACCCACCTAGACCACCGTTACAAGGGGAAAGCCTCTGAACTCATCTTGTCCCCACAGAGGGAGCAGAAGTTTGAATCTCTTGGGGACACCTTAAAAAGAAGTTTATGTAACGCCTTTCCCCACTCTGGAAGGCTACAGTCTGGTGGAAAATGTAATTTCAAGCTTCTGTTGGTCAAAAGAGGAGTGGGGGAGAAGAGGGTCATCTCAGTGAAGCCTTTCAAAATTTTTTTTAGTCCTTGCCATCCAGGGCTGTCAGCTTCAACATACCATCAGCAGCGTCTGCATCATATGGTGGGAGATTATCTAGGGGGGAAAACAGACATGAAGAGCTTTCCAGTTGACGATCCACTGGGTTCTGGGTCATAAGAATGGGCCACTGGCTAGAATTTCCCCAGTATGCAATTGAGCTGCTGGTCAGCATCCAGTGTGCTTTCTGAATGGGCATTCAGTGCTGCCGGAGGTTTTGTGACAGATAAGAGAGCACTTCTGTCCACAGACTCCGTAGACCGGCTGACATATATCAAAAAGTGTCAGTTCTGAATTAGCAGCAGTTTTAAAGCCTCTGATGTCGATGTTGCTGATTAAGTGCTTTCTGGATCTGGAATCTCTGAAAGACTGTCAAGGCTGCCTAGCTTTTGGGTGTTGATTTCATCCGGAAGAATTTTGGTGTAGGTTTCATGGGCACAATTAACACCCAAATACCAATTTTTCAGCACCTGTTTGACAGGTGCATATCATTTACATTTTTGACAGCAAGGCCAATTCTTGCTTTCATCAAGAAAACCACTATAGGGTTACGGTGTAAAGGTACCACCAACACTCAAAGACCATTTTTTTCTATCCAAAGTCTGCGAAAGAGACACTAGAATTTATCCAAAATATCTTGAATCTTGTTCCAAGTACAAAAAAATGTGGCCTCATCATACAGACTGGCTCCCCAAGCCGTTGTTTATAAAAAAAAAAAAAAGCTGGAATGAAAATTGTCATTTTTTTGGGCTTTATAAATGTCATTATTGCTTCAGCAGATTCTATACACAGTACAGATGTGCCAGATTACAGGCAGACTAAGGGGACCCCCCAGGCACTATATTTAAAGGAATTTTTCATTTTTATTGTTATTTCTCATTTTTATGGTTTCACTTTAAGGATCAGTAAATCACTGTTCATTTAAAAACTATATTTTTTACAAACTTTTTTTTCTTTGATACATGTCCCCCAGGACAGTTTCCAGACCCCCATAGCCATTGTATGCCCAAATACTTGCATATACGCATTCAAAATGAGCACTTTTGATTTTTCCAGTTCAGGTCCCACTCCAGTTCAGGTCCCACTTGGGATTCGTTATTTGGTTTTGAACGTTTTCCATGTTCAAAAGTTCTGCTGCGAACCGAACAGGGGGTCGTTCGGCCAATCTCTAGTTGATTGACAGCATGCCAGGGCAAATTGCAGAGGTCTTGAAAAAGAAGGGTCAACACTGCAAATATTGACTCTTTGCATAAACTTAATCTAATTGCCAATAAAAGCCTTTGACGCTTATGAAATGCTTGTGATTATACTTCAGTATACCATAGTAACATCTGACATTGAAGTAGCAGACTTTTTGAAAATGTCTTATTTGTGTCATTGTCAAAGCTTTAAGCCATGGCTGTACTCTGTATTATGTACTTCTGACCTCTGCACTCTGCATTACTTACTCCTGTCCTTTGCACTCTCCAATACATACTCCTAACCCCTGCACTCTGCATTACTTACTCTTGACCTCTGCACTTTGCATTACAATCTACTGACCTCTGAACTCTATGTTACTTACTCCTGGACTCTGCACTCTACATTAGTTACTACAGACCCCTGTACTCTGCATTATTTACTACTGATCCCTGTACTCTGCTTTACTTAATTTTGACCCCTGCACTCTCCATTGCTTACTCCTGACCTCTGCACTCTTCATTACATACTTCTGATCCCTGCACTCTACTTTACTTACCCGTGACCCTTGCACTCTACGTTACTTACTTTTGATCCGTGCACTTTGCATTACTTACTTCTGAGCTCTCCACTCTGCATTACTTCCTCCTGATCCTTTCACTCTACGCTACTTACTTTTGACCTCTGCACTCTACATTACTTACTCTTGACCTCTGTACGCTGCATTACATATTCCTGACTCCTGAACTCTACATTACTTACTCTTGACCTTGGTCCTCTGCATAAATTACATCTGACCCCTGCATTCTGCATTATATGCTCCCAGCCCCTGCACTCTGCATTTTATACTCCTGACCCTTGTACTCTGCATTACATGCTCCTGACACTTACACTCTGCATTACTTACGCCTGAGCTCCACACTCTGCATTACATATTCCTGACCCTTGCACTCTACATTACAATCTAATGACCTCTGAATTTTGTGTTACTGACTCCTGACCTCTGCACTCTGCATAAATTAGTACTGACTCCTGTGCTCTGTATTACTTACTTCTGACCTCTGTAATCTGCATTACTTAATCCTGACCTCTGCACTTTGCATTGCAATCTACGGACCTCTGAACTCTATGTTATTTACTCCTAGCCTCTGCATTCTCTATTACTTACTCCTGATCTTTGCACTCTACATTACTTACTTCTCACCCCTGCACTCTACATTACTTACTTCTGTCCTCTGCACTCTACATCAATTTCTTCTGAACCCTGCACTCTACATTACTTTCTCTTGACCTCTGCACTCTGCATTACATATTCCTGACCCTTTAACTCTGCATAATTCACTCCTGACCCCTACACCCTACATTTAATGCTCCTGTCCTGACCCCAGCACTCCAAGTTACTTTCTCCTGATCTCTTTTTTCTGTATTACTTACTCCAAACCTCTGCACTCTGCATTACTTACTCCTGACCTCTGAACTCTGTGTTACTTACTCATAGCCTCTGAACTCTGCGTTACTAAAGCCTAACCTCTGAACTCTGTGTTACTTATTCCTGACCTCTTAACACCGTGTTACTAACTCCTAACCTCTGAACACCATGTTACTAACTAACTCCTAGCCTCTGAACACCATGTTACTAACTTCTAACCTCTGAACTCTGTGTTACTTATTCCTGACCTCTGAACTCTGTGTTACTAACTCCTAATCTCTGCACTCTGCGTTACTTACTCCTGACCTCTGAACTCTGTGTTACTTATTCCTGACCTCTTCACTCTGTGTTACTAACTCCCAATCTCTGCACTCTGTGTTACTAACTCCTGATCTCTGAACTCCATGTTACTAACTCCTGACCTCTGAACTCTGTGTTACTTGTTCCTGACCTCTGAACCATGTGTTACTTATTCCTGACCTCTGAACTCAGTGTTACTAACTCCTGACCTGTGAACTCTGTTTTTACGTATTCCTGACCTCTGAACTCGGTGTTACTAACTCCTAATCTCTGCACTCTGTGTTACTACGTCCTGACCTCTGAACTCTGTGTTACTTATTCCTGACCTCTGCACTTTGTGTTACTAACTCCTGACCTCTAAACTCTGTGTTACTTATTCCTGACCACTGAACACTGTGTTACTAACTCCTAACCTCTGAACTCTGTGTAAGTTACGCCTAACCTCTGAACTCTGTGTTACTAACGCCTAACCTCTGAACTCTGTGTTACTTATTCCTGACCTCTGACCATTGTGTTACTTTTTCTTGACCTCTGAACTCTGTGTTACTAACTCCTGACCTCTGAACTCTGTGTTACTTATTCCTGACCTCTGACCATTGTGTTACTTTTTCTTGACCTCTGAACTCTGTGTTACTAACTCCTGACCTCTGAACTCTGTGTTACTAACTCCTAATCTCTGCACTCGGCATTACCCCTAACTCTTTCACACTGGATTACTTATCCCTGACCTCGTCACTACGGATTACATACTACTGACTTCTGAACCTTCTACCCTCTCCAGAGTTACATACTCCTGCTTTATGTCTTTTCTCTACATGGAGACCTTCTTCATTCTAGAGACAAAGTCAACCTTCTACGAGACATCAGTCACAGGATTGAATTCATCTTTAGCTTGTCGCTACATGTGACCGTTGTGAGATGGAAAGAGATGCCTAATGAGTGAGCCTGAATTCACAGGGGAGAGGTGATAGATCCTGCAGAGGAAAAGTGCTCAGAACAGCTTAAACACTCAGGATGACAGGCCACACAATCGGACATGAGCCGAGCCTTGTACTGGGGTAATAAAACAGTCTAATAATGAATAAGAGCACTAAGACGGATCTAATGGTCTAACCCTCTGCAGTAAAGAAACAGTTAGCTTGTCCCTTGCACACTTTACATAAGAACGTAGCATGAGGGGTATTAAATATCCAAAAGGGTGTCATCCTCTCATCCCTTTATACAACACAATTATTAGACATGTGCAGAGTACAAACATTTATTTTGTTTCAATTCAGTGCTTAACTAAATTTTGTTTAGTTAAATTCCTTAAATTCGTTCTAAAATTAGAATTTACATTTTTCGAATTCGACTGAATTAAATTTAATTTCAACCGACTTTGGAAAATTGGAATTGGCATTTGAATCCAAATTTTTTTTTGATTCGAGTGCAGCTGCCAAATTTTTCACATCTAAGAATTGCAATATGTTTAAATTCATATTAATTTCCAAATTCACATTTCGTTATTTCGTACAAATATCATTCCATTATTTCAAGGGATTCGTGTACATTCACTATTATTATTATTATACAGGATTTATATAGCGCCAACAGTTTGCACAGCGCTTTACAATATGAGGGAAGACAATACAGTCACAAGACAATTCAATACAGGAGGATTTAGAAGGCCCATTGTGATTCGGAATTCGGATACATCCGAATTTCCGAATAAGGAAAAAATGTGTCCAAATTTTGATTTGGAAAAAAGTGAATCACACATGTCCAACAATTATTACAAAGACCAAGCACTCCAATAAATTCAGGGCAAATTGTATATTAAAGCCAGTGGATGATTCCTCATTCCTCATTCACCAGTGGGGTTGGTGGAGCCAGAACGGCGGTCTGCTGTTGTAAACACAGCAGACTGTTGTTCCATCAGCAATCAACACAGGGCTCCTGTGTTCCTCCTATTTAGGAACACAGGTTTCTGTGTTGATTCCATAACCCCATCCCCTCATAGTTAGAAAACACCCCCTAGGCATACATTGAACCCTTTGAACGTCCCTGGTGTTAACCCTTTCCCTGCCAGTGTCATTAGTACAGTGCATATGGGAACAGAAGGTGTAAAAATTGGGAAACTCAGCGTAGGTATGTAGGCACAGTAGGTGTGCAGAGGTGGAAACTCCATGCAGGGATGGTGAGAACCCCTCACAATGGGCACATCAGCTGTGCAGATCCTGGAACTCTGCACAGGGATGGTGGGAACCCCTTAATAATAGGCGTAGCAGTGATGCAGACCCAGAAATTCAGTACAGATTTAATGGGAATGCCTTAGAATGAGCACTGCACTTATGCATACCCTGTAACCCAATGCAAGGGTGGTGGGAACCCTCCATAATGGACACTGCAGGTGTACAGACACAAGAACTCAACATAGTTATGGTTTGAACTCATCTTAATGGACACAGCACAATGGAGGCATGGTGGAAGCTCCTTATAATAGGCATGGTAGGTGTGGAGAGGCGGGATCTAAATGCAGAGATGATGGCAGCCCCTTATAATGGGTACAGCAGCTGAACAGACCTGGGAACTCAATGTTAGGATGGAGGGAAACCCCATAGCTAGCACAACAGCCATGAAGACTTGGGAATTCTACACAGGGATGATGGGAACCTCTCTGTGCAGACCCAGAAATTCAGTGCAAGGACGGTGGAGGCCCCTATAATGAGCCCAACAAGTGTGAAGACCCTGGAACTCAGTGCAGGGGTGGTGGGAATACCTCATAATGGGCACAACTGGTGTGCAGACCCTGGAACTCATTGCAGGGGTGGTGGGAATCCCTCATAATGGTCACAACTGGTGTGCAGACCCTGGAACTCATTGCAGTGGTGGTGGGAATCCCTCATAATGGGCACAACTGGTGTGCAGACCCTGGAACTCATTGCAGGGGTGGTGGGAATCCCTCATAATGGGCACAACTGGTGTGCAGACCCTGGAACTCATTGCAGGGGTGGTGGGAATCCCTCATAATGGGCACAACTGGTGTGCAGACCCTGGAACTCATTGCAGGGGTGGTGGGAATCCCTCATAATGGGAACAACTGGTGTGCAGACCCTGGAACTCATTGCAGGGGTGGTGGGAATCCCTCATAATGGGCACAACTGGTGTTCAGACCCTGGAACTCATTGCAGGGGTGGTGGGAATCCCTCATAATGGGAACAACTGGTGTGCAGACCCTGGAACTCATTGCAGGGGTGGTGGGAATCCCTCATAATGGGCACAACTGGTGTGCAGACCCTGGAACTCATTGCAGGGGTGGTGGGAATCCCTCATAAAGGGCACAGTAGACGTGGGGACCCGAGAACTCAGCACAAAACATGCACCAATAGAATTCCTGATAGACAGAAGAGACTATCTGATAGTTTATCTCTCCAGCATCAACCTAAAACTGACATTCGAAATTTGGGATGGACTGATCATTTAATACATCAAAATCAAAGAGATATTAGGTTGGAAATTACCTAAACACCTTCGTTTTGGACTTTAGTCTCAGAAATAATTGCCCAAAGTATTTGCTTTAATGCAAATTTCCCAAGAGTAATATAATTTACTGACTCTACCGAAGGAAGGAGGATTATGCAATTACCTGACTTCCATAACACATCGCAGGAGCACTTTCAGGCGAAGAAATAAAATAAAAAAAACACGCATCGCAATTTATTTATCTATATATTCAGGACAATTTGTCCCGCTACCCGCGTTAATATCTTTGGCGTTTATTAAGTGCTGTCCTGCCGCGGCCGGCGATGAGCCCATGGCGGATGAAGCAGTTGAAGTTTGTCAATAAATTTCGGGAACATTCAGAATGTTATTTGTTGTGTTTAGTGGAGAAAATTGCTCCCGAGAAATGAAAATGATTTTTCTCTTAAGTCTGAACTCGCGGCTTGATGGAAGAAAAAAAAAAAAAAAGAGAGAGATGATGAAGACAGGAACACGCCAGCCACTTACTTATTCCCGTTAAACAGAATTGGCAGAAAGTAGAGGCTTGAGAGTTTATCTAGACATGTAATATTGCTAAGGGAACTAGGAGGAGGTTTAAATACTCGTGATGCTATTTCTGTACTGCGCCATGCATAACGAAAGATGGTTTGGAGTTCATAAACAGCTCCATCTTTTTGCATTAGTCTTGGATAAAAACAGAGGAAAAAAGGAGATATAATAGAATTCCTCTAAGCACAATTTATATCTAAAGTGACAACAAAACATAATAAAGTCAATTTTAGAAAATCAATACCCTTTTGTATTAAATTACAATATTAAGTGCCTATATGGGCTCCTTATGTAGCCTTGGGTCCATGACACTTGTACCCGCTGCTGCATGGACTGGTTGTCGTTCTCATGCTGCACTCTACAATACTTACGCCTTACCTCTGCTCGCTACATTACTTACTCCTGGCCTCTAAACTCTACATTACTTACTCCTGACCTCGGAATTCTGCATTACTTAACCCTGGCCTCTGCACTTTGCATTACTTACTTCCGGCCCCTACACTCTGCATTGCTTATTTCTGACCTCTGCATTACTTACTCCTGACCCCTGAACTCTACATTTCTTACTTCTGGCCCTTACACTCTGCACTACTTACTCCTTACCTCTGCACTCTGTGTTACCTACTGACCTCGGAATTATGCATTACTTAACCCTGGCCTCTGCACTTTGCATTACTTACTTCCGGCCCCTACACTCTGCATTGCTTATTTCTGACCTCTGCATTACTTACTCCTGACCCCTGAACTCGACATTTCTTACTTCTGGCCCTTACACTCTGCACTACTTACTCCTTACCTCTGCACTCTGTGTTACCTACTGACCTCGGAATTATGCATTACTTAACCCTGGCCTCTGCACTTTGCATTACTTACTTCCGGCCCCTACACTCTGCATTGCTTATTTCTGACCTCTGCATTACTTACTCCTGACCCCTGAACTCAACATTTCTTACTTCTGGCCCTTACACTCTGCACTACTTACTCCTTACCTCTGCACTCTGTGTTACCTACTGACATCGGAATTCTGCATTACTTAACCCTGGCCTCTGCACTTTGCATTACTTACTTCTGTCCCCTACACTCTGCATTGCTTATTCCTGACCTCTGCACTACTTACTCCTGACCCCTGAACTCTACATTTCTTACTTCTGGCCCTTACACTCTGCACAACTTACTCCTTACCTCTGCACTCTGTGTTACCTACTCCTGACCCCTGCACTCTGCCTTACTTTCTTCTGAACCCTGTACTATATATTACTTACTCCTTGCCTCTGTACTCTGTGTTACCTACTCCTGACCCCTGCACTCTGCCTTACTTACTTCTGAACCCTGTACTATATATTACTTACTCCTGAACTCTACACTCTTCATCACTTACTCCTGACCTCTGCACTCTACATTACATACTAGTTCTGACCACTGTACTCTGCATTAAATACTCCTGATGCCAGCACTCTGCAATAGTTACTCCTGATCCCTGCACTCTTCATCACTTACTCCTGTCCTCTGCAGTCTCCGCTCTAATTCATCCCAAAGGTAATCTATTGGGTTGAGGTGAGGACTCTGTGCAGGCCAGTCAAGTTCCTCCACCCTGAACTCGCTCATCCATGTCTTTATGGACTTTTCTTTGTACACTGGTCCAAATGATTTAGTGGAGGGGGGATTTTGGTGTGGGGGTTGTTTTTCAGGGGTTGGGCTTGGCCCCTTAGTTCCAGTATAAGGAACTCTTAAGGAATCAGCATACTAAATCATTTTGGACAATTTCATGCTTCCAACTTTGTGGAAACAGTTTGGGGTTGGCCTCCTCCTGTTCAAACAAGACTGCGCAGCAGTGCACAAAGCAAGGTCCATAAAGACATGGAAGAGTAAGTTTGGGCTGGAGGAACTTGACTGGCCTGCAAAGAGTCCTGACCTCAACCCAATAGAACTCCTTTGGGATAAATTAGAACACAGACTGCAAATGCACTTCTGGAAGGATGGTCAAACATTCCCATAAACACACCTAAATCTTGTGGACAGCCTTACCGAGAGAGTTGAAGCTGTTATTTCTGCAAAGGGTCGGCCAACTCAATATTGAACCCCCAAAGACTGGGATGCCATTAAAGTTCATATGCATGTAAAGGCAGGCGTCCCAATACTTTTGGCAATATAGTGTAGCCCCAATTCTCTGGCAGTCCCACCTGCTGCTGCTTGGACTGGCTGTCATTCTGATGATGCAACCGCCCACACACAGTTTTCTCTCCTTCTCCCCAGCCACAGTGAGCCCCACTCAATACCCAGGACAGCAGAGGACCCTGTGATTGGCTGTTGTGCAGCCTGGGAGAAAAAAACAGACTGCCTGAAACAATGGGGGATGTAGGCCCCAGGAGGCAGTTCTTTTTCCACCCAAGGACTGGATGGGACTACACATCCCAGGAGGACAGAAAACTAGAAAAGGAGGAAAAGGGAATGGGAAGCCCAGGCTTTGGGCAGTCTCACATGGGAGGTGAGAGATGACCAGGAAGTGGGCTGCTGAGTTGGTGTGCTGTTGCTATTTGTTCAAGTTGTTGGAGAGAGATTGCACTGCCATACCTTTTCGGCGGGCACAGCTTGCTGTAACTAAAGGGGCATCACCAGTTCCATGAGAGATTGTCACTACAGGGTCGCAAATTGCCACCAACACTAACTGTTCCTTCGTTGTCCACTTCACAGACTGCATGGGGGTATGAGGCTGCTGGCCAAAACTTCTTTACCCTTTTTGTAAAAGGATAGTATCACCTTGTTTTGGTAAACAGTTTGAGTATTTAAGTGTTCTACTGTGAGATCCACTTAATCCTAAATACTCCAACTCAGCGACTTGGGCGCCCCAAAAATTAATAGTACTCTGGCCAGTGGGAGTGGTGTTGAGAGACTGAGACTTGAAAGGACCTTTTAGCTTCCAATTCCAATCCTTTAATTTAGGATCTCCCTAGATTCAGGGTTTAGGTACAAAGGAACTCTAAGAGGTCCTCTCATTCTTCGTGGTGCTGTAGAAAGTTGTTTTCTTTCATTGCTTATTGCTATCACTATTCAAAAAGGTGGTTGCCTTTTTAGGGATTATTTCCCAAAATAAACCCTCTTGCTTTAGCTCTGAAGTGTCAGAGAGTGTTGTATTGCCTGAAGGGTCATCATTATCCAAAATCAGGGGGACCCCTTCATCAATGGATCCTTTGGGGGCAAGCACTGCACTTATATAGTAACAGGTTTGTTTGCTAGAATGATTTTGCAGAAAAATGCTGTAAGAACAGATAGCTGTTTTTGGGATTCTTGGAGTGTCATGCTAGTCTCCTTGTTGTACAGTGGGAGTCTAAAGGTAAGTCAAGCTGATAAAGTGTATCAAGATAGCAGAAAGTAATGTCTCTTGTAATGAATGATGTGCTTGTTGTGTTGCTTGTGCCAATTCAGTAAGTAAATGTAAGTAAGTAAATGATCTAAGATGTAAAATGTTTACTTTTGGGAGGTTCCTATATGGCAACTGTTAAGGATTGCAGCTTAGTTGAAGTTTAGGTGTGGCAATTTTTAAATGGTTACATTTGTCCAGCTTGGGCCATTGTATGTATGTATGTAATGTATGTATGTATGTATGTGTCATACCTGTGGGATTACCATAAAAGTTGGAAATGCTGAAGTAGGCTACTACAATGATCCCCACTAGTTTTCGGGTTCTCATGCCGAGCGGCTGCCCTGCCACACTGTGAATACAAGAGGTCCCTCGTTCAGCATGGGCACCATTCAGGGAACACTTTTTCCCAATGTGTAGGCAGGTGCAGATTATTTTCTTCACTGCAGCGGCATTGCAGTTGGAGGAGAAGTCAAGAGGAACATGGTTCTTCTACGGTTCCATGGGTCACTGAGGGAACTATCCGATTGGATGCTGCCACCTCATGTGACTCTGGTGGCCATCTTAAGTCATGCAGAGCCTATTTAATGCCCTGGCTCTCACACGTTTAGCATGTGGGTAGTGTAGGGACAGTTCATCCATCTGGTAGGGACAGTGAAAGCGGTAGGGAGAGGTTCCAGATGAGTAGGGAAAGGATAGGAAACACGCCATCCTTCCTTGAAGCCTTCGCATTTGGGCATGGACTGGCTAGGCCCCATTCTGCCCCTCAAGACAGACGTTGTCAGCACACCCGAGACCTGCTCTGCTGCACTTTGCTGTTACATTCCGTGAGTGTCCCAGGTTAAATGTCCCCCCACCAGGCTTGTTGTGAAATTCAAACTCTGACTTTATTACAAGATTTGTTTACTGCATCTGGACTCTGAGTGTTTACTGCCACCTCCCGACGCTGCACGTCTCCACAAATGTATGCAAAGCGTTCTAGGATTGGATGAGGTGGGAGGTGATGTCACAATCTCTACATTGTCCAATTAAAGATCACTTTGAATTCATTGAATGCACCCATTATGACTGACCCGGAAACTAGTGGAGATCATTGTAGTATTGGTACCTACTACTGTGATTTTCAGCTTCCACAAGGATCGGCCAAGTATGGCACACAAATGCTTACATTGGTCCAAACTTGACCAATGTACCTACGTATGTAAATATTCCCATACTTAAGCTTTAGCTTTAAAAGCCTCCAATTTTGTGCATGAGGTCAGATTCTTGGTACACCTGCCGTGTCATTATCTCTGTAGGAATTAATCTTTCTATTTTGTTTTTTTTGAAAATTATTTTTAATGTAAGTTTCAAAAGTTTAGTACAGTACAGAGCCTATTGGGCATACCAAGGCTCATGGGACAAACCAACATCGAACAAAAAAAGGAAACGAAACAACGCAAAAACTAAAAAGTACGCTCAGATCACAGAAATGGATTGAAATCACAGTGAGTTCATACCTGAAATCAGGGATTAGGAACAAAGTAGGATGATAAACAAGGCACCTTTCCAGGTGTAATCACCTAGCTTAGTACTATATCACAAAGAACAATAACACACAATACAATTTCTCTGGAACACAAAAATACACTGGTAAACGTGTTAACCAGGCATATTAGAATCAGCATTTGTAAACTAAGATTCTACCCAAATATTCCATACTTTGTGGCACAGCCACGAGAAAGGTCAGTAGCCTTATGGAGGGATAAAGCTAAATTAACCAGATTTTTCCAAAAGTTTAACGAAGGAGCTGAGGAGGATAGCTTTACGTGCATAATAAAGTAATAAACCCAAATAAGTTCTGGAGGCCTTACAAGGAGCTAGAAGGTCTACCAGCAGCTTAATGGTGTTGAAAGAGAGAATAAATGAAGTCATGGATGTCCAGAAGATCTAGATTTGGGGACACTACCAGAAGACATAGATGAAATGCGCTGAGACTGACTCACACCTCCAGCAGTTGGCTGGGACAGACGGGTATATCCTATGCAGATGCATGGGGGTAAGGTAGACTCTATGCAGAACCTTAACCGGTTTCCGACCGCCGCACGACTATATACTGCGGCGGTCAGCCCCGGCCAGGCAGAGTGACGTATCGGTACGTCACTTGCCTGTCACTTCCTTGTGAGCCAATAGCGGGCGCGCGCCCGCCGCGGCTCGTTCACAGGGAAGTTAGTGCGTGTGACCGGTGGACCCGATGTCCGCCGGTCAATCGCCGATCGTCGGTACAGAGGGAGAAAGTCAGGCGGCTGATGTAAACAAGCCGCCTGTCATTCTCCCCTGTGTAGAAACAGTGTTCAGACGGTTCTACTATGTAGGACCGTTGATCACTGTTCCTACACTAGTAGCCACAGCCAATCACAGTAGAAAGCACGCCCCTAGGGACACACTTAACCCCTCCCTCCCCAATAAAGTTAACCCCTTCCCTGCCAGTGTCATTTTGCAGTAACAGTGCATATGTATAGCACTGATTACTGCAGTAATGTCACTGGTAACCCCAAAAGTGTCAAAAATGTCAGTCAAGGGTCCGATCTGTCCGCCGCAATGTCACAGTACCGCAAAAAAAAAATCGCAGATCGCCGCCATTACGCGTAAAAAAAAAAAACCACCAAAAATGACAGAAATCTTTCCCTTTGTTAGTAAACACAATAACTTTTGCGCAAACCAATCAAAATACGCTTTTTGCGATTTTTTTTTACCAAACATAGGTAGCAGAAAACAAATTGGCCAAAAATGTTAAAAAATTTTGATTTTTACATTTTTTTTGGGGGGGGGAGGAATTTCATATAAAAAAATGTGAAAAAATATTGTTATTTTTGCAAAATTTACGCTCTTTTTTTGTTTATAGCGCAAAAAATAAAAATCGCACAGGTGATCAAATACCACCAAAAGAAAGCTCTGTTTATGGGAAAAAAAGGACGTCAAATTAATTTAGGTACAGCGTCGCACGACCGCGCAATTGTCCGTTAAAATTCACGCAGTAAAAAAATCGCAAAAAAAAAACCCTGGTCTTTAAGCAGCCAAATCCTCCGGGGCTTAAGTGGTTAAACTGGATGAGTCTATCCCTGGTACACACTAATTGTGAAAAAGAGCATTCCCACATCTCCTCCCAATTTTTCTCATCTAACTCAGAGAAGTCAACAAGCCACTTAGTTCTGAGGGACTTAGGTCCTATATGAATCGATGGTAGTAACTCTATAAATGGTGGACAGAGGTTTGACCATGGATTCATCCCTAAGCAGGTTTTCCAAAGCCGAGGTACAGAGAGCAACTGGCTGGTTATCAAATTGAGTATTAGAGGTATGTCTGAGCTGTAAATATCTAAACCGATATGAGTTAGGTAAACCATGCTGGTACAATCTCTCTATTTTCTAAACTTTACTCTTCTTTTCATTATTTTATTTAATTCTTTAATGAATCCTCTGAGGCATATGCATTTCTTAAATAACAAATTGTATAGTTAGGTGTTTACAGTTGACTGCATACTTGTTAACAGTTAGGCGAGCAAAAGGCTCCGTATTGGGATGCAATTACATACTTGAAAAGACACAAACAGAAACAGAACCTGTATGGAAAGAAAAAATGCTACAGTACACCACTTTATATCATGGTTTAGCATTATAATTGTAGGAATAAGTTTGCATTCATGTCTCTATGTGGGGGTGGTAAAGGTAAGCCCAAAAATGGGCATAGGAACAGCATAGAGAAAGAGGGAGGAAAAGGCAAGGCAGAAGGGAGGGAGGGAAAGAAAATGTCATAGGAAAATTGGAATTATGCAATTATAACAATTGTGGGTCTAGGTAAGAATAGGGTTGGGGATGGATCCAACACAGCCTTCCCCCCCCCAGGGAAAGGGGTGTGAAGGAACACCTGGCCCAAAAACTGGTAGACCCATCAACAACTTTATACAGAGTGGGATGGTTGACCACCACCTAAAAAAGGCAAGATACACTTGTCAAAATGGGTTTCCAGTAAAACCAAGATTGCCTGAAAAATTCAGGGTTGCCCTTCAGCTATTCAACCAAATCCTCCATGTACATAATGTCACTGACCCTTGCAAACCAGTAGGCAAGTGTACGAGGAGATGGTTATTTCCATGTGCTTGGAATGCAGGTTTTAGATGCACAGAGGAGGTGCACCACTTATGATTTATCATATTAACTATTTTCTTTTAAATAAACTTTGAAACCCTTCTCCGGGAGCAGAAGTTTTTTTTTTTTTCTCCTTATCAGTATAAATAATCCAACCTCATTTTTGGGCTGTTCATGCCTCTGCGAGTAAGGTAAAAAGTTTTAATTTCATCAGCAAACCCTCTGCTGCTCTTTGTGTTTGATAGGTTGAAGGACTCCTATGGAAAACTATCATGTTTGAGATCCTCTTTGTCACCAGTGGTAAGTGTGAACTTTATCCGAGGTATTGAAGATTTTGTAGATTCTCCTTTAACCACTTTACCCCCGCTCGTTCCCGTCCAGCGACGTAGACCTACGTCGCTGGACTCCACCCCTTGTGGGCGGCACGCGCGCGCCGCCGGAGGGTCGCTCCCGCTGTTTTCAGTCACAGCGGGAGTCGGGCCAGGGGAGGAGCAGCGGCGATCGCCGCTGCTCTTACCCGATCGTCGGGGATCGAGTCTGGAGATCCGCCCCCTGGGTGTAAACACAGCGGGCGGATCTCTGAAGTGACAGGCAGGGTCAGATTGCAGGGTTCAGCATAGCTGAACCCTGGATCTGTCCTTGTGTCACTCTGTCACCTCCCCCCCCACACGTCAGTAAGCACCAGGCATACATTAACCCCTCCCTCTCCAATAAAATTAACCCCTTCCCTGCCAGTGTCATTTTTACAGTAACAGTGCATATATATATATAGCACTGATTACTGCAGTAATGTCACTGGTACCCCCAAAAGTGTCAAAAATGTCAGTCAAGGGTCCGATCTGTCCGCCGCAATGTCGCAGTCCCGCAAAAAAAATCGCAGATCACCGCCATTACGCGTTAAAAAAAAAAAACACCAAAAATGACAGAAATCTTTCCCTTTGTTAGTAAACGCAATAACTTTTGCGCAAACCAATAAAAATACGCTTATTGTGATTTTTTTTACCAAAAATATGTAGCAAAAAACAAATTGGCCAAAAATTTAAAAAAATTTTGATTTTTAAATTTTTTTGGGGGGGAATTTCATATAAAAAAATTTGAAAAATATTATTTTTTCAAAATAAACGCTCTTTTTTTGTTTATAGCGCAAAAAGTAAAAATCGCACAGGTGATCAAATACCACCAAAAGAAAGCTCTGTTTGTGGGAAAAAAAGGACGTAAATTTCGTTTGGGTACGGCATCGCACGACCGCGCAAATGTCAGTTAAAGTCGCACAGCGCCGAATCGCAAAAAGTGGCCTGGACAGGAGACAGCAAAATCCTCCGGTGGTAAAGTGGTTAAGAAGGAGGCTTTAGGCTTTACAGCAGTGGTCTCCAAACTGCGGCCTATGGACCATATGTGGCCCTGTTCTTGCCCTTTCTAGCCATTGGGGCTCTGTTCCTTCCACTGATAACATCCACTATTCCTTCCACTGACACCAACAATGGGGCACTATTCCTTCCAGTGACACCAACAATGGGACATATTCCTCCTAATGACCACGGGTCCTACAGTATGTATTTTTTCTCCCACTGACCATCAAGCCTGAAGCATTGTTTACTCCTATTATGGTAGGGAATTTTCTACCCCTACTGGCTACAGTCCAGCTCCCCTAAAGTTTGAAGGACAGTAAACTGGCTCTTTGTTACGAAAGTTTGGAGACCCCTGCTTTACAGAATAGTAAGAGGTGACAGGTCACTGAAGCAAAGCAATAAATCATCAGGTAAGTGCAAGTTCTGTAAGCAGGCAAAGGACAGGGCAGGATGTGTTCAGGCAGGGTTGTCGCTAAAGGTGGAAGCAGAAGAGAGGCTTACAAGAGAAATCAAGGAAAATGGTTCAAACAGGCTTGTTAAAGAAAAAGTACAGCCAAAATTAGTTTAGCTGTACTTCTTTTGTGGGTCACAGGAGTGCAGTTCGTTTAGCAATCCTGTGACCCATTTTCAGCAGACAGTGAGGTGCAACCTGCTGTCAGATGACATCACAGAGCCTGTCCAGGCTAGGGTAAATTTGCAACAATATGGTCTGGATCCGCCCACAACCCTGGACTGGCACCTGGCTCAGCCTCTTAGCGAGCCACTGAGAGCCTAAAACAACCACTCCCGCCCCTCTCCATAGCCCAGCGCTCAAGTGAGTGTGACAGTCAGCAACTCTCTGCTTAAGGAGCTCTTAGAACTGAGCGATCAGCGGTCTTTGATAACTCAGGTCTCAGTCTTAGAGCCGGCAGGGGACACTAGGTTCACCTAGGTGAGTATGATTCTTGAAAAAAAAAAAATCCCCAACTTTTGAATAGGCATTGATAAAGGCTTAATAGAGGTGGCGACATATCCAGGCTGGAAGTTAAAATGAAAATAGATATACTTTGTGACTTTGTTACCCAAATTGCACACGAGTGGCACAGATTTTCAACTACTGTCTATACTGTTCGTAATGTATGGATTTCTTCTTCTTATGCTAACAATAAAAATGTTTATGGAAAAAAGAGATGGGGATGTCCACAGTACAGTGGTAGAACAATAATACAGAGTTAACAGGATAAAATAAAGCCAGATGGCTTATAGTAGGTATGCTACAATATATGACGATGATGTTGAATGGCTCCTGCCCCAGTGGCATGCCTGTTTAGACATTGAGCTGCCCTAGGTACACTATATGACCAAAGGATTGTGGACACCTAATCATCATACCTATATGAGCTTGTTGGACATCCCATTCCAAAGAGATGCACATTAATATAGATTCCCCCAATCACCCCCTTGTAGATATAAAAGCCCTCTTCCACAAAATTTTGGAGTATGCATGTGGGAATTTGCGTTCATTCAGCTACCAGAACTTTTATTTGGGCAATATGATATTGGATGAAAAGACCCGGCTCTGAGTTGGTGTTCTAATTCATCCCAAAGGTGTTCATTATGGCTGAGGCCAGAGCTCTGTGCAGGGCACGTACGTTCCTCTGCACCAAATTGGTTAAACCAAGTCTTTTGGGTGTAGCATTAACAAAATACTTTACTATACTGGAAACATAGTTTTGGCCATATAGTGTGTGTATAAACTGTATACTGTACATTAATGCATATACACCTTTACATATAAATGCACTGTAAAAAGACTATATTATACCTTTAAAATCAAACCCTGTTTTCAGAGAACCATATAACGCTGATTTACATCTTTCTCATTATTAAACTGTAATTTTCTGAAAAACCTCTTGTGTCTACCCCCTTCTCATCACCACTACATCCAGCCATCCAGGGCGGGAGCCTCCACCACATCACCTACACACCCAACCTTTCAAATGCGGGATCCTTCACCACTACACCCAACCATCCAATGCAGAAGCCTCCACCACATTACCACCACACACCAAAATCCAAAGTGGGAGTTTCCATCACATCACCACCACACCCAACCATCCAAAGTGGGAGCCTCCACCACATCACCACCACACCCAACCATCCAAAGTCGAAAATCTCCACCACATCACTACCACACCCAACCATCCAAAGTGGGAGCCTCCACCACATCACCACCACACCCAACCATCCAAAGTCGAAAATCTCCACCACATCACTACCACACCCAACAATCCAAAGTGGGAGCTTACACCTCATCCCCTGCACACCCAACCATCTAAAATGGGAGCAACCACCACACTAAACTTCCAAAGCAGAAGCCTCCACCATATCACCACCACAACTACCCATCCAAAGTGGGAGCCTCCACCACATCCCCACCACAACCAACCCTCTAAAATGGGAGCTTTCATCACATCACTACCACACCACAGATGCAAAGTTGGAGCCTCCACCATATCACCACCACACCCAACCATCCAAAGCGGGGAGCCTCCACAACATCATTCACTACCATAATCAACAATCCAAACTGGAAGCCTCCACCACATCAAAACCACAACAACCATCCACCTTCACTTTAAAAGCAGCTGGGTCACTTTTTTCCAAAAGCATTTTTACTTAGGATTTCCATGTAAATCGGACCTTTCTGTCTTTAAGTCATTGGAAAGGCACAATCACAAAACCATTCCAAAAAAGGTAAGACCCAGGAGCAGTCACTCAAAAATTAAAAAACTATTAAAAATATTTTTCAGTCAATGACCCGTTCAGTCTGCACGCTTTCTCAATGCATTCAGTTAAAGTAAAACCATAAAAATGGTTTATATTCCTAAACAGACAAAGATATAAGTACATAAGGGAAGGGGTGGAGATGTTAGCAGTTAGTTAGTGAGCCACCTTGGTTTTACATATAACAAAAATGAAAACTCTACATCGCACTAAGCATATTACATTACAAATTCTGAAATTCACTTACTTAATAGTATATCTGAAGAGACATTGAGGTTGATTTACTAAAACTGGAGAGTGAAAAATCTGGTGCAACTGTGCATAGAAACCAATCATCTTGCAGGTTTTGTTTTGGCAAAGCCTAGTTGTCCAAGCTGAAGTTAGAAGCTTATTGGCTACCATGCACAGCTGCACCAGGTTTTGCACCTCCAGCTTTAGTAAATCAACCCCTTATGCTACTTATTCTTTGCATGTCTCTTACTCCCTAAAAGCCAACCATTTTTGGTCACTTTTTTTTAACATGACAGGTTCCTTTAAGGCCACTTTTTATTAAAAGTTATCATCACAGCACATGAAAATACAATGTAAAGCTACAATGTAAGATCTGTAAAATGTACCATGAAATGAAATGGCTCTATGTCATTGTAGCCTCAGGTGCATTCATATGTTTTCGGTCATCAAAGGGTTTTCGTACCTTAACAGAAGCTATTACAATAAAACCCTTATGCAATCCCACAAAATTTGGGTCAAAGCCTATAAAAAGACATTTTACGTATTTCATTTCCTTTAATCGCACTTCTTATTCCAAGATCGTGAAGCCAAATGGATAGCTTCACGGGGAAGTACATATGTCCATCTGATCATACCTTGGGGCCAGCTATTATAAACCAATATGGACATGAATATTTAAATTGTCCTTGCAGACGTCAAATCGCACTTACCCAAACGTCAAACAGGGGGTCCTCCGGGAAAGCTTTCGTCTTAAATGGAAAGCTAAAAATAATCGGGTGTATAAAATAATATATGTACCATGAGGAATGTACTTTGAGATCTTGTGCCATGCACAATAGAGTATTACGGTGATAGTTAGTCGTGTGACATTGTTCCCAAAATGACAAGGAACGCCCTCCCAGTTTTGGTGGCAGAGCGAGTCATCCAAGATTGTTCTGCCTAAGAGGACAATGAACCATATGACATTGCAGTTATCTATCTATAAAGCAGATGTCTACTATAAACACCAAGGTTCATTAGGAGAGAATGGGCTGTTTGCACGCTAAAATCACATAATGCAGGCACCATGCTGAGTCTCAAAGTATTAAACACTGCTTCCTGCAGTCCCCTCCTCGACACTTTTTGAAGGTCAAGTTGGAGAGGGAGTTTCTAGGATCACAGATGACAAAAAAGAGTTCACTGAACACAAATCACATCTTTGGTGCACAGGTAGAAGCATATCTACCTGTAGACCTAAGACAGGGATCCTCAAACTGCGGCCCTCCAGCTGTTGCAGAACTACACATCCCATGAGGCATTGTAAAACTCTGACATTCACAGGCATGATGGGAATTGTAGTTCCTGAACATCTGGAGTACCGTAGTTTGAAGACCTCTGATCTAAGAAGAGAGAGTGCTGGACATTAATAGGGAACTTCAAGCAAACATTTTGGAGGAACACCACTTTTCTATCTCTTTAGGGTAAGTTGGCGAACTTAATAAAGATTCAAGTGACAAATTTGAACTCCATTGAAGTTTTTGGCATGGAGACTAGTCACTGCCCTGGGGAACAAAAAAAAAAAAGATAAAAATTCCATTTGGCAGAAAATCGATGCCAGACTCTTATCCAAGCATGCAGCCTGGTAAGCTAGGCATGCCCCTCCTTCTGAACCATACCACACCACATGCCCTTAAGCACCTCCTCTCTATGATGATGAGGACAAGTAGGTGGGGGTCTGCAGGCAGAGGCTTATTAGAATCTGGGAGTCCCCATTGGAAATATGAAGGCCCTCAGATACCATACTCCTACTGCACATTAATGAGTTTTTTTCTTGCTTTTTGCATGGGTTTCCTCTTAAGGGCCTGGTATGACCCCATGGCATTTTTTACAGTCACAGCTGAATGGAGATTTGTCATTGGTCATTAGGATGCTGGTGGCTTCTGGCTCCCTAGTAACCATGACCCCTGAGCAGGAAGCTGCCACATTTAGAAGCAGAAGATATTTTTTCTACCGATGAAGCCAGAGAATTGTCTCAGCTGAACACCAATTTTTTTGAGGCTGTTCGCCAAATCTCTGAGCACTTAATATTCGATCCTTACCAGGGGTCTGACTAAGTCAGCAGCTCATCCTACTATTGAAGACAGAGAACAACTAGAAGTATAAAAAGATGGTTAAAAGCTTGGGGAGCTGTTATTTGGCTATGTGTAGTGTTGGTATTGGCTGTGTGAGGCCAGTGGACTGCAAGTCAACTGGTGGAGAGCATCATGATTTACAATGAGGGACATTTTTTGTTTATTTAATTTTTTATTAAAGGACCTGTCAAATGTTTGGTGTTTTTACTTCTAGGTGACTTCTTTTTTTGTGATTGAATAGGGGTAATATGTACTAGGGATCGACCGATTATCGGCAAAGCCGATATATTGTGGGCTGATATGCACTTTCCCCGATATATCAGAATCGGCCCCAGGGGTTACCGATATTGCTGATATTGTCGTGTTGTCATCGCGTATGTTGCGCCATGCGCCTCCGCGCACTGGGACCCCACATGGAAGAAAAATATATTTAAAATATTTTTTCCCCCAAATATATTGGAAATATGTTTGAAATACTACAATTTTGGCCATATTCAATATATTTCTAAAATTGTTTCCCTAAATATATTATAAATATATTTGAAATGCTACAATTTTGGCCATATTCAATATATTTCTAAATTTTTTTCCCTAAATATATAGGAAATATATTTGAAATGCTACAATTTTGGCCATATTCAATATATTTCTAAAATTTTTTCCCTAAATATATTGGAAATATATTTGAAATGCTACAATTTTGGCCATATTCTATATATTTCTAATTTTTTTTTCCCTAAATATATTGGAAATATATTTGAAATGCTACAATTTTGGCCATATTCAATATATTTCTAAAAATTGTTCCCTAAATATATTAGAAATATATTTTTCTTCCATATGGGACAGCTTCTGCCTTCTTAGGCCGCCTCCCTCAGCCTCGTCTGGAGTTGGGACAGTGAGTGTACACTACAGTCACAGTGCACAGTGTGTTTAACACAGCTGCCGAGGCCAC
This sequence comes from Pelophylax lessonae, assembly GCF_965119305.1. Lineage (NCBI taxonomy): Eukaryota > Metazoa > Chordata > Amphibia > Anura > Ranidae > Pelophylax > Pelophylax lessonae. The sequence continues at coordinate 58,891,076 of NC_138770.1, read as the reverse complement.
ATACTGGAGTCTGGAGTTGAGACAGTAAGTGATTCTCATACAGTACAGTCACAGTGCACAGTGTGTTTAACACAGCCGCCGCGGCCACATCATACACCCACCCACAGCTGCCCGGTGCCAGCCAGTCAGCCACCCACACACCCACAGGCCTGTACCAGCAAGCCAGCCACAGGCCCTGTCTGTACCAGCTAGTCAGCCACAGGCCCTTGGCCTGTACCAGCCAGCCACCCACCACACAGGGTGCCAGCCAGCCACCCACCCACCACAGGATGCCAGCCAGCCACCCACCACAGGGTGCCAGCCAGCCAGCCACCCACCACAGGGCACCAGCCAGCCACCCACCAAAGGGTTCCAGTTAGCCAGCCACAAAAGAGTGCCATCCAGCCAGCCACCCACCACAGGGTGCCAGCCAGCCACCCACCACCAAAGGGTGCCAGCAAGCCACCCACCACAGGGTGCCAGCCAGCCACCCACCAAAGGGTGCCAGTTAGCCAGCCAGTCACCAAAGGGTGCCAGCCACCCACCAAAGGGTGCCAGCCAGCCAGCCACCCACCACAGGGTGCCAGCCAGTCAGCCCAATAAAGGGTGCCAGTCACCCACCACAGGGTGCCAGCCAGCCAGCCACCCACCACAGGGTGCCAGCCAGTAAGTCAGCCACCCACCAAAGGGTGCCAGCCAGCCACACACTAAAGGGTGCCAGCCAGCCAGCAAAGGGTGCCAACCAGCCAGCCACCCACCACACCACAGGGTGCCAGCCAGCCACCCACCACAGGGTGCCAGCCAGCCACCCACCAAAGGGTGTCAGCCAGCCACCCACCAAAGGGTGCCAGCCAGCCAGCCACCCACCAAAGTGTGCCAGCCACAGCCGCCCACCAAAGGGTGTCAGCCACTCATCACCACAGGGTGCCAGCCAGACAGTTTTTTTAAGCCTATATTCGATTTCTCTAGTGTTTTTCAAATTTAAGTGGAGAAAGATGCAGATAGACAAATTAAAAGTGTGGTCTGGGACTATTTCTCATCCACATCTCCAGGAAAAGCAGCAGCAATGTGCAACACGTGCACAAACAATGTAAGCATGGGATCAATAACTGCAAAAAACAAAAATACGTCAAATCTTTGGGCCCATCTAAGAGTCCATCGTGTTGAATTGTATCATGCAGCACATAAAAAACAAAATGAATCACAAGGTGAATCATCCCTATCCCAAGCAACAATAACAGATATGTTTCAGAAAAAAAAACAGGTGGCTAAAATCGGATGGAAGATCCCAACTGCTGGACAGAGTAATCACAGAGATGATGGTCACTGATAACCAACCATTTACAATAGTGCCTGACTCTGGATTTAAAGCGGAGTCCCAGCCACAAAATCGACATAGTCGATTTTGGGCCATCCGCTTGCTATAGCTCACCTGAAAAAGAAACGGGTAGTTATGATTGTTTTTTTTTTTTTTACTTACCTTGTAATTGCAGAAAAACATACTCACCTTTCTTCCACTTCCTCCCTCAGCGGCCCGCACCGTCACTTCCGCTTTGCAATGATTCCTGGGAGCTGAACGTCATCGCTCCCAGGAATCAATGCGCCTGCACCGGCCCCAACGTCAGTTCCGGTTCAGGCGCGTCATACCTTGCTAAACAGCTTCTGGGCATTCCCAGAAGCTGTGCAGGGATGACGCTGTAGACCCGGAAGTGATGGCGGGGCCGGCACAGTGCATCGTGAGACCGAAGAGGACGCAGAAGAGGATCGCGCTGGCTTCAAGCTGCCCACACCTGAGATGGCAGCGCTGGAGAAGAAATTTTAAAAGTATTTCTTCTAAAAGGTAAGTGCGAACTGGGACAGTTCTGAGGCTAGCCATTGTACTAGCCCTGACTGTCCCGGGGGTATGTATGTTGACATTTTTTTTTGTGGCTGGAACTCCGCTTTAAGCGGTTGATGTCCATAGTTGAGCCAAGGTACACACTGAAGAGTATTATGGAACAGAAATGCTGGGAAAGATTCACCAAAAGGTTGTTGAGAAAGTAAAGGCTATGCTGCAACCAGAGAATGCTGGCAACTCACTCTCATTCACGACTGACTGCTGGTCAGGAAAAACAGAATCACTAATGAGTCTTACATGCCACTTCTTTGACAGCGGATGGACAAGAGGGCATTTGGTGTTGAATACAAAAGTGATGCTAGGATCCCACACTGGGGAGTACATTGGAGGAAGGTTTCTAGGCATGCTAGAAGAATGGGGGAATCACCAAAGACAGAGAGTTGCTTGTGCTGCGAGACAGTGGAGCGAACATGGTGAAGGGAATGAGACTTGCTGAAGTGTCAGACCTGCATGACACACACCCTCCAACTTGTGGTAAATGATGGTCTGTGAAACCAGAGAGCTTTGCTTGACATAATTAGCATGCTGAAGAAGTGCGCAAGCCAATTTTACCATTCAATCCTTGCCAAGCAGCGACTTAGGTGCATTCAGGAAGACCTTGGCCTACCCAAAAACAACCTGATTAACGCTGTTCCAACACGATGGAACTCAACACTTCACATACTGCAAAGAATGCTGGAGTAGAAGCGAGCTCTTACATTATGGTAATAGGGGACTCATTCAAGAAAAAATAAATAAAAACGAGCTGAAGCAACCTGTACAAAAAGAGTTAATACTTATAAAAATTAATTAAATCAAAGTGTAGCACTGCCCCTTTGAGGACTGCTGGATTATTCACCTTGGGATCTCCCTGGGTTACCGTTAGCAACTGCAGCATGCACAATTTAACTCTTTACTCCTTGGCTTAGTCAATAAACAGTCTAGGGGTTGTAGTTGTTTGTGATTTTTATTTAATTTAGGGAAGGGAGAAGGGAAGAGTGGGATACTCCAGAATTGAACTATTCACAAAAGATGAGGACTCCTGTCCAGGGCTGGATTAACATAGGGGCTATTGGAGCTGAAGCACCAGGCCCCCTCCCTTAAGATAGGCCCATCCAGCCAGCAGCATGAGCCTGATTTCTCCTGTCCATAAACGTCTATGGGACAGGAGAAGCTGTTTGTAAATGTAGGCGTGACTGGCTGCACCTGGGTTGGCTCAGTGTGAATATTACAGTGTCACAGAGCACAGTTCCCCCTGCACAAATGGAAGAGGAGAGAGGGTGGATTGGCTCTGCCTTCTCCCGCCCCTCTCCCTCTGTGCCCGCCCACACCAGTCTGTACAGTGAAGTGAAGGAGCCGTGTGGGTGGGAATTTATCAGACTTGTATAAAGTACTCGAAATTTCTACTTGAGTAAAAGTACAAGTGCTCGATCAAAAAGTGACTTGAGTAGAAGTGGAAGTGCTCGCAGAAAAAGTTACTTAAGTAGAAGTACTAAAGTATTCAACATTTTTTTTACTTAAGTATTGCAAGTAGTTTTTTCAAAAAATTTGCTACTTAAGTACTAAAAGTAAAAAGTACCAGTAGTTTTGAAAAAAAAATTCTACTCAAGTACTGAAAGTAGAAGTACAAGTACTGTGTTATGTAGTTATTACTGTAAAGAAAGAAGTCAAAAGTTTGAACATCATATTGTTTTTTATTATTTCAAATGATTTATTCAAATGATTAACCTGTGTTTGTTAGTAGTTTCTTGATGCACTTTAAGCGCTGTAGCACAATTTATTTGTTTCATATTTTCTTTTTATTGGAAAGATTTGGTATAGCAGCTTTTTATTATACACAGCCTTTATTTTCGTATGCGCTGATTTACAAATGACATTATACACATTTTTTGAGCTTTATGCAACCTGCCATCTACTGTTCTGGCAGTGGTAATTTTTTTAAAAGTAACGAGTAACTATGCAGCACAAAAAAAAAACATCGGAGTAGAAGTATCGAAATCATCAAAAAAATGTAGTGAAGTAAAAGTAGAAGTAGGAGAAAAAAATTCTACTCTAGGAAAGTACAGATACCGCATTTCGGTACTTAAGTACAGTACTTAAGTAGTTCTACTTCGTTACTATACATCTCTGGAATTTATACACAGAGCAGCCGACAGATACAACATGAATAAGATATGTGTGAGTGATAAGCCTCCAGGAACCATCCAAATGTGAGCTCAGTGACTGGACTCTTCCCCTGCCTCCTTTTTTCTCTCCCTCCCCCTCTTTTTTAACTTTTTCTCCAGCTTTAGCTGTTAAAACTGCAGCCAAAGTGTTTAGAATTGTGTCATCAGCCTATGGTAGTGCTCAGTGCTTTGTGCGTTTAAGTGGGTTCACACTGGTTTGCTATGGTTTGTCCCATTGCTTGTGTATCTGCAGTTTTCCTGCGTTAAAGCCACAGTCTTATTGATTCCTATTAGGTTGCATGTTTTTTCTGTATTTTCTGAAAGCGCAACAAAATACCTGCATGCTGCATCTTTGGTACACTTTCAGAAAAAGCAGCAAAAACTTGCAACCTAATAGAAATCCATAGGATCGCAGCTAAAATTGCAGGTAAAACGCAGGAAACTTCGGATACACAAACATTGCGGCCAAACTGCACTAGTGTGAACCCAAAGGCTTGTACACACTTGCAGCTGGCACTGTCACTAAACTGAAAAGTGACCGGCAGTGAGGAGGTGATATCCTACCTCTTCACTGCATGTTTTACCCCCCAAATGCCAATTCCTGCAGATAATAGTATGGTTCACTTTGAACTCCTTATTTCTGTCGCTCTCTTTAGGTATTCAATGTGCTCTCTTCTTATTTTCTACACATGCAATACCTAAAAAAAAGGAATTGAAATAAGGTGGAGTGCAGAGTGAGTTTCTACACTTAAGCGGAGCCCTTCACCGAACATTTTAAGACATTGGTAAAGTATAACTAAATGCAATTTTTTTTTCTAGTTTGTTGATAGAGTGGAGAGGGATTAGATCCTCTGTCAGGTTTCCATAACTGCCTATGGCCCTGTTAGGGAGATTTACCCTTTCTTTTTGTCTCTATTTGTCCTGTTTACTGTTATCATCACATGTGGAAGTAAATGAAAACCCTATATTTTGGGTGTCCCCAGAGCAGGAATAGAGGGGAAATCATCCAATGGTGACACAAGTTCTGGTGACAACCAGGGATTCCCTTACTTTGGAGGGATTTTCTCTTACTTCCTGTTTGGCTATGGGACAGAAAGTGAAGAGAAATCTCAATGGGACACAGATTGGAAAAAAAGCTGATGGGTATGAGCCTTGTTTCAGACTATTGCAAACACAGACATCGCATGCGATTTGCACCACATTGCTATGCAGATCACATGGGATGTCTATGCGATGCAAATTCAGCCAAACATTTTGTATGGCTAAACTTCCATTGCATTCCCAAGAAAATGCTGCAGGAACCTTTTTTTCCCCGCACTGGAATTGGATCCCATGCGATCCAATTCCTGTCCAAATTCGATCTGCAAACCAATCTGGGGGTGTCATTACCTTTGTTTTGACACCGGCAGCTGTTCGCAGAGCGGAGTGTGAACTGCCTGCGGGGAGATGCGATGCGGGAACTCGCACAGGAATGGCGGTGGCTCCCGCATTGCAGTAGTGGGAACTCAGGCTAACCCCTCCTTACTCTATCCAAAAAAATAAATAAAATAAAAGCTCTCTCTTTGGTTACACTTTAAACCCAGAGACTGGCGGCCTTTTACTATTAGTAGGAATAGTATTGCACATAATATCAGAGATATACAGAACTTCAGTTTTGGGTGGAGTAATATTTTCTATATTGCATTATTGTTTGATACACAGGATTTAAAATGTCCTTTTATTAGGGTTTACATCTCCCCAACCCCCCTCCCTTCCTCCTCCCTGTCTCTCCCATCTTCTCCCTTATGGCACAATAATAATGAGTATTATGTGGGTACAATGACGTTGGCATGAGTGTGCAGTGTATATAGTGTCTAAGATTCTGTTTAAAGTGGAGTTCCACCCAAAAGTAGAACTTCTGCTTTAAGGCCTCCTGACCCCCTGATATGCCACATTTGGCATGTCCTTTTTTTTGAGGAAGTGGGTACCTAGGTTTGACAGGTACCCACTCTCACTTCCTTAGCAAAAAATCGTTTGTTTTTTTATTTTATTTATTTCCATAAAAAGGCCCACCAAAATCTTCAGCACCAGGCCCATGATGCTCTTAATCTGGCCCTGCTCCTGTCTGTAGATTCAGCAAAGATGCAGATTCACCTTGCCACTAAATTAACTTTAGAATTAAGTCTCTAAGTGGATGACTTGATTGAGTAACTATCTTCAAGGTACTCGCCTAGCACCCCATTTCACTCCACCAGCCGACACCCGTCCTCTGACTATACTACTCCAGGGTGGCCCCCTCTCAGGTCAGGCCCTTAGACACGATCCCCTGTACTCATGATACTGTTTTTCCAGGGTCTCCAGTGTCTCAACCCCTCCAGTCAGTTCTCCTGGACCTCTGGGTTCAGCTCCCTCCGTCTGGTCCACCAGGCTGACCACCAGCGGCCACGCACCAACTGCTACGGAGGAGGAGGCAGCCGCCACCCTCCCTCCGGGGCTCTGCTCACCAGCCAAAGACCCCGAGTACATGTGCTCCTGGCTTTTATACCACACCCCAGAATGCACCAAGACAACCAGTCTGTGCCAATCACTGACGCTGTATTAAAACCTGTTTACCCATTGGCCTGGTTTCCTCCACTGTCCAAAATGCCTCCCTATTGGACCAGTGTGAAACACTCTCTAGACCAGATGAATCACACACTGAGCACCATGAGCAGACCTAACTCACAGATGCTGCTCTCTGGTAGGCAGAAAGCAATATAGAATTTGCTTGTTGCTCCTCTGATAGGCAGACAGAGCCAAAACTATACTCGCTTTCTAGCACCTACCTAGGAGGGTGCTACAAAAGCATATTGCGAAAAAAAAAAGAAAGAGGTGTCTATTCTAAGTTGAAAACGATCGGAAAAATTTAATTTCGCTGCAAAATTCCAAAACCACTGATGGGATTATCGCATGTTAAATTAACTTTTCATTTTCATTCAAACGATCGATCGTTAGTTTTTCTACTTATCTATGGCCTGCCTTACTCTACTAAAGAAAAACATTTATCATTCTGTCTTTGTTGTTGTTGGAGAGTCTCCCCTCCCTTCCCTCTGAGATGCAGCTGGATTGACGCCCACCTTCTCCACCAACGGATAAGGAAATCAGCAACCTCCGCTCACGTGAAGATTTAAAAAAAAGTTTATTTAGAAGAGAAGAGATACAAAGTAAAAGCGAGGATTAGAAAATAGAGCAATTAAGAGTCGGTTCACACTGGCGGCAACACGACTCTACTACTTCGGGGGCGACTTGTGCATTACCATGCACCACGATTTCAGAGCGACTTGCATAGACTTCACATAATGCAAGTCGCTCCGAGGTCGCCCCGAAGTAGTGCAGGACCCTTTTTCTAAGTCGGAATGACTTGTGTCGCTCCTATTAGAACGGGTCCTGTAGCGGTCAATGGACCGCGAGGGAGCGCGACTTGTCAGGCTGACAAGTCGCCTGACAAGTCGCGCTAGTGTGGACCGGCTCTAATATGCATGGAGATCCTTTAGACACTGAGTTACTTTAACCACTTAAGCCCCGGAAGATTTTACCCCCTTCCTGACCAGGGGGTATTTTGCGATTCGGCACTGCGTGACTTTAACGGACAATTGCGCGATCGTGCGACGCTGTATCTAAACGAATTTGGCGTCCTTTTTTTCCCACAAACAGAGCTTTCTTTTGGTGGTATTTGATCACCTGTGCGATTTTTCGATCATGCGCTATAAACAAAAAAAGAGCGTAAATTTTGCAAAAATAGCAATATTTTTCACATTTTTTTATATGAAATTCCCCCCAAATCTAAATTTTTAACATTTTCGGCCAATTTGTTTTATGCTACCTATGTTTGGTAAAAAAAATCGCAAAAAGCGTATTTTGATTGGTTTGCGCAAAAGTTATCGCATTTACTAACTAAGGGAAAGATTTTTGTCATTTTTGTTGTTTTTTTTTTAACCCGTAATGGCGGCGATCTGCGATTTTTTTTGCGGTACTGCGACATTGCGGCGGACAGATCGGACCCTTGACTGACATTTTTGACACTTTTGGGGGTACCAGTGACATTACTGCAGTAATCAGTGCTATACATATGCACTGTTACTGTAAAAATACACTGGCAGTGAAGGGGTTAACTTTTTTTTGAAAGGGCGGGGCTATGTGTGTCCCTAGGGGCGTGCTTTCAACTGTGATTGGCTGTGGCTACTAGTGTATGAACAGTGATCAACGGTTCTACATAGTAGAACCGTATGATCATCTGTCATACACAGGGGAGAATGACAGGCAGCTTGTTTACACAAGCTGCCTGCCTTTCTCCCTCTCCCCCGACGATCGCCGAGTGACCGGCGGACATCGGGTCCGCCGGTCACACGCGCGGGGGGGTGCGTGACCGCGCGGGAGCGCGCCTCCGGCGGCGCGCGCTCGCTCCCTAAACCCTCACAAGCGAGCGACGTAGACCTACGTCACTTTGCCTGTGAGGGGCTGACTGCCGACGTAGATCGGTGTTAGGCAGTCAGACAATTGCGCGGTCGTGCGACGCTGTACCTAAATAAAATTGATGTCCTTTTTTTCCCACAAACAGAGCTTTCTTTTGGTGGTATTTGATCACCTGTGCGATTTTTATTTTTTGCGCTATAAACAAAAAAAAGAGCGTCAATTCTGAAAAATAAAAACAATATTTTTCACATTCTGCTATATAACTTTCCCAAAAGAAAAATTTAAAAATCAAATTTTTTTAACATTTTCAGCCAATTTGTTTTCTGCTACATATTTTTGGTAAAAAAAAAAAAAAATCGCAATAAGCGTATTTTGATTGGTTTGCGCAAAGGTTATCGCGTCTACAAACTACGGGAAAGATTTATGTCATTTGTATTGGTTTTTTTTTTACTAGTATTGACGGCGATCAGCGATTTTTAGCGGGACTGCGACATTGCGGCGGACAGATCGGACCCCTGACTGACATTTTTGACACTTTTGGGGGGGACCAGTGACATTACTGCAGTAATCAGTGCTAAAAATATGCACTGTTACTGTAATAATGCCATTGTCAGGGAAGGGATTAACCCAGGGGCGATCAAAGGGTTAAATGTATGCCTAGGGGGTGCTTTCTAACTGTGGGGGTGATGGGCTTATGGAATCAACACAGGGACCTTTGTTCCTAAATACCCATACATAATTTATGTCTGTTTTTTCCCACAAATAAAACTTTCTTCTGGTGGTATTTGATGAGCTCTGCTAAAAATATGCACTGTTACTGTAATAATGACACTGGCAGGGAAGGGGCTAACACAGTGGGTGATCAAGGGGTTCAATGTAAGCCTAGGGTAGTGTTTCTAACTGTATGGGGGCGGGGCTTGTGAAATGCACACAGAGACCTGTGATTCTATATAGAAGGATCACAGACGCTCTGTGATCATTCCAGGGAGAAGATCGGTCGGCTGTGTTTACAACAGCTGACTGTCCTTCTCTCTCAGCAGGGAGCGTTCGCGGGTGCCTGGCGGCAATCAGAGCTGCCGACCCCCTGCATGGGAGTCCCGCTGCTGAGTGGGGGTGGAAGTGCGCCCCCGACGGCGAGCGCTCAGCCCCAAGCTGCAGGCGCACGAACAACGTAGAGCAACGTTGTTTTGCGCAGGAGGGCCAGCCTGCCGCAGTAAAACGGCGGTGGGTGGTCCTTAAGAGGTTAAAGTGACATTAAACCAACACGCTCTGCTGCAGCTGATTTAAAGCCTTACTGAGTATGCAGCTTCTTTATCTTTTAATCCTTGCTTATGATACAAATGAAGATGGTGCCATGACCTCTGCCCCAGGTGTCCTGTTTCAGGGTGGCTCCTTTCTCCTGCAGCATCCTATGGAGTCGCCCTTGCGTGCAGGGACTAGACTTTTGTCTCTCCTCACTGTGTGCGTCAATAGAAACTTACACCCATAGCGCCCAACTGTCCCTGATTTTGAGGTGCTGTTCCGGATTTGTCCCTCTTTCCTCCTCATTTTTCCCTCATTTTGGTCTGGTCTACTGTATATCGTTGTATACAGTAGACCAGACCAGTATAAAAAAACAGTAGGGCTCAACTAAGATTTTACCCCCTTCCTGACCAGGGCCTATTTTGCAATTCGGCGCTGCGTGACTTTAACGGGCAATTGCGCGGTCGTGCGACGCTGTACCTAAACGAATTTGACGTCCTTTTTTTTCCCACAAATAGAGCTTTCTTTTGGTGGTATTTGATCACCTGTGCGATTTTTTGATCATGTGCTATAAACCAAAAAATGCGTCAATTTTGCAAAAATAACAATATTTTTCACATTTTATTTATATGAAATTCCCAAAAAAAATGTAAAAATCAAAAATGTTTAACATTTTAGGCCAATTTTTTTTATGCTACCTATGTTTGGTAAAAAAAAAAAAAAAAAAATCGCAAAAAGCGCATTTTGATTGGTTTGCGCAAAAGTTATTGCGTTTACTAACTAAGGGAAAGATTTTTGTCATTTTTGTTGTTTTTTTTTAACGTGTAATGGCGGCGATCTGCGATTTTTTTGCGGGACTGTGACATTGCGGCGGACAGATCGGACCCTTTACTGACATTTTTGACACTTTTGGGGTTACCAGTGACATTACTACAGTAATCAGTGCTATACATATGCACTGTTACTGTAAAATGACACTGGCAGTGAAAGGGTTAACTTTTTTTTGAGAGGGAGGGGTTAAGTGTGTCCCTAGGGGCGTGCTTCTAACTGTGATTGGCTGTGGCTTGAGGTGTAAGAACAGTGATCAACGGTCCTACATAGTAGAACCATATGATCACTATTCTTACACAGGGGAGAATGACAGGCGGCTTGTTTACATCAGCCGCCTGCCTTTCTCCCGGTGTAACGGACGATCGCGAGTGCCTGGCGGACATCGGGTCTGCTGGGCACACGAGCGGGGGGGTCTATGACCGAGCGGGAGCGTGCACCCAGGGGCGCGCGCTCGCTCCCCAGAGCCTCACAGGCTAGTGACGTACCGGTACGTCACTTTGCCTGTGAGGGGGCTGACCGCCGCAGTATGTGTACAAGTGGTTAACCAGTTCACCTTTAGAGCAATTTTTTTTTTATTTGTCACATACATGTAAAAATCCTAATTTTTTGGTAATAAATTGACTTAAACCCTGGTTACCCTGCACAATTGCACAGATGGTAACCAGTGGAACTTCAAGATTACTGCACAGTACAGGAAGGCACTCTTCACAAGGCTCACAGTCCAGAATCCTACTGAGAACTGGGAAATGGCCACTATCTGAGACCCTATGAGATCTGTCTCAGGGGGAGAGCTACCGCTGGCATCCCAAAAATAGAGTAGCCCACAGTCACTAGGATCCTGAGCCCAGGTCAATGTCTCTCCAGGACAAACCGAACTCCCCCAGTTTCATCCAGACATCCCTATGTCTCAGGACAACTGCTCAGTTCCTAGCTTCCATCAGACACTCTTCAGTAAGTCCTCCAGACCAAATCCATAGGTGAGACTGCTTAGTTAGCTCCAAAGATGATTATTAGGAATATGCCCCATGGCTCTGCCACAGCAGGGACCTCGATGAACATCAGAATAATCCAGCAAAATCTGCCTTAGAGGGGTAGCAGCCCCTAAAGCTGTGGAACTTCTCTAGCAGGACAAGAACCAGGGCTGCTCCAGACTCCATACTATTTATGCTCTCCCCAGCCACCTACTGGACACACCTCCCCAGGGATTGGCTGAAGCACTCTCATTATTCAAGCTGCCCATTGCCCTCTATGTTCTGGAAGTCTCCAGAATGCGGGGGGAGCAATAAAATCTGCAGCCTGTAAAATCTAGAACAGACCAAAGGAATCAATAGCTGCTCCAATGATTACAGAAGTGCCAAAAAGAACTAAAAACCATCATCCTCCTAGGTAGGTTGCTATTATCCTAGCAATCTACCTAGGAGGGTGATACACAAGAAGGAACCCTAAGGAGGCATGTAAAATGTCAACTTGGCCCTGTCTCTATAAAAGGCTCCTGATGTCTCATTAAAGACAACCTGCCTAAGGCTGGGTTGACACTCATGCCAATTGGATGCGGGTTTCCCGCATCCAATTCGCATGACAGGAGACTGTGACCGACTATTAATGGAGCCGGTTCACACACCTCCAGGGTGGCCACGGTCTGCACTGAAAAAGGGTCCTGTGTTTCTTTGGCTCCGTTTCAGGTCCGAATTCAGGCAAAAATTCAGACCTGATTCGCACCTGAAACAGAGAACGGGGACGCACCAAGCCGCAGCAAAAGCTAGTGTGAACCCCGCCTTAAAAATATTATTTTTCATACAGTATCTCATTAAAGTGAGTACACCCCTCCCATTTTTGTAAATATTTTATTATATCTTTTCATGTGACAGCACTGAAGAAATGACACTTTGCTACAATGTAAAGTAGTGAGTGTACAGCTTGTATAACAGTGTACATTTACTGTCCCCTCAAAATAACTCAACACACAGCCATTAATGTCTTAACCGCTGGCAACAAAAGTGAGTACACCCCTCAGTGAAAATGTCCAAATTGGGCCCAATTAGCCATTTTCCCTCCCCGGTGTCATGTGACTCATTAGTGTTACAAGGTCTCAGGTGTGAATGGGGAGCAGGTGTGGTAAATTTGGTGTTATCGCTCTCACTCTCTCCATACTGGTCACTGAAAGTTCAATATGGCACCTCATAGCAAAGAACTCTCTGAGGATCTGAAAAAAAGAATTGTTGCTCTACATAAAGATGGCCTAGGATATAAGAAGATTGCCAAGACTCTGAAACCGAGCAGCAGCACGATGGCCAAGACCATATAGCAGTTTAACAGGACAGGTTCCACTCAGAACAGGCCTCGCCATGGTCGACCAAAGAAGTCAAGTGCACGTGCTCAGTGTCATATCCAGAGGTTGTCTTTGGGAAGAAGACATATGAGTGGTGCCAGCATTGCTGCAGAGGTTGAAGGGGTGGGGGGGTCAGCCTGTCAGTGCTCAGACCATACGCCGCACACTGCATCAAACTGGTCTGCATGGCTGTCATCCCAGAAGGAAGCCTCTTCTAAAGACAATGCACAAGAAAGCCCGCAAACAGTTTGCTGAAGACAAGCAGACTAAGGACATGGATTACTGGAACCATGTCCTGTGGTCTGATGAGACCAAGATAAACTTATTTGGTTCAGATGGTGTCAAGCGTGTGTGACCGCAACCAGGTGAGGAGTACAAAGACAAGTGTGTCTTGCCCACAGTCAAGCATGGTGGTGGGAGTGTTATGGTCTGGGGCTGCATGAGTGCTGCCAGCACTGGGGAGCTACAGTTCATTGATGGAACCATGAATGCCAACATGTACTGTGACATACTGTAGCAGAGCATGATCCCCTCCCTTCAGAGACTGGGCCTCAGGGCAGTATTCCAACATGATAACGACCCCAAACACCTCCAAGATGACCACTGCCTTGCTAAAGAAGATGAGGGTAAAGGTGGTGGACAGGCCAAGCATGTCTCCAGACCTAAACCCTATTGAGCATCTGAGAGGCATCCGCAAATAGTAGGTGGAGGTGCGCAAGGTCTCTAACATCCACCAGCTCTGTGATGTCGTCATGGAGGAGTGGAAGAGGACTCCAGTTGCAACCTGTGAAGCTCTGGTGAACTCCATGCCAAAGAGGGTTAAGGCAGTGCTGGAAAATAATGGCGCCCAGTTTGGACATTGTCACTTAGGGGTGTACTCACTTTTGTTGCCAGTAGTTTAGACATTAATGGCTGTGTGTTGAGCTATTTTGAGGGGACAGCAAATTTACACTGTTATACAAGCTGTACACTCACTACTTTACATTGTAGCAAAGTGTCATTTCTTCAGTGTTGTCACATGAAAAGATAGAATAAAGTATTTGCAAAAATATGAGGGGTGTACTCTATTTTATGAGATACTGTAGGGGCTTTTTGTCCCCTACGTGATATAAATAAAGTTTTAGGGAAAAAAAAGTTAAAAAAAAAAAGAAAGCTACACTCAAACACTAAAACTTTTCCAGACCGGGAGGTCTAGGGTCACATACTAGGTACCATTTGCCGACTGTCTAACGTACATTTACTGCGGCAAAGTGGCTCTATTGCGTTGAATCGCATACCTGTACATCATTTCCTGCAATAGCCACTAGGTGGCGCAGGTGTGCCGCTGGAGGGGGCAATCGCGCACTGATTGGACAGAGGGGGAGCCAATAATTGGGTCGTCCTCGAGAGAGGCAGATCACCATTCTAGATTTTTTCAACTTTTTTATTGAATGTGTTTCATAGCAGTAAGTAAAAAAAAAAATATATATATATATTTTTTTTTTTTTTTTTTAAATTGACAAGCATTTTTTGTGTATAGTGCAAAAAATAAAAAAAATGCAGAAGTGATCAAAAAGCACGAAAAGAAAGCTCTATTTGTGGGAAAAAAATGACATCAATTTTATTTGGGTACAGCGTCGCACGACCGCTATAAGGTTGCCACCATTACTAGTATAAAAAAATAAATAAATAAAAATTTCATAAGTATATCCTATAGTTTGTAGACGTTATAATGTTCACGTCGTAAACCAACCAATATTCACTTAATGGGATTTTTTTTTTTTTTTTTTACCAAAAACATGTAGCAGAATACATATTGGCCTAAATTTATGAAGAAATTAGATTTTTTTTTACATTTTTTATTGGATCTGTTTTATATTGCATATTTTTTTTAGCACTGATCTATGTATTAGTGTCACTAGTCCCCAAAAACTGTCAGTTAGTGTCCTGACTGTCAACCGCAATTTTGCAGTCCCGCTATAATTTGCTGATCGCTGCCATTACTAGTAATAAAGTAAAAATAAATAAAAATTTTCAATAGTTTGTAGACGCTATAAATTTTGCACAAAACAATCAGTGTACGCTTATTGCGATTTTTTTTTTTTTACCAAAAATATGTAGCAGAATACATATTGGCCTAAATTGATGAAGAGCTTTTGATTTTTTTCATCTTTTTTATTGGATGTGTTTCATGGCAGAGAGTAAAATGTTTTTTTTTTTCTTTTTTTTTTAAATTGACAGTCTTTTTTTGTATATAGCGCAAAAAATAAAAAACACAGAGCTCATCAAATACCATCAGAAGAAAGTTTTATTTGTGGGAAAAAACGGACATAAATTATGTATGGGTATTTAGGAACACAGGTCTCTGTGTTGATTCCATAAGCCCATCACCCCCACAGTTAGAAAGCACCCCCTAGGCTCACATTTAACCCTTTGATCGCCCCTGGGCTATGTAGGATCGTATGTCTCTGTGGTTACATCACAAGCCACGCCCCTTGACAGTTAGACTCACACCCCTAGGGACACACTTAACCCCTGGATCTCTAATAAAGTTAACCCCTTCCCTGCCAGTGTCATTATTACAGTAACAGTGCATATTTCTAGCACTGATTACTGTAGTAATGTCACTGGTCCCCCCAAAAGTGTCAAACATGTCAGTTAGGGGTCCGATCTGTCCGCCGCAATGTCGCAGTCCCGCTAAAAATCGCTGATCGCCGCCATTACTAGTAAAAAAATAAATAAATACATAAAAATGACATAAATCTTCCCCCTAGTTTGTAGACGTGATAACTTTTGTGCAAACCAATCAAAATACGCTTATTGTTTTTTTTTTTTTTTATTTTACCAAAAATATGTAGCAGAAGACAAATTGGCCTAAAATTATGAAAAAATTCGATTTTTAAATATTTTTTTTTTTATTGGGAATGTTATATAGCAGAATGTGAAAAATATTGATTTTTTTTTTTTTTTCCAGAATTGTCGCTCTTTTTTTGTTTATAGTGCAAAAAATAAAAAAAGAGGTGATAAAATACCACCAAAAGAAAGCTCTATTTGTGGGGAAAAGAAGGACATCAATTTTATTTAGGTACATCGTCGCACGACCGCGCAATTGCCAGTTAAATTAACGCGGTGCTGAATCGCAAAAAATGGGGGAAAATCCTTCCGGTCCAGAAGTGGTTAAATGGCATTGCAGTAACACACAGTCAGGGCCGGGACAAGGGGTGGGCAGGAAGGTCGATTGCCCTGCCCTGGGTGCAATGGTTTATTGCAGGGATGGGGGCGCCTTGACCCAAACCCTAAGGGAAAGGGGGGGGGGGTGCAGTTTGGCATCTTTGCCCTGGGGGCTGGATGACCTGATAGTACCATCAGGGGGAAGTTTAAATGGAATAAATTAAACTACCCTGGAAAAAAAAAAGAAAAAAAAACTTTAGGTAAAGAAAAAAAGAGCATATCTATATATGAGGTCATCAAATGCCACCAAAAGAAAGCTCTATTTGTGGAAAAAAAAGGACATTATTTGGGTACAGTATCGCACGACCGCGCAATTGCCAGTTAAATCAACACAGTGCCGCTCCTCGGCAAAGCGACATAGTACTACGTCGCTCGCTCAGGAGACTCTAGGGGGCGAGCGCGCGCTGCCTGCGGCACGCTACCGCCCCCGCTCATTAGCTGGGGAAAAAGTGCCTGTGAACAGCGGCTCAGATGGCCGCCGGCCACTCGCGATCTCCCGCAGCTGAGAGAGAAGGACAGATGGCTGATGTAAACACAGCCGTCTGTCATTCTCCCTTAGATCATCACAGAGGCTATCTGATCCTGTTATATAGGATTGCATGTCTCTGTGATTACTTCACTAGCCACACCCCCCTGACAGTTAGAATCACACCCCTAGGGACACATTTAACCCCTTGATCACCCACACTGTTAACCTCTTCCCTGCCAGTGTCATTTTTACAGTAACAGTGCATATTTTTAGCACTGATTACTGTAGTAATGTCACTGGTCCCCCCCCCAAAAGTGTCAAAAATGTCAGTTAGGGGTCCGATCTGTCCGCCGCAATGTCGCAGTCCCGCTAAAAATTGCAGATTGCCGCCATTACTAGTTAAAAAAAAAAAGAACAATAAAAATGTCGTAAATCTTTCCCGTAGTTAGTAAACGCAATAAACTTTTGCGCAAAAAAATCAAAATACGCTTATTGCGACTTTTTTTACCAACAATATGTAGCAGAAAACAAATTGGCCTAAAATGTAAAAAAATTTCGATTTTTGCATTTTTTTTTTCGTGAAAAATATTATTTTTTCAAAATTGTCGCTCTTTTTTTGTTTATAGCGCAAAAAAATAAAAATCGCACAGGTGATCAAATACCACCAAAAGAAAGCCCTGTATGTGGAAAAAAAAGGACGTCAATTTCGTTTGGGTACAGCGCAGCGCGACCGCGCAATTGTCCGTTAAAGTCGCGCTGTGCCGAATCGCAAAATAGGGCCTTGGTCTTTGAGCAGCCAAATCCTCCGGGGCTAAAGTGGTTAACACAGTGTCGTGTCGCAAAAAAATCCCGAGTCAGGAGGGGAAAAATGTTGCGGTGGTCAAGTGCTTAACTAATCTTCATGTCTAAAATGATTTATTTTATTTTTTTTTAAATGTGCGCAAATAAAATGGAAAAAAGGCTCTGGCAGTGAAAGGGTCCAGATAGCCAACCCTGTCACTTTGATACATGAGAACTAAAACAACAGAGCGCCCATCTGTCTTCCGCCATTGCGCATTACGGAACCTTTATTCCCTGACGAAGTATTGTAAATATAAAAACGATGATCATAGCAATAAAATCATCACCGCCATTATTACTGCTGATAGTTATTGAAGGGTGATCAGATCTGTATAATATCCCGCTATGTCTGCTAATTTCCTTCCGTCCCACGTCAGAAGTGACTGATTTTTATATTTCCGAGGATGACACATCTCCTCGCCGTGCCGGATTTATTCTGAACCCTTGTAGCACCGGTAACCAACAACAAACACACATCAATAAACGATTTATTTATGTGATTTCACATTCAAGAGAACATTGTAACATTTTCTTTTCAATTACGGGTTCCTGAGTTATAAAGAATCGAGCGGATAGATGTGAGGAGGCCAATTGGCCAATGGGAACATTTTGCATCCAAACCGACGCGGAGGGTGCTATTGTCATCTCATGTCACGTTTTCTGCTCCTCCTGCCCTGTCAACTAAATCCATACCATTGCTGATGACTTCATTTCAAGGAGTGAAGTGATTTAAAGTGTAACTCCACTTTTGTTGGGAAAAAAACATTCCCCGCTGGGGTGATCTCTGTACATTACAAGGGTTTTATCAAACTTTGTTGCAGATTCCTACCTTTTGTTATTCTGAAGAAATCATTGTTTGTTCCTCTGTGCTGAGTGGGTCTAATGGGAGTGGTTTCATAATTATCTATCAGCTGTGGCAGCTGCAGAGCACTAATGAGGGAATCTACAATGAGAATAAAGCAGCGGTCATGGGACTTTGAGTGAGGTCAGTCGCTATATTCGATATCAAAAATCACAGAATAATAAATAATATATATATAATATAATTTAATGAATATAATATATAATAACAAATAATATATAAATATTATTTATTATATTAAATATATATTAAATAATACAATAATAAATTATATATATATATATATATATATATATATATATATATATATATATATAATTTAATGAATATAATATATAATAATAATAAATAAATATTATTTATTATATAAAATATATATTAAAGAATACAATATATAATAATAAATAACATATATATATATATATATATATATATATATATATATATATATAATTTAATGAATATATCATGATTGGCATAGTAATATAAAATACAGATAAAAATTATAAATATTGACAGAAACACATGCAGAACAAGACATAAAGTGTAACAATCCTACTGGCTCACCTGAGTCAGAGGACAGCTGGCTGGAGGTAGGAGTGGAGCCCAATGGCAAGGACCGCAGGCAGGTAGTAGGTGCAGGAAGTCTGGCGTGGTCAGACAATCCGGATCGGCTACGGTGGTAGCAGTGCTGGATACCGGATGGACACTAGGTAGTACTCTGACGAGGACACGGGTTCACCTGAGGTGTAGAAACTAAAGCGGAGTTCCAGCCTCACACACTCACCTGTCTCACCTGCGATGTGGCCGCCCGAAGCCTCGCTCTTCTCCCTCTCTGCTCTGCGGCGCCGGCATCACTGGTGTGGGCACCCGGCTGTGACAGTTTGCGGCTTCACAGCCAGGTACGCACTGCGCATGCGCGAGTTGCGCTACGCGTCGTGATTGGCCGGCAATCTTCTGGGACCTCTGACATGTCCCAGAAGATTGCAGGGAGGGAGGGGGAGAGGAGAACTTCCTCTAAGGGCGCCGCGGCGCTCTGAGCGGAAGTGGGAGTGGGTACCTGTCAAAACTAGGTACCCCCCCCCAAAAAAAAATGACATGCCAAATGTGGCATGTCAGGGGGTTAGAACTACCTAAAGCGGAGTTCCGGGCACAAAATCGACCTAATCGATTTTGTGCCCATCCGCTGAATCTTCTTCACCAGAAAAGGAATTGGATAGTTAGGTATATATATTTTTTTTTTACTCACCTTGTAATTGTAGATAGAAAATACTCACCTATTCCCACTTCCTCCCTCTGTGCCGCGGCTCCGCCGTCAGTTCCTCTTTGCGATTATTCCTGGGAGCTGAACGTAATCGCTCCCAGGAATCAATGCGACGGCACCGGCCCTGCTCGTCACTTCCGGGGCGACGCCGCATTCCCTGCTAAACAGCTTCTGGGCATGCCCAGAAGCTGTGGAGGAATGCGGCGCCGCACCGGAAGTGATGAGAGGGGCCGGTGCAGGCGCATTCTGGGAGAAGAAGACGCGGAAGAGGACGCAGAAGAGGATCGCGCCTTCTTCATCTGCCCACAACAGAGATGGCAACGCTGGAGAAGACATTTTATAAGTGAGTATTTCTTCTTGTAGGTAAGTGCGAATCGGGACAGATCAGAGGCTAGCCATTGTAGAATGTACTAGCCCTGACTGTCCCGGGGGTATGTTTATTGAAAAAACGTTTTCGTGCCCGGAACTCCGCTTTAAGTGCTAGCTGGTATTCACCAGAGCCCCTGATGGTGGGGATAGACTGCGCTGCAAGCTAACACCAGGTCGCGGTCCCCAGAATCACCCAGCCAGGCAGAGTGCAGGTTCGGTCCGGAGGCAGAGGAGCATACAAGGGATAACCAGAGAGAGGTCAGAAGAGCCAAAGGTCAGGGCGGGCAGCCATAAGCGTGGTCAGACAATCCGGATCGGCAACGGTGGTAGCAGTTCAGTAGGTAGGGGCAAAGCAGAAGAGTAGTCGGTAGTCAATTCCTGGTCAGCCGTGGACTTATGGTAGTAGGCAAGAGCAACAGATGAGGAGACACTTGATCAAGGCTCAGGAGCTCAATAATCAGCAAGCTGGAGTGCAAGGGGCTGGACTTATATAGGGAAGTACCAGGTGTGGGGAATCAAGGGTGATGAGCAAGGCTTGACAAGACTAAGGTTGAATCATAGGCTTTAGGGAGGAATGTCCAGAAAGGACGGTAGCCTAGTAAGCAGGGTTACCGCCTGGGGTGTGGCTGGTCACGGGTTCGAATCCCGACATAAAGTAGTTAAGTTCATATAAGTACATATTGTCGTAATAAATAACCTTGTCATCAATAATAAATATCATGAACGTGTCGTCAGTCTCCAAGTGTTGGATCATCTATTCATGGGCTCTACGCGTTTCATGGCTCGTGGGCCACTCATCAGGAGATATTTAGCAGCGCTACCGCCTGGGGTGTGGCTGGTCACGGGTTCGAATCCCGACATAAAGTAGTTAAGTTCATATAAGTACATATTGTCGTAATAAATAACCTTGTCATCAATAATAAATATCATGAACGTGTCATCAGTCTCCAAGTGTTGGATCATCTATTCATGGGTTCTACGCGTTTCGTGGCTCGTTGGCCACTCATCAGGAGATATTTAAAATCTGTATCTGTGTAAATATGGGCTGATATTAAAATACAAGGTAATCATAAAGACAAAAAAAGGAAATAACAAACTACTCCAAGTAAATATGGATAGAAATAAATACTTACAAATGGAATAAAATGAACCAATGGCCATGGGAGGGGATGGGACCACTCAGAGGGCAAACAAGGAAATCTGCTGGGTCTGCATCCCTTTAGATGTGTTCCTACTGGGATTATCTTACCAAAAAGGACATTATTGTTGCAGGGGAAACCAGAAATCTGACTTGTATCTTAGGCAGACTTCTGGGAAAATTGGGGAGCCAATCACACAAGCAGGAAATGATGTTTCTGGGGGTGTGGTCAGTATAAATTCTGTGTACAGAATCTGAAAGTGCAATGCAGCCATATTGCATTGCACTTTCAGAAAATTACAACAGCTGCAGATTGAAAAGGAAAGGTCATTTTTAATAACATTCAATTACAATATGATTTGTGTCACAATTGTATACGCTATATTGTTTTTTCTTTGTTTGCTGATTTTTTTTCCACTAAAGTTTAGCTACAAAAATGGCAGATTTTACCCTATCTCTTAGATTGTAAGCTCCAACGAGCCGGGTCCTCTGATTCCTCCTGTATTAAAGTGTGTTGTAGTTGTACTGTCTACCCTCAAATTGTAAAGCGCTGCATAAATTGTTGGCGCTATATAAATCCTGTATAATAATAATAATTTCAATAACTGAGCCACTTAGATGAAATTGTCTTGAAAAAAAAATAGACGTATTCTCTTTTTGTTTACTTAAAGTTTTTTTCTTTTTGTTCAGGGTAGTTTTATTTATTCCATTTAAACCTCCCCATGATGTTACTGTATGTATTATTGCAATGCCATTTAACCACCTGCTGTCTAGCCACTGCATTAGAACAGCTGGTCGGTGGCTTCCTGAAAGGGGGAGGGCATATTAAAATGTCCTCCTTTTTTTTTTTTTTTAGATACATACATTTTAGGACACTTCCAGTTTAAGGTACATTTACACCTACGCTATGTTGTAAAAAGTATTGGGACACCTGCCTTTACACTATAATGAATTTTAATGGCATCCCAGTCTTAGTCTGTAGGGTTCAATATTGAGTTGGCCCACCCTTTGCAGCTATAACAGCTTCAACTCTTCTGGGAAGGCTGTCCACAAGGTTTAGGAGTGTGTCTATAGGAATGTTTGACCATTCTTCCAGAAGCACATTTGTGAGGTCAGGCACTGATGTGGACAAGAAGGCCTGGCTCACAGTCTCCGCTCTAATTCATCTCAATGTTGTTCTATCGGGTTGAGGTCAGGACTCTGCGCAGGCCAGTCAAGTTCCTCCACCCCAAACTCGCTCATTCATGTCTTTATGGACCTTGCTTTGTGCACTGGTGCGCAGTCATGTTGGAACTGCAAGGGGCCATCTCCAAACTGTTCCCACAAAGTTGGGAGCAAATTGTCTTTGTATGCAGACGCCTTAAGAGTTCCCTTCACTGGAAATAAGGGGCCAAGCCCAACCCCTAAAAAAACAATCCCACACCATAATCCCCCCTCCACCAAATGATTTGGACCAGTGCACAAAGCAAGGTGCTGGAGGAACTTGACTGGCCTTGACTGGCCTCAACCTGATAGAACACCTGGCACTGGGTGTCATCAGACCATTGCAAGCCAGCAAATGTGTTCCTGATCACTGCTACACAAGCCTAGGTGTCACCAGACCAGTGCAGCCAACAATGGTTTTCAGGCTAGTAACAGAGTTCCTGATCACTGCCACAGTCCACTAGGCAAACTAGGCAGCCGCCTAGGGCGCATTGCCACCTAGGGGCGCAGCCAAGAGTCGGCACTCTCTCTCCATCAGGAATTCTTCATCATGAATGATTATTGTGAGCTGAGGCGAGGGGCGGAGGTGGGGGGGAAGAAGGGACAGCAGAAGATGCCAAGTGTCTTGGACAGTGGTGGAACTACCAGGCCCTGGCTTTCCACCACTGTTAGATGTGCCCCAAAAGGCAAGAAGGGAGCCCCCCAGAGTGCTGCCTGCATGATGATCCTCTTCAGGTGGAGCTGAGCGGCAAGTGACTCTCTGCACTGAGCTGGTGGGCAGCCGTTTATTTCCCTGGGTCGGTATTAAGCAGGGAGCGGAGGAGAGCTGAACCTGAGCCAGAGCTCGGCACTGGAGGGCGGATGCCTTTACTGGGGCAGAAGTGACGAGGCACCAGAATGGTCTGAGGAGGTTGGTGATGAAGGACGTGTGGAGCTCTCTGACTGCTGCTTTTCCCTCCACCAGGAGCCGCCGCGTTTAACAGGGGTCACCAGGTGTGCCATGAGGAATTGGGGTCCCTGGGTATGCCATGGGGGATTGGGGTACCCAGGTGTGACACGGAGGAACATCAGGGTCCCCAGGTGTGAGACGGAGGAACATCAGGATCTGACATAGAGGTCCATTGGGGTCAGTGGGTATGACAGCATGACATGGAGTAATATTGGGGTCCCAGGGTGTGACATGGAAGAACATCAAAGTCCCTGGGTGTGACATGGAGGGACATTAGGGTCCCCGGGTGTGAAATGGATGAATATGGGGGTCACTGGGTATACAGCATAACATGGAGGAACCATCAGATCAGGGTCACATAGAGGAGTTTTTAAACCCTTCCCTTTTTAGCGGGTGGGGGGGCGCAAGTAGCTGGTCTTGCCTAGGGCATAAAATAGTCCAGCACCGGCCCTGAGTATCATCAGACTAGTATAAGCCAGCAACAATTTTCTTTATTACTATTTCACCAGTGCCAGTGCTGCCAGACTAGTGCATTTATCAACAGTGTTGCTGATTTCCACCGCTCCAGTCTCAGTGTCACCAGATTATTGTAAGCCATTAACAGTTTTCCTAATTGCTACCGAACCAGTGACAATGTCAACAGACCAGTGCAGCCAGCAACAATGTTCCTGATCACTAGCCACACCAGTGACAGTGTTACCAGAACCAGTGCCACGCTCAACAATGTCCCTGATTGCTGCCCCATCAGTTTAGTGTCACCAGAGCCAGTGCAGCCAGCAACGGTGTTCCTGATCACCCCCACACCAGTGCAGTGTGACAGATCCTAGCCTGTTTATTGACCATGTTTTTTCCTGCTGTCTGGAATGATCCTTTGCTTGCCTGCAGATCTAATTTCTGCCTGCTATGGGAACTGGCCCATCTGTACGTCCCCTGACAGACACCAGTCTCGGCCATCCCCCTGTGGTCAACTGCAATTCTGGAACCACAGGAACTCTTTTGTTCACCCTTTGTTCAGCTTCTGTATCTTCTGGCTATAGCATTACTGGGGGCAGCCATATACCAGTAGGGTACACTTCTTTGGCTTATAGGAATGGGAACTGCTATAGGTGACTATACACTAAATTATGTTCCCTGACCATGCAGAATCGACTATTATGATACACTGTTTTTGATACTATGTTGGTTGATTTTTGTTATATACAGGATAAAATGTCCAGTACAAAATATGTCCATATATTGAAAAAGTCTCACGTATGTGGTTCTCCCTATACTCTGAGGAAGTAGCAGAATGTGTTTTAGGGTGTAACTATAAGTTTGTTCATGCTGTGTGTCAGAAATATCTTATTAAATTGACAACTTTTTAACCACCCCGGAAGATTTTACCCCCTTCCTGACCAGGCCCTATTTTGCGATTGGGCACTGCGTGAATTTAACGGACAATTGCGCGGTCGTGCGACGCTGTACCCAAATGAAATTGACGTCCTTCTTTTCCCACAAACAGAGCTTTCTTTTGGTGGTATTTGATCACCTGTGCGATTTTTACTTTTTGCGCTATAAACAAAAAAAGAGCGACACTTTGGAAAAAATAACAATATTTTTCACATTTTTTTTATATGAAATTCCCCCCAAAAAAATGTAAAAATCAAAATTTTTTAACATTTTAGGCCAATTTGTTTTCTGCTACCTATGTTTGGTAAAAAAAATCGCAATAAGCGCATTTTGATTGGTTTGCGCAAAAGTTATTGCGTTTACTAACTAACGGAAAGATTTCTGTAATTTTTGGTGTTTTTTATTTTTAACGAGTAATGGTGGCGATCTGCGATTTTTTTGCAGGACTGTGACATTGCGGTGGACAGATCGGACCCTTTTTGACACTTTCGGGGTTACCAGTGACATTACTACAGTAATCAGTGCTATACATATGCACTGTTACTGTAAAAATGACACTGGCCGGGAAGGGGTTAACTTTATTGGTGATGCAGGGGTTAAGTGTGTCCCTAGGGGCGTGCTTCTAACTGTAAAGGGGTGTGGCTAGTGATGTAAGCACAGAGACATACGATCCTACATAGCAGGATCGTATGATCTCTTTTCTTACATCAGGGAGAATGACAGGCGGCTTTGTTTACATTAGCCGCCTGCCTTTCTCCCTCTCCACGGGATGATCGCAAGTGGCCGGCGGACATCGGGTCCGCCGGTCACATGCGCGGACTTCTTAGGGAACGAGCGGGGGCGGTAGAGCGCCTCCGGCGGCGCGCGCTCGCCCCCTAGAGGCTCACAGGCTAGCGACGTAGTACTACGTCGCTTTGCCTGTACGGGGCTGACCGCCGCAGTAAATAGTCGTGCGGCGGTCGGCAAAGGTTAAAAAATGTGTTTTCATTTTCTTTCTGCATTTACAAAAACTTGTGGTAAAAAAATGAAATCTTCAAAAGACTTACCATGCCTCTTATAAAAATACCTTGGGGTGTTTACTCTCCAAAACATGGTCAATTTGTGGGTGTTTCTTCTGTCCTGGCACTCCACGGCCACCAAAATGTGAAAGGTAGTCAACATACTAGATGTGTAACTTGCAGGCTTGAAGAGGCTCCTTTGATTTTGGGCCCTTCTATGCATCTAGGCTGTGAAAACGTCTCACACTTGTGATATCCCCATAATTGGGAGGAGTAGCTAAATGTGTTTTGGGGCGTATGCCCATGCTGTGTGGTAGAAGTACCTTATTAATCTACAACTTTGTACAAAAAAGTACATTTTTATTTTCTTTCTGCATTTTCAAAAAGCCTGTGTCAGAAAAATGAAATTTTCAAAAGACTAACCATGCCTCTTAAAAAATACTGTGGTGTGTTTACGCTTCAAAATGTGTTCTGCCCTGGCACTTCAGGGCCTCAACAAATGTGATAGACAGTCAGGAAATCGGATGCATTATTTATGCCCCTTGAAAGCCTAAAGATGCTCCTTGGATTTTGGGCCCCTCTCTCCAAAATGTGTTCTGCCCTGGCACTTCAGGGCCTCAACAAATGTGATAGACAGTCAGGAAATCAGATGCATTATTTATGCCCGTTGAAAGCCTAAAGATGCTCCTTGGATTTTGGGCCCCTCTCTCCAAAATGTGTTCTGCTCTGGCACTTCAGGGCCTCAACAAATGTGATAGACAGTCAGGAAATCAGATGCATTATTTATGCCCGTTGAAAGCCTAAAGATGCTCCTTGGATTTTGGGCCCCTCTATGAAGTCAAAAAGTAACACACATGTAAGTATTCTCATACTCGGAAGGATTAGAAGAATGTAATGTGTCTTAGGGATAACCTCCTAAATCCATAACGTTGTGAAATAAAACCACATTTTATTTACTTTCTTTATTTTCCTAAAAATTTTGGCAAAAAATTACAAGTTCAAAAAACTCGTCATGCCTTTTAATAAATACCTTGGACTAGATACTACCAAAAAAGTGTCCCCATTTTGGGGGTGATTTTTTTACTGTCCTGGCATTTTCGGGCCTCAACAAATAAGATTAGTAGTTAGTACATCAGGGTTGATACATTTCAAATATATACTGTATATATGTACACTGACTTTTTTTTAACCAAAGAAATATAGCAGAACACATTTTGGCCTACATTTTCGAAGAAATATTATTTATTTGCAAATTTTTTCAACAGAAACCAAGAAAAAATGTTTTTTTTTTTAATGATTTTCTGTCTTTTATCCTTTATATAGTAAAGAATAAAAATACAGTAGTGATTAAATATCATCAAAAGGTCTGAAGAAAAAAAAGAAAACTCTATCTGTTTAAGAAAATAATATACAATTCATTTTTAATTGCAACATTTTATGACAGAAACTAAGAAAAAATGTTTTTTTTTATTTTTTTTTTTATTTTCTGTCTTTTATCCTTTATATAGTAAAGAATAAAAAAGATACAGTAGTGATTAAATATCACCAAAAGATCTGAAGAAAAAAAGAAAACTCTCTCTGTTTAAAAAAAAAAAAAAATATCCAATTAATTTGGGTACAATGTTGCCCGAGTGAGTAATTGTCATTCAAAGTGTTGGAAACTGAAAAGTGGACTGAACAGAAAGAGGGATTTACTATGCTGGTCATCAAGTGGTTCAAGCCTATTGTACCTCAACTCCCTTACACATTACGCATATATGTGACAGCATGGAAAGTGGATCTTACCACCCAGCTGCTGTATTTACACATTATTGTCAAAAGTATTGGGACGCCTGCCTTTACACGCACATGAACTTTAATGGCATCCCAGTCTTAGTCCATAGGGTTCAATATTGAGTTGGCCCACCCTTTGCAGCTATAACAGCTTCAACTCTTCTGGGAAGGCTGTCCACAAGGTTAAGAAGTGTGTCCATGGGAATGTTTGACCATTCTTCCAGAACTGCTAAATGAGGTCAAGCATAAAGACATGGATGAGCGAGTTTGGGGTGGAGGAATTTGACTGACCTGCACAGAGTCCTGACCTCAACCCGATAGAACACCTTTGGGGTGAATTCGAGCGGAAACTGCGGGCCAGGCCTTCTCGTCCTATATCAGTTCCTGACCTCACAGTAGCGCTTCTGGAAGAATGGTCAAACATTCCCATAGACACACTCCTAAACCTTGTGGACAGCCTTCCCAGAAGAGTTAAAGCTGTTATAGCTGCAAAGGGTGGGCCAACTCAATATTGAACCCTACGGACTAAGATTGGAATGCCATTAAACTTCATGTGTGTGTAAAGGCAGGCGTCCCAATACTTTTGACAATATAATGTATGTGTAACTCCAGAAAAAGACGATGCACTGCTCCAGGTGAATGTAATTTCCAAATGGACTCATTTTTGTTGTGGGTGCTGGCTTCTGTGGAGACTGGATACAAACTAGAAAATGGCCGAACACCAACGCTGGTCCAAAAGTATTTATTCAAGAAAGTGCAAAGAAACTTACACCAGGACACAGACAAATGATACAGGTTAACGCGTTTCACATAAAGATTGTTCTTTTTCTAAACCAGTCTTTGCACGTTTTGGAATAAATACTTTTGGACCGGCGTTGATGTGTAGCCATTTTCTATTATGTGTAATTCCACCAAAGAGCCAGCCCACTGCTTGTATCAGGAGTGAGGGCTCTTAAGAGGAATACCGGGGCAGGGTGCTGTGATGTTTTCAAGCTATGTATAGCACCCTGATGGCCCCTTCCACCAGCCATGTTTTGCGTGTGTTACATAGAGAAGAACAGATATGTAATGAAAATGGATGAGGGGGGACCAGAAAAGGTCAAAAGAAATCAGAATAAACTTCAACTTTTAAATGCTCATGGGCTTCCTGACCATTTCCTAATTATTTGTGGGATTCCTTGTAAGGAAAACAGTTTTCACTGATTAAGATAATGAGCCAGCCATGCAGTAAATGTAATAAACCCAGCCTGACCTTTTTAGTTTATATGCGGCCACTGAACTTTCAATGTCCCATCCGTTCTCTGAGGACTGTCACTTTTATTTGCAGTGAGTCAATCTATGAAATAATTGGAGGCTAATGAGGGCAAGCTACAGTACTCATAGTGAACCCATTAAGTACATCTTCATGATAAATAAAAATGAATAGCTACAGTATCTCACAAAAGTGAGTACACCCCTCACATTTTTGTAAATATTTTATTCTATCTTTTCATGTGACAACACTGAAGAAATAGTAGTGAGTATACAGCTTGTATAACAGTGTAAATTTACTGTCCCCTCAAAATAACTCAACACACAGCCATTTATGTCTAAACTGCTGGCAACAAAAGTGAGTACACCCCTAAGTGATAATGTCCAAATTGGGCCCAATTAGCCATTTTCCCTCCCCGGTGTCATGTGACTCTTTAGTGTTACAAGGTCTCAGGTGTGAATGGGGAGCAGGTGTGTTAAATTTGGTGTTATCGCTCTCACTCTCTCATACTGGTCACTGGAAGTTCAACGTGGCACCTCATGGCAAAGAACTCTCTGAGGATCTGAAAAAAGAGTTGTTGCTCTACATAAATATAAGAAGATTGCCAAGACCCTGAAACTGAGCTGCAGCACAGTGGCCAGAACCAAACAGTGGTTTAACAGGACAGGTTCCACTCAGAAAAGGCCTCGTCATGGTTGACCAAAGAAGTTGAGTGGACGTGCTCAGCATCATATCCAGAGGTTGTCTTTGGGAAATAGAGGTATGAGTGCTGCCAGCATTGCTGCAGAGGTTGAAGGGGTGGGGGGTGTCAGCCTGTCAGTGCTCAGACCATACACCGCACACTGCATCAAATTGGTCTGCATAGCGGTTGTCCCAGAAGGAAGCCTCTTCTAAAGATGATGCACAAGAAAGCCCTCAAACAGTTTGCTGAAGACCAGCAGACTAAGGACATGGATTACTGGAACCATGTCCTGTGGTCTGACAAGAACAAGATAAACTTATTTGGTTTTGATGGTGTCAAGCGTGTGGTGGCAACCAGGTGAGGAGTACAAAGACAAGTGTGTCTTGCCTACAGTCAAGCATGGTGGTGGGAATGTCATGGTCTGGGGCTGCATGAGTGCTGCTGGCACTGGAGAGCTACAGTTCATTGAGGGAACCATGAATGCCAACATGTACTGTGACATACTGAAGTAGAGCATGATCCCCTCCATTTGGAGACTGGGCCGCAAGGCAGTATTCCAACAAGATAACCACCCCAAACACACCTCCAAAATGACCACTGCCTTGCTAAAGAAGCTAAAGGTAAAGGTGATGGACTGGCCAAGCATGTCTCCAGACCTAAACCCTATTCAGCCTCTGTGGGGCATCCTAAAACTGAAGGTGGAGGAGCGTAAGGTCTCTAACTTCCACCAACTCCGTGATGTCGTCATGGAGGAGTGGAAGAGGACTCCAGCGGCAGCCTGTAAAGCTCTGGTGAACTCCATTGCAGTGCTGGAAAATAGATAAATAAGGATGCCTGTGGTATTTAAAATATCTATAGTACCAGCATCCCGAATGGATATGAAATTTTGGGGGTTCAGGGATACACAAGACCAACCTCCCAAGTGGTCAATGGGGGGGGGGGGGGCAACAAAAGAGGGGGAGGAATAATGGGAGGGAAGTGTATGTGGGACTTTCAAGGTACCGTACTCAACAATAGACACTAGTAAAATCTACAATTTTTATTTAGAGAAACAGAATATTAAAATCACATGACAATGATGTGGATATGATCAGTGTTAACATGTGCTCTGAATAATGTAATACATATACAGTATGAGTTTTACAATCCTGTGGTGGATTTTCAAACTTCAAAAATGCGCAACCTCAACATGTTTATACCCACTTCTTCAGGAGGATGTTATACACATTAATACTTGCATCTAGTGACAACGATATAATAATTAGTGGTAATGTAAACAACAAAAATATGGCATAGATAATACAAAACAGATATGGGAGGAGCCATCTTACTCAGTATTCAGAGCCCAGGTAGATCACAGATCAGTGGACCCAGCCATCATGTGCCTCTCACCGGTGGACATGGGAGACACTATATAAAGATTGATTATAGAAGGTATGCATATTTTGTCATCTAGTGTGCAATTTGAAGAAATTTGAAGAAATTATCACCCCCATCCCATAGTTAAAGGGATAAGAAAAAGAAAAGAAAAGAAAAGGTGAGGGGGGAAGGAAAATGAAAAAGGGGAGGAGAGGAGGGGGGGGGGGGAACGGGGGAAGGAAGGAAAAGGGGAAGGAGGGGATAACAGGGAAGGCAAGAAAAGAGATAAAAACAAAAAGAAGGAAAATATGGGGCAAGAAAAAGAAGGATGAAGGTATTAAATTGTGACCTGAATAAGTAAAGAAGTAAGGAGAAGCCACCGATCACCCAGCGAGAAAGCACCATGGTGTTATAAAGGTCATGTTTGTATATGTCTATGAATAGACAGAAAACATACCCCAAACAGCCCGAAAGGAGCCAACCACTGATGAGATAGGTGAATAAAACCAATCCAAACCAAATTCCAACCTGGACAAGGGCCCGAGAACGAGGGATTGTGCCGGAGCACCGTGTGGGTGGTATAATGCTGATAATAATGGTTGTTGTGCCCCACTTGATGGTAGGGATTCAAGAGACGATTGGATTTAAACTCAGACCTGCTTCCCTAAGCCAGGGGGAACTGTCTTATCTACAGTATATATAATACACTCTTCAAATGTGCTTTAAAATGCATGGTTTTCCCTTTTATGAACAAGAAAATAATGACGTTATGATGTTGGGCCGGTATAATAGTGCTATGGGAATGGTATAAAAATAATTTCCAGGGCTGGATTTTATTACCAGTCTGGCCCTGCGTGCTTGTATGAATGCCTGACAATGTCGGAGCATGCTCCTAATGAGACAACGGATGGTCATCCCAAAACCTAATGGCAGTCAGGGTGCCAGTTAGGGATGATCGAACGGTTCGGGTCAACCATCGGTTCGACCCGAACATTGGCTGTTCGAAGTTCGGCCGAATTCCGAACTTTGTGCTGAAAAAGTTCGGAATTCGGCAACCAGTACCGACCAAAATGCAATGGTACAGGAAATGGGCTTTAAAAGCCCATGATTGGACCAGAACCATCAGTAAAAGCCAATTGATGGGGCAGGAGAATGCTAGGAATGTGATTGGAGTGACTAGGGGGTCCATAGGCCAATCATTAGTGAATACGCCCCCCAGTATATAAGATAGCCCACTCCAAATTCCTAGCATTGTAATACAGGGCTGTGGAAGAGAGTGGAAGCAGTTCTGTGACTTCTGCTACAAAGTGTCATTTAGCAATTATTAGTGTGAGGAAAGGGATATCTAGTGTAGTTAAGGTGCTATTTTCCACTATAGTTAGTTTTAATAATCTAGTTTCTGTAGGGAAAGTGTTAAGTGTAAGGGGACCGTAGTGTAGTGTAGTGTATGGTTAACTGACTCTGACTGCTATGGCAGGGTGACAAAACCCTTCCATTTCAGGGTGACCGCTATAGAGAAAAGATAGTTTCTCTTAGGTCACTTACAGAACAGCGATATGGCTTCTCTCCTGTCTCCCTGCTTTTTGCTGCAGGGCTTTTTTGAGGACATGTTTGGAGTCAGGCATGACATCTGAACTTCTGTGTAAGGGTATATATACATACACCCATGTATGTATATATACACATACACATATATAGGTGTGAAAGTAGCAGAACACTATGCTTGCGCTAATGAAATAATTAACAGGCATATGTCTCTGCTCCTATCACACCTATATGTGTGTATGTGTATAAATACATATAAGTGTGTGTGTATATATACCCCTACACAGAAGTTCAGATGTTTTGCCTGCCTCCAAAGACCAGAAAAAAAATGCCCAAAAAAAAGCCAGCTGCAAAAACACACCTGGGCGTTTTTGTAGCTGGCGTTTTTTTGGACATTTTTTGGGCGTCTTTGGAGGCAGGCATAACATCTGAACTTCTGTGTAGGGGTATATATACATACACCCATGTATGTATATATACACATACACATATATAGGTGTGAAAGTAGCAGAAACCTATGGTTGCGCTAATGAAATAATTAACACCCATATGTCTCCGCTCCTATCACACCTATATGTGTGTATATGTATATGTATAAATACATATAAGTGTTTGTGTGTGTATATATACCCCTATACAGAAGTTCAGATGTTTTGCCTGCCTCCAAAGACCCACAAAAAATGCCCAAAAAAAACACCTGCAACAACACACCTGGGCATTTTTTTTTTTGGCGCAGGCATTTTTTTGGGCATTTTTTGTGGGTCTTTGGAGGCAGGCAAAACATCTGAAATTCTGTATAGGGGTATATATACACACACACTTATATGTATTTATACACATACACATATATAGGTGTGATAGGAGCGGAGACATATGCCTGTTAATTATTTCATTAGCGCAAGCATAGGTTTCTGCTACTTTCACACCTATATATGTGTATGTGTATAAATACATATAAGTGTGTGTGTATATATACCCCTATACAGAAGTTCAGATGTTTTGCCTGCCTCCAAAGACCCACAAAAAATGCCCCAAAAAAACACCTGCAACAACACACCTGGGCATTTTTTTTTTTGGCGCAGGCATTTTTTTGGGCATTGCCTGCCTCCAAAGACCCACAAAAAATGCCCAAAAAAATGCCTGCGTCAAAAAAAAAAAAAAATGCCCAGGTGTGTTGTTGCAGGCGTTTTTTTTGGGCATTTTTTGAGGGTCTTTAACGGCAGGCAAAACATCTGAACTTCTGTATAGGGGTATATATACACACACTGATATGTATTTATACACATACACATATATAGGTGTGATAGGAGAGAAGTCATATTGGTGTTAATTAGGTTTCTGCTATTTTCACACCTATATACTGTATGTGTATGTATATATACCCCTACACAGAAGTTCTGATGTTATGCCTGTCTCCAAAGTCCCCCAAAAAATGCCCAAAAAAACGCTTGCTACAAAACTGGGAATGTGTGAAAATAGCGGAGCCATATCCCTGTTCTACATTAATTCTAATACACACAACCTTTTTTTTCTGGTTCTGGACATGCTACAGAGCTGAAACTTCACAGGTACACTTTTTAGACCCCCCCAGACTAAATCCAAAGAAATCTCATTTTTTTTTTTTTTCAATAATTTTTTCAATAATTGGCTCTCTATCAAAAATGCCAATTTTTAAGAACTTTTTTTTGTGTGATTAATAGTCCCTGGGGCATGACCCAGAACCCTAGGCACTTTTTAGGGGCATTTATTGGGTTTTAGGGGCTTCAAAATGGTGTTTTTTGATTACCAAAGTTCGGATCCCATTGATTTTAATGGGGTTCTGAAATCCGGGCAGAACTTTCGGGAAGTTCGGTTGTTCTGGTCGAACCGAACTTTTTAAAAGTTTGATCATCCCTAGTGCCAGTATCTCTAGCCTGTAGAGTTCTGTGTGTCGGGCCATGAGTATGCTTCCCAAGGCCATCACTGACCCACCACCAACCAGTCATGCTGAACGATGTTACAGCATGACTGTGCCTTTGTATACAAAGCCAGATCAAAAAAGACATGGTTTGACCAGTTTGGTGTGGAGGAACTCAAGTGTACGTGGCCTCAGCAAAATTTATTTTAGGTGCATGGCCTACACACAGCCTGACTTCAAGCCTACTGTACACCATTGGAATGCTAAAGAAGAGCTAGGTTTTCTCATCCAACATCAGTACCTGACCTCAACCCTACTTCTCATCCAACACGGGTACTTGAGCTCAGCCCTACTGAACACTTTTGGGATGAAAGAAAGCTTTATTTGTTGGAAAAAAATTGACATAAATTTTATTTGGGTACAGCATCGCACGTACAATTGTCAATTGTCACTCCGGCTATAAGGTTGCTGATCGCCGCCATCGCTTGTATAAAAAAAAATAAAAAAATTTCATAAATTTATCCCATAGTTTGTAGACATTATAACGTTCACGTAAACAAATCAATATTCGCGTAACTGGATTTTTTTTTTTACCAAAAACATGCAGCAGAATACATATTGCCCTAAATTTATGAAGAAATTTGATTTTTTACATTTTTTTATTTGATATGTTTTATAGCAAAGTAAAGAAAATAGTTTTTTGCTAAATTGTCGGTTTTTTGTTTTTTTTTTTGATAGCGCAAAAAATAAAAAGCGCAGTGGTGATTAAATACCACCAAAAGAAAGCTTTATTTGTTAGAAATAATTTACATAAATTTTATTTGGGTACAGCGTCGCACGACCACACAATTGTCAGTTGTGAGTCCTGCTATAAGGTCACTGATAGCCACCATTACTAGTATAAAAGAATGTCATGAATATATCCTATAGTTTGTAGACGTTATAAAGTTCACGTAAACCAATCAATATTCGCTTAATGTTTTTCTTTTTTTTTTTTTACCAAAAACATGTAGCAGAATACTTATTGGCCTAAATTTATGAAGAAATTAGATTTTGTTTATTTAGATATGTGTTAAAGCAAGGTAAAGAATATATATTTTTTTTCAAAATTGTCGGTATTTTTTTGTTTATAGCGCAAAAAATAAAAATCACAGTGGTGATCAAATACTACCAAAAGAACGCTCTATTTGTTGGAAGAAATTGACAGAATTATTTGGGCACATCCGCACTATTGTCAGTTGTCAGTCCTGCTATAAGGTCGCTAAGCGCCACCATTACTAGTATAAAAAAATTAATAAAAAAAAAATGTCGTAAATATATCCAGAAATTTTATGTGGGTACAGTGTCGCATGATCGCACAATTGTCAGTTAAAATAACGCAGTGCCGTATTGCAAAAAATGTCCTTCTAACAGACAGGTACACTTTATTCCCTGTCATTTCTGATATCTTCTCCCTCTTGGTGAATTTCTCTGCAGAGATCAGATGTCTGAGCGTCTTCCAGTTTATTGGCACCATCTCATTATCATTCTCTTTAATTATATACAGCAGGGTGTCTAATGAATATTTGCAGAAACTCATATTTCATTAGCAGCGTCAAGCGATAAATCTCAAAGAGAAAAAAAGAAAAAAAAATTTCACACCTACGCTGGCATTTTTTTTTTCTCAGGTTTGCTCAGCGTCTTGAGGAAGTATGTTGCGTATTTTTCTACCCCAAAGGGTCTATTTTCAGGAATATATTCACTTGTGTTAAAAAAAAAAAAAAAATGCACCAAATTTAATTAGTACAACTGTTAGGCTGTCTGTACATCAAACATCTGCAACTACAGGCTGCTGAATTCAGAAGGTTAATTAATGAAGCGTGAAGGCATTAATATCCTTAGTAATAGAGATAAAAGAAAAAAAAATATCATCATTTAAAGTGAGACTCCAATAAAAAAAAAATAAAAAAAACTACATGCAGTATATTACCAAAAGTATTGGGACTCCTGCCTTTACACACATGAACTTTAATGGCATTCCAGTCTTAGTCTGTAGGGTTCAATATTGAGCTGGCCCACCCTTTGCAGCTATAACAGCTTCAACTCTTCTGGGAAGGCTGTCCACAAGGTTTAGGAGTGTGTCTATGGAAATGTTTGACTATTCTTCCAGGAGGGCATTTGTGAGGTCAGGCACTAATATTGGACGTGAAGACCTGGCTCGCAGTCTCCGCTCTAATTCATCCCAGAGGTGTTCTATCAGGTTGAGGTCAGGACTCCTCCACCGCAAACCCACTTGTCCATGTCTTTATGGACCTTGCTTTGTGCACTGGTGTGCAGCCATGTTGGAACAGGAAGGTGGGAAGGTGTTCTATTGGGTTGAGGCCAGTCAAGTTCCTCCACCCCAAACTCACTCATCCACATCTTTATGGACCTTGCTTTGTGCACTGGTGTGCAGTCATGTTGGAACAGGAAGGGGCCATCTCCAAACTGTTCCCACAAAGTTGGGAGCATGAAATTGTCCAAAATGTCTTGGTATGCTGACGCCCTAAGAGTTCCCATCACTGGAACTAAGGGGCCAAACCCAACCCCTTAAAAACAACCCCACACCATAATTCCCCTACCACCAAATGATTTGGACCAGTGCACAAAGCAAGGTTCATAAAGACATGGATGAGTGAGTTTGGGGTGGAGAATCTTGATTGGGCTGACCTCAACCCAATAGAACACCTTTGGGATGCATTCGAGCAGAGACTGAGAGCCAGGCTTTCTCACCAACATCAGTGTCTGACCTCAAAAAAATGCTCTTCTGGAAGAATAGTCAAACATTCCCATAGACACACTCCTAAACCTTGTGGACAGCCTTCCCAGAAGAGTTGAAGCTGGTATAGCTGTAAAGGGTGGGCCAACTCAATATTGAAAACTACAGAATAAGACTGGGAAGCCATTATGCGTGTAAAGGCAGGTGTCCCAATACTTTTGGTAATATAGTGTATGTAGTAGACATTTTTTTTTTTTTTAATTGGAGTCTCACTTTAAACAATGATATTTTTTTTCTTTTATCTCTATTACTAAGGATATTAACCACTTTACCACCGGAGGATTTTGCTGTCTTATGTCCAGGCCACTTTTTGCGATTCGGCGCTGTGCGACTTTAACTGATAATTGTGCGGTCGTGCGACGCCGTACCCAAATGAAATTGACGTCCTTTTTTTCCCACAAACAGAGCTTTCTTTTGGTGGTATTTGATCACCTGTGCAATTTTTACTTTTTGCGCTATAAACAAAAAAAGAGCGTAAATTTTGAAAAAATAACAATATTTTTAAAATTTTTTATATGAAATTCCCCCCCCCCCCCCCCAAAAAAAAATGTAAAAATCAAAAATTTTTTCAATTTTTGGCCAATTTGTTTTCTGTTACCTATGTTTGGTAAAAAAAAATCACAATATCGTATTTTGATTGGTTTGCGCAAAAGTTATTGCGTTTACTAACTAAGGGAAAGATTTCTGTCATTTTTGGTGGTTTTTTTTTAACGAGTAATGGCGGCGATCTGCGATTTTTTTTTGTGGGACTGCGACATTGCGGCGGACAGATCGGACCCTTGACTGACATTTTTGACACTTTTGGGGGTACCAGTGACATTACTACAGTAATCAGTGCTATACATATTCACTGTTACTGTAAAAATGACACTGGCAGGGAAGGGGTTAATTTTAATTGGAGAAGGAGGGGTTAATGTATGCCTGGTGCTTACTGACGTGTGTGGGGGGAGGTGACTGAGTGACACAGGGACAGATCGCATGTTCAGCTATGCTGAACCCTGCAATCTGTCACTGTCTGTCACTTAGGAGATCCGCCCGCTCTGTTTACACAAGCGGGAGGATCTCCAAAATCGATTCCCCGACGATCGGGGAAGAGCAGCGGCGATCGCCGCTCCTCCCCTGGCCCGACTTCCGCTGTGACTGAAAACAGCGGGAGCGAGCCTCCGGCGGCGCGCGAGCGCCACCTACAGGGAGAGGAGTCC
Source organism: Pelophylax lessonae (assembly GCF_965119305.1). Lineage (NCBI taxonomy): Eukaryota > Metazoa > Chordata > Amphibia > Anura > Ranidae > Pelophylax > Pelophylax lessonae. The sequence continues at coordinate 58,853,025 of NC_138770.1, read as the reverse complement.
AACGACGTAGGTCTACGTCGCTGGACGATAACGAACCACTTTGCCGCAGTACAGTCAACGTGACTGGTCGGCAAGTGGTTAATGCTTTATGATTAATGATTTTTGACAAACTAATGATAGATTAAGTACCCAAAGTCTCGGTCCACTCCTGTGCTGCTACGGTCTGCCTGCAAGAAACGCAGGAAAATAAGTCTCCGAACCTTTTGTGAGATTACGTCACACCAAACCGGTTTGGCTCGTGCGAAAAACCTGCCGCGGTTGCCGATGTATGGGGGCGTCATTAAGAATCAATAGGGACCCCCCCCCCCACGTCTGCTAAAGTGCAGCGCATTTCTCCACACGGCAGCAAAATGTGCAATTCTGCGCATGTTCCCAACATGCAGAGATGTGAACCCAACCCAAGGCCCCATTCATGCCAGAGTCCTTTGTGAGCGCACGTAAAATTATGCATTTTTTTAACACATGCATGAAAAAAAAAAAAAAAGTGTAGTGCTTGCGATGCCATTCACTGGCAATGGCACCAAAATGGGGCAAGCAGACGCACTTTTTTTTCCATGCTGGAAAATGCGCAACAAACGCATCAGTTAACCACTTAAGGACAGCCCGCCGCAGTTTTACTGCGGCAGGCAGCCCCTCCTGCATGAACGGACGTAGCCCTACGTCGGTCGCGCATGCTACTAGGGGGGCGGCGTGCTCCCACCGCCACTCGGCAGCGGGGACTCCGATGCACGAGGCCACCCGCAATCGCTCCCCGCTGAGAGAGAAGAACGATCAGCTGTTGTAAACACAGCTGACCGTTCTCTCTGGAATGATCACAGAGTTCCTGTGATCCTTCTATATAGGATCAAAGGTCTCTATGGTCATTTCACAAGTCCCTCCCCCATACAGTTAGAAAACACACCCTAGGGTTACATTTAACCCCTTGATCACCCACTGTGTTAACCCCTTCCCTGCCAGTGGCATTACAGTAACAGTGCATATTTTTAGCACTGATTACTGTAGTAATGTCACTGGTCCCCCCCCCCCCCAAAAGTGTCAAAAATGTCAGTTAGTGGTCCGATCTGTCGGCCGCAATGTCGCAGTCCAGCTAAAAATCGCAGATTGCCGCCATTACTAGTAAAAAAAACAATAAAAATGACATAAATCTTTCCCGTAGTTTGTAGACGCAATGACTTTTGAGCAAACTAATACGCTTATTGCGATTTTTTTTACCAAAAATATGTAGCAGAAAACAAATTGGCCTAAAATGATTAAAAAAAAAATAGATTTTTAAATTTTCTTCTTGGGAATGTTCTATAGCAGAATGTAAAAAAATATTGTTTTTTTCTTTTTTTTCAGAATTGTCGATTTTTTGTTTATAGGGCAAAAAATTAAAATCGCACAGGTGATCAAATACCAGAAAAAGAAAGCTCTATTTGTGGGGAAAAAAAAGGACATCAATTTTATTAAGGTACAGCATCGCACGACCGCGCAATTGTCCGCTAAATTAACGCAGTGCCGAATCGCAAAAAATGGCCTGGTCATTAAGGGGGTAAAACCTTCCGTTCCAGAACTGGTTATGGCTGTTTTTCTACACCCCCCCCCCCCCTTGCCTACCTATCAGCCCAGATAATTGGAATTTTAATTTGACAGATTCAGCTCCCATTGGTTTTAGTGGGGTCCGGTTCAGCATCAGAACTTCTTTGAAGTTCGCCGAACTTCAAAGTCCATTGAAATACTGTGGCCACATGCGAGTGAAAGAAATAATACATGGATAGGCATCTCCAGTTTTATGACATTATTCCCCTCGAAGTTGATAAGATTGGAATATTGATCATTGTCTGATGTGACAGATGCCCATGAATGACCCATTATTCAAAGTGACATCTCAGGAGGCATTGCAAGCTGTATATCCCAGCCATGGGCAAAGCCACAGGTCTTTGAGACAGAGCGCACCTCCGAGCCTCCCGGAATACAGGTGTCTTCCCGGGACTAGCTGTGGTTTGTAGTTCATCATACTCAAATGTGAAAATTATCAAGCAGTAAACATTGATTGTTGCCATGGAAACTGTTTCGCTTTTACCTCGCGGGTATCTCGCGTTTCTGGAACTTGATTATGCCTAGTTTAGCCTAATATTGCCACTGATGAGAATTTTTGTTGTTGCGCTTTTTTAATATTTATGAGCAAAGTTAAAGGGCATTCTCAAACACAATGTAAAACCATTCAGCCAACTGCCAGTCCAGTAAATATTGCAAATGTGCTAAAGGAAGAAAGACTAGTTTGCCTTAAAGCCAAACATCAGTTTTTACCACTTAAGCCCCAGAAGATTTTACCCCCTTCCTGACCAGGGCCTATTTTGCGATTTGGCACTGCGTGAATTTAACGGGCAATTGCGCGGTCGTGCGACGCTGTACCTGGCGTCCTTTTTTTCCCACAAACAGAGCTTTCTTTTGGTGGTATTTGATCACCTGTGCGATTTTTCGATCATGCGCTATAAGCAAAAAAAGAGCGGCAATTTTGCAAAAATAACAATATTTTTCACATTTTTTTATATGAAATTCCAAAAAAAAAAAAAAAATGTAAAAATCAAAAATTTTTAACATTTTAGGCCAATTTTTTTTCTTTACCATATGTTTGGTAAAAAAAATTGCAAAAAGCGTATTTTGATTGGTTTGCTCAAAAATTTTTGCGTTTACTAACAAAGGGAAAGATTTTTGTTGTTTTTTTTTTTTTTAACGCGTAATGGCGGCGATCTGCGATTTTTTTTGCGGGACTGCGACATTGGGGCGGACAGATTGGACCCTTAACTGACATTTTTGACACTTTTGGGGCTACCAGTGACATTTCTACAGTAATCAGTGCTATACATATGCACTGTTACTGTAAAAATGACACTGGCAGTGAAGGAGTTAACTGTACTGGAGAGGGAGGGGTTAAGTGTGTCCTAGGGGCGTGATTCTAACTGTGATTGGCTGTGGCTTGATGTGTAAGAACAGTGATCAACGGTCCTACATAGTAGAACCGTTTGATCACCATTCTTACACAGGGGAGACTGACAGGCGGCTTTGTTTACATTAGCCGCCTGCCTTTCTCCCGCTGTCACGGACGATCGCGAGTGACCGGCGGACATGGGGTCCACCGGGCACACGCGCGGGGGGGGGGGGGGGGTCCGTGACCGAGTGGGAGCGGGAGCGCGCATCTCCCAAAACCCTTACAGGCTAGCGACGTACCCCTACGTCGCTTTGCCTGTGAGGGGCTGACTGCCGACGCAAATAGTTGTGCGGCAGTCGGCAAGTGGTTAACTTGTACTTTAGAAGAAATAATATATGTTCCGTCATTGGCTTGACTAAACACAGGGCTGTCTTACCAAATGGGCATGCTGGGCAGTTGCCCGGGGGCCCCACCTGCCCAGGGGGCCCCACCTGCCCAGTGACCCAGCCCCAGCCAAGCATTAGTCCCGACTCCAGTATGCATCCTGCCGCCGAACTTAGTAGGTGGCAAGCTCGTGTCGGCCCTGCGCTGCTGTCAGGCCACTAGGGCCGTGGAGGGGAACCCACAACTGCAGGAATGCCTGTCCGCCTCCACGGGAACAGGCGCACACAGGACAGTTGAGTCTGACTCCCGTCCGTGTGTGTGTTCACCGGACCCAGCCCCCCAACTAGGAAGCTGTCATGAGCCTGGCACTGCTGTACCAATAAATACTGTATAGCCTTATCGATATTTTGAATTTTTATTCTCGTGGGTAATTGTGGAGACAGGGCCCCAGTGCACTGCATTGCCCGGGGGCCTATAATGCTGTTGAGATGGCACTGCCTAAACACCAAAACAGAGACTGCTGTCTGCAGGTTCCAATAGGGGCAGAAGTGCCAAAGGGCAATACGGTAGGGCACCGATGCTTGAAACACAGAAATTTGGTTGTTAAAGTAATACACCACTTTATGATCTATGTAAGGCCTTAGTACACAGAATTTGCTTTTGGCAGAACTACTTAGCGCTCTGTGCAAGTCAATGGGAATGCAAAAGCAGCTTGAAGCATGTTGTTGCCGCTTAGAAGATGGTCTGCTGCAGAGAAGGAGATCATCTGCAGGTCTCAAGAAGGGCAACTAAAGTTTAAAAGGAGATCAACTGTAGATCTGAGGGAGGCCATTCGGAGTTTAAAAGAAGGTCAACTGAAGATCTGAAAGAGGCAAAATGGAGATCAGAAGCAGGTCAACTGCGGATCTACAGGAGGGCAACTGGAGACCAGAAGGAGGTCAACTGCACGTCAAAAGGACGTCAACTGCACGTCAAAAGGATGTCAACTGCAGATCTAAAGAAAAACAACTACAGATCAGAAGGAGGTCTACTGCAGATCAGAAGAAGGTCAAGTGCAGATCAGAAGAAGGTCAACTGCAAATCAGAAGAAGGTCAACTGCAGATCTACAGGAGGGCAACTGGAGACCAGAAGGAGGTCAACTGCACGTCAAAAGGACGTCAACTGCAGATCTAAAGAAAAACAACTACAGGTCAGAAGGAGGTCTACTGCAGATCAGAAGAAGGTCAAGTGCAGATCAGAAGGAGACCAATAGCAGATCTGAAGAAGGCCAACTGCAGATCAAAAGAAGGCCAACTGCAAATCAGAAGAAGGCCAACTGCAGATCAGAAGAAGGTCAACCTCAGATCAGAAGGAAGTCAACAGCAAATCTAAAGAGGGACAACTGAAGATCAGAAGGAGCTCAACTGCAGATCTGAAGGAGGCCAACTAGAGATCAGAAAGTGGTCAACTACAGATAAGAGGGAGGCCAACTGGAGACCAGAAAGTGGTCAACTGCAGATCTAAAGGAGGTCAATTGCAGATCTAAAAAAGGACAACTGAAGATCAGAAGGAGGTCAACTGCAGATCTGAAGGAGGCCAACTAGAGATTAGAAAGCGGTCAACTACAGATAAGAGGGAGGCCAACTGGAGACCAGACAGTGGTCAACTGCAGATCTAAAGGAGGTCAATTGCAGATCTAAAGAAGGACAACTGAAGATCAGAAGGAGGTCAACTGCAGATCTGAAGGAGGTAAACTAGAGATTAGAAAGTGGTCAACTAGAGATTAGAAAGACTGTGGTCAACTGCAGATCTGAAGGATGCCAACTGCAGGTCAGAAGAAGGTCTACTGTACCTTGGAAGGAGACCTACTGCAGATTAGGAGGGAAATTGCAGGTAAGGCCATCTACTGCATATCAGAAGGAGGTCAACTGCATATCAGAAGGAGGTCAACTACAGGCCAGAAAGAGGTCAAATGTAGATCTGAATGTAGATCTGAAGGAGGACAACTGAAGATCAGAAGGAGGTCATCTGCAAATCGGAAGCCAACTGGAGATCAGAAGGAGATCAACTGCAGGTCAGAATAAGTTACACTACAGATAAGAAGGAGGTCCATTGCAGGTCAGAGGTAGGTGTATTGCAGATCTGAAGGAGGCCAACTGGAGATCAGAAGGAGGGAACCTGCAGATCTGAAAGAGGCCAACTGGAGACCAGTAGGTGGTCAACTGCAAATCAGAAGGAAGTTTACTACAGATCAGAAGGAGGTCTAATGCAGGTCAAATGCCCCTGTCAACTTTTTCAAACTGATGTCACATGTAAGCAGAATGTTTTTGGAAGCAGTATTTGTCTATTGACTCCTAGCTTTAAATGTTATAAGTACAAAAGCTTATAGAAGGTGATTGTATTTCTGATTGATGGAAAAAAAGGGTGGCCATTAACTGTAGAGGGAATAGTTGCCCCTTTCTGTCAAAAGCCCATGGACACAAGCCTTCTATGCCCAATGGGGAATTTGGTGCTAACATCCACGTTACTGATTATTCAGAACAATTCTTCTTTCCTTGATATCGGGTATATCCAGATAAAAGCTCCCTTCTCTTCCTGCAACCACAGAGAACTGACAGCACTTAAAACAACATAACAACCCGATCAGCTACTTTTTAGTTTATTTTTCATTTTACAGATCAAAGGACAAATGCATTAGAATAAAACAATCTGCATAATTTTTTCAGTACCCGAGTACAAATAGGAATAAAAAAAAAAAATGAACAGCCATTAGCACGTCAAATGGTTGCCATCCACGCAAAAACAAGAGAAATGTTCTTGAGCTACCACATAAATATCTGCACAGATTCCCCCGTATTTCATAAAAATGCACAAAGATTTAAAGCTGAAGTTTAACCTGCCTATATTTTTCCTTCTCTGATTTCTCCTCTCCCTCATCGACCTAAAACATTTTACGTTTTCATTACATTGCTTATTTGAGATCCAGTGATGTCCTCACTTGGTCTCTGTGCTTCTCTTTGCAATGCAGGCAAATCATGGCTGGTCTTTTGGCTGGTCCAATGACATCACACAGGCCTTTACTTTTTTTTCTTTCTCTGGCACCATTAATCGGCAGCCCTTATCAAGGAACTGAATGGCGCTCATGTTTTGCCATGTGTCGGTAATAAATTCCAGGTCCAGGCTGTGTAATGATGTTTCCATCAGGGGGGGTGGATTCATGACAGCCTGGGCTCAGAAGAACATGCCTCCCAACTTTTGAACTTGAGAATGAGGGACTTTTCAGGGAGACGGTGACCTGCGGTGAGCAACGCGCTGCGGCAAAAATTGGGTGTGGCCAAATATAATAGTGGGAGGGACCATTGTTAAACAACTGCCCACTGACCACGACCCATTCGAGTGAATGGGGACGCTCTGCAAAGCACTGCTTCTTCTAATCGTACCACACCAAATAGTTCTGCAGTACCATGTGGTGTGATGGCCACCAACAAGCTCCCAATAACAAATGATGGCACCCATGTGTAGCACCCTCCTAGATAAGTGCTAGGCAGGGAGAATAGATTGCTCTGCCTGCTTAACAGCAGGTAAATCATAGTCTGCTCCATCTGCTTATCAGGGGAGCCTGATCACTAGTTAGGCCTGTTACATTTGTTCACGCTGTGATTCATCTGGGCTGAGGGAGTGTCCCCAATGTATCCAATAGGGGAGCCTGTTGGACAGTGGACGAAACTCAGCCAGTGACACACGGGCTTTTGTAGCTATCCCACTGGGTTGGCACAAATAGTGGTGCATCCTGGGATATTTTATAAAAGCCAATGGCGCATGTGACAGGGTGTCTTTGGGCGGGAAGCCAGATCCCAGGAGGAGGGTGAAGGTTGGTGTCTCCTCATGTCTGTTGTGAAAGATGGTCACAGACGGTCGGCCAAGTGAGCCAAGAGTTTGGTGCTGAACCAAGGGATCCAGGAAGCTGACAAGTGGAGTTGAAGGCTGAGCAACCTTGGGAAAAACAGTGTCCGAGAGTACCGGGAAGATTGCCAGGGGTCTGCCCAGGAAGGGGACCACTCCAGAGGAGAGTCAGTGGACAGGTGTCAGTGCAAGGGGGTGCCAAGTTAGAACCCTGAAGAATAACTCAAACAGGATCACATTATCTATCTTCACTTCTGTGGCAAGGTGAAGCAGCGGCCTTGCCGCACACTACAGCTAGTTGTCCTCAAGATTGTGCATAGTTCATAGTTGGAGTATCCCACTCATCCCTTCTCCTATCCAAGTGCCAAATAAAAACACAAAAACGAACATCCCCTGGATTGATTATTGACTGAGCCAAGGACTTCCAATGCTATTTGTCTGCTATCAGTTGCTAAGGGTAACCCAGGGGAATACAAAAAGGGCAATTCTCAGCAGTCCTTTAGGGGGCAGTGCTACACATGTTTGGCTCACATGGTTACATGCAGTGCAGGAAATGCGCATGGAACACTCCTTTCCTGAACTGTGTTCCACAGTGAACCAACCCTTAGGGAGAGAGAGAGAAGATTCACTATGGTATATAAAAGAAAGAAGGGAGGGATCACTATGCTACATGGAAGGCAGGAAGAAAGGATCACTATGGTACATGGAAGGATCACTATATTATGTGGAAGGAAGGATTAGATGGAAGGAAGAGAGGGGAGAGCTCAGCCCCAGGCTGTGTTCACTCACCCGAGGCTGGCTGGTCTCCAGAGGCTCTGGCAGTGACATCAGGAGCACTGCTTGAAAATTCCTGCCCACACAACACCTTCACAGGCACAGCATTGACTGCATGCCGGGGGTTGTGGGTGGACAAAGGGAGACATGGGGAGGAGGTGGAGCAGACCTACCCTCCATCCTCTTCCAATTTGTACAGGATTTAGAGCGGTGAGGGGAGGTGGGGGAACTGTGCTGCCTGGGCACTGAGCGTGTCAGTTTAGGCCTTGCCAGTTGCACGCACCTGGCAGGTGGATTAGTGGAGTCAAGTGTTCCGGCACTGGGCTCTGCTGCGGGATTCAGCCCAGATTTATGGGACACCGGGATTTTTTTTAATCTCGGGACGGTCCCGGCGAATCCGGGACGGTTGGAAGGTATGAAAGGTATGGAAGAAGTAAGCTGAGTGATGCTAGCTGGCATTTAACTGGAAGACTTGAGACATCTAAAGGTGCAAAGGAATTACTGTGGGGGGAGCACCAGATTGAAGGTACATATTGCAGCAAAGGCTCTTTTTTTATTCTTTGATATTTTTTGGTAATTTTAAAATGATTCAGCTACTAATTGGAATTTGCTTAACTGGAGTTTAGCTTTTTTTTTTTTTTTTTTTTAATATGTTATTTATTTAAAGCTATTTTAATATGGGTATAAGAAGGTCACATTTGAGATAAAGGAGATTACAATGAATAAGAGAACCCAGTGATAGAACATTAGCATTAAAGAGGGATGAAAGAACAAATTTGGTTCTTTCAGTGGGAGCAAGGCAGTTTTTTTGACAGACTGGAGGATATGGGATTATTGAGTAAGGAAGGGAGGCACAGGAGGTAGAAAGAAAAAGAAGGGGGGAGGGAAGGGGTTATTGGGCGAGGAAGGTAAGGTGACAGGCTGGGCAGGTTAGTTTAGGGTAGAGAGGGTTAAAAGAGGGATGCAGAGGCATAACTAGAGCCTTCAGGGCCATGAAGGGCCCTCTGACCATCAGGACCCTTTCCTTTAAGTCCCGGGACCCTTCCCTCTAAGCCCGGGGGCCCTTCCCGCTGATCCCAGTGCCTTTTACTCCCATTGTGGGGCCCACAGTCCCCCAGGGGGACCCTTTCACATGTTCTGCAGTGGGCCCCCTTCCTGCCATATTGGGGCCCCCAATTGAACAATGGCCTCTTATATCTGAATTATTTGTTCCTCTTTTTGGTAATTTAATTTATTCAAACCAAGGTGTGCATGCCCACACACCAAAAGACCTAGGGACAATGCCTAAAGATTATTAGGACTTTGTTGGATTGATTTGCTGGGTGTGTGTTTTCACTTATAGGGAAGGATCTATTCAAAACATTCCTCTTAGTTTCCTTTTTGATAGGACCCCCTTCTGTTTTCCCTCTATAAGGATTTGTCTCAGTTCCTGTAAATATTTTGAGGTAGGATTTCTTTCTAGAAAGACTAAACTAGGAGAAGGGGGGGAGGGCTCAGAAGTAGAGTCAGTTCGGAGGGAAGCAAAGGACTGAAGGCAGTTGTAGGGTCAGCAGCGACAGTAGGTCCACAATGTCAATCGGTAGGTCTGTGCGGGAGAACCTCAGACCAATCAGGAATAAACATAACCACCAATCATGTTTAACTTCTGTAAAGCTAAGAGGGGTTTATGCTAATGCCAGGAGCCTAGCTAATAAAATGGTTGAGTTGGAAATGTTAGTACATGAGGAGGACATAGACCTTGTGGGAATAGCGGAGACTTGGTTCGACCCCTCACATGACTGGCTGGCAAATATTCAAGGGTATTCGGTGTACCGGAAGGACAGGGTAGGAAAAAGAGGGGGAGGGGTATGTCTCTACGTCAAGAACAATGTAAGGGTGATAGAGAGGAGTGACATTACGGAAGGGATGAGTATGGAGTTAGAATCCGTGTGGGTAGAACTCCTTAGGGAAGGAGAAAAGGGAAAAGTAATTGTGGGGGTTTGCTATAGGCCACCTAAACAAGGGGAGGAGGTAGAGCTGGAATTTTTAGCACTGTTGGGTAAAGTGGCAAAGCTAGGATCAGTCATCATATTGGGGGACTTCAATTATCCCGACATTGACTGGGGAGAGGGGACTACACACTCACAGAAGGCCCGTCTATTCATGGAAACCTTACAGGATAATTACATGTCACAGCTGGTGGATTCTCCTACTAGAGAAAACGCAATCCTGGATCTATTGATCACTAATAACCCAGACATAATCTCAGAGGTAGGAGTCCAGGACAACCTGGGCTCTAGCGATCCCAGGATGATCACATTTAGCGTAAATAACAATATAGCAAGGCAAGTGGGGAACATAAGAACCCTCAACTTCAGAAGGGCAAACTTTCCCAAATTGTGCTCATTGATGGAAAGGGTAAACTGGGACCAAACCCTGGGATCCCTGACCACAGAGGAAAAATGGGAATGCTTTAGGAACATATTAAGCAAAGGCATCTTGCAGTCCATTCCTATGGGAAATAAATTTAGAAGTGACAAAGCCAAACCTGGCTGGCTAAACCGTAGCGTTAAAAAACTTATTAGGGGAAAAAAATTGGCCTTCAGGAAATATAAATCAGAAGGCACAGTATTGGCTTTCGACCAATACAAGGAGGCAAATAAGAAGTGTAAACACGAAATCAAGATGGCTAAAATAGACTTTGAGAGACAAATAGCGGAGGATAGTAAAAAAAAAACAAAGAAATTCTTTAAGTATATCAACAGCAAAAAAACTAGGGCAGAGCATATTGCACACATACAGTGGGTACGGAAAGTATTCAGACCCCCTTAAATTTTTCACTCTTTGTTATATTGCAGCCATTTGCTAAAATCATTTAAGTTCATTCTTCTTCCTCATGAATGTACACATAGCACCCCATACTGACAGAAAAACACAGAATTGTTGACATTGTTGCAGATTTATTAAAAAAGAAAAACTGAAATATCACATGGTCCTAAGTATTCAGACCCTTTGCTGTGACACTCATATATTTAACTCAGGTGCTTTCCATTTCTTCTGATCATCCTTGAGATGGTTCTACACCTTCATTTGAGTCCAGCTGTGTTTGATTATACTGATTGGACTTGATTAGGAAAGCCACACACCTGTCTATATAAGACCTTCCAGATCACAATGCATGTCAGAGCAAATGAGAATCATGAGGTCAAAGGAACTGCCTGAAGAGCTCAGAGACAGAATTGTGGCAAGGCACAGATCTGGCCAAGGTTACAAAAAGATTTCTGCTGCATTTAAGGTTCCTAAGAGCACAGTGGCCTCCATAATTATCAAATGGAAGACGTTTGGGATGACCAGAACCCTTCCTAGAGCTGGCCGTCCGGCCAAACTGAGCTATCGGGGGAGAAGAGCCTTGGTGAGAGAGGTAAAGAAGAACCCAAAGATCACTGTGGCTGAGCTCCAGAGATGCAGTCAGGAGATGGGAGAAAGTTGTAGAAAGTCAACCATCACTGCAGCCCTCCACCAGTCGGGGCTTTATGGCAGAGTGGCCCGACGGAAGCCTCTCCTCAGTGTAAGACACATGAAAGCCCGCATGGAGTTTGCTAAAAAACACCTGAAGGACTCCAAGATGGTGAGAAATAAGATTCTCTGGTCTGATGAGACCAAAATAGAACTTTTTGGCCTTAATTCTAAGCGGTATGTGTGGAGAAAACCAGGCACTGCTCATCACCTGTCCAATACAGTCCCAACAGTGAAGCATGGTGGTGGCAGCATCATGCTGTGGGGGTGTTTTTCAGCTGCAGGGACAGGACGACTGGTTGCAATCGAGGGAAAGATGAATGCGGCCAAGTACAGGGATATCCTGGACAAAAACCTTCTCCAGAGTGCTCTGGACCTCAGACTGGGCCGAAGGTTTACCTTCCAACAAGACAATGACCCTAAGCACACAGCTAAAATAACGAAGGAGTGGCTTCACAACAACTCCGTGACTGTTCTTGAATGGCCCAGCCAGAGCCCTGACTTAAACCCAATTGAGCATCTCTGGAGAGACCTAAAAATGGCTGTCCACCAATGTTTACCATCCAACCTGACAGAACTGGAGAGGATCTGCAAGGAGGAATGGCAGAGGATCCCCAAATCCAGGTGTGAAAGACTTGTTGCATCTTTCCCAAAAAGACTCCTGGCTGTATTAGATCAAAAGGGGGCTTCTACTAAATACTGAGCAAAGGGTCTGAATACTTAGGACCATGTGATATTTCAGTTTTTCTTTTTTAATAAATCTGCAACAATGTCAACAATTCTGTGTTTTTCTGTCAGTATGGGGTGCTATGTGTACATTCATGAGGAAGAAGAATGAACCTAAATGATTTTAGCAAATGGCTGCAATATAACAAAGAGTGAAAAATTTAAGGGGGTCTGAATACTTTCCGTACCCACTGTAATTAACAATGATGGGAGGATGGTTACAGAGGACACTGAAAAAGCAACCGTGCTGAATGCTTTTTTCTCGTCAGTCTTTACACAGGAAAAGGAGGGGTACACTGACCATGACTGTATGGTTAGTAGTAATACACAGGACTTGCCACTATGGCTAACAGAGGGTGAAATCAGGGAAAGGCTGGATAAACTTAACACAAACAAATCACCAGGCCCGGATGGCGTACATCCAAGAGTACTCAAGGAACTCAGTAAGGTTATATCCAGACCACTGTTCCTGATCTTTGCGGACAGTATTAGGACAGGAGATGTACCAGGGGAGTGGAGGAAAGCAAACGTGATTCCAATATTCAAAAAGGGTCAGAGGCATGTACCAGGAAATTATAGGCCTGTCAGTCTGACATCAGTAGTATGTAAACTTCTGGAGGGGATGATAAGGGACTATATCGTAGAGTTTGCTAAAGACAACAGCATCATCAGTAGTAACCAGCACGGGTTTACAAATGGGCGTTCTTGTCAATCCAATCTCTTAACATTCTACGAGGAGGTGAGCTGTGAGCTAGATAGGGGCAGACCAGTGGATGTGGTGTACCTAGATTTCGCTAAGGCGTTTGATACAGTTCCCCATAAGCGCTTAATTTATAAAATAAGGTCTGCAGGTATCGACAGCAGGGTTTGCTTTTGGATACGGAACTGGCTAAAAGGGCGTGTCCAAAGGGTGGTAATAAACAGCGCATACTCAGACTGGTCTGAGGTAGTAAGCGGGGTCCCCCAAGGCTCAGTACTGGGACCAACCTTGTTCAATTTATTCATAAACAACATTGAGGACGGGATCAGTAGTTCGATATCAGTTTTTGCAGATGACACAAAATTGGGCAGGGCAATAACTGCACAGCATGAAGCAGATATCCTACAGGATGACCTGGACAAAATAACGGAGTGGGCAACGACTTGGCAAATGAGGTTTAACGTAGAGAAGTGTAAGGTTTTGCACTTGGGGACTAGAAACATAAAAGCACAATACACGTTAGGAGGGGAACCCTTGGGGGAATCAAAAATGGAGAAGGATCTGGGAGTCTTGGTTGATGATAGATTAGGCAACAGCATGCAATGTCAAGCGGCAGCCAAAGCCAGCAGAATATTAGCATGCATAAAGAAAGGGATGTATTCCAGAGATAAGACTATAATCCTTCCACTTTATAAAACTCTGGTCCGACCGCATCTGGAGTATTCTGTCCAGTTCTGGTCGCCAGTCCTCAGAAGGGATGTGTTGGAGCTGGAGAGAGTCCAGAGAAGGGCAACTAAACTAATTAGGGGATTGGAGGACCTTGATTATGAAGAGCGTCTGCAATCGCTTGATTTATTCTCCCTAGAGAAGAGACGCCTGAGGGGGGACATGATAGCCATTTTTAAATATCTCAATGGGGATCTCAGCTTAGAAAAAAAACTGTTCAGTCGAAGGGATTGCATGAGGACTCGGGGGCATACAATGCGATTAGAGGAGAAGCGTTTTAACCTCAGGCAACGTGGGGGGTTCTTTACTGTTAGGGCTACAAGATTGTGGAATTCTCTACCACAAGAGGTGGTTTCTGCGGGTAGTATGGTGGCTTTCAAAAGACTCTTAGACATACATCTCAAGGATCAGACCATTCAGGGGTATGTGAGATGATTACAGCCACACACACCTACACAGGTTGAACTGGATGGACTATTGTCTTTATTCAACCTCACCTACTATGTAACTATGTATGTAACTATAGAATCTCGTAATTTTCCTTATTCGTGAGTATAGTATAACACATTCTTAGATACAGTGGGGATCGAAAGTTTGAGCACCCCAGGTAAAAATTTGTATTAATGTGCATAAAGAAGCCAAGGAAAGATGGACAAATCTCCAAAAGGCATCAAATTACAGATTAAACATTCTTATAATATGTCAACAAAAGTTAGATTTTATTTCCATCACTGACACTTTCAAAAGGACAGAAAACAAAAAAATGGCATCTGCAAAAGTTTGGGCACCCTGCAGAGTTAATATCTTGTACTGCCCCCTTTGGCAAGTATCACAGCTTGTAAACACTTTTTGTAGCCAATCTAGAGTCTTTCAATTCTTGTTTGAGGTATCTTTGCCCATTCTTCCTTACAAAAGTCTTCCAGTTCTTTGAGATTTCTGGGCTGTCTGTCACGCACTGCTCTTTTAAGGTCTATCCATAGATTTTCAATTATGTTGAGGTCAGGAGATTGTGAAGGCCATGGCAAAACATTCAGTTTACACCTCTTGATGTGATCTGCCGTGGATTTCGAGGTGTGTTTAGGATCATTATCCATGTGTAGAAGCCATTCTCTCTTTAACTTCAGATTTTTCACAGATGGCATCAAGTTACCATACAAAATTTGCTGAAATTTTATTGAATCGATTTTTCCGTCTACTCGTAAGATGTTCCCTGTGCCACTGGCTGCAATACAACCCCAAAGCATGATTGATCCGCCCCCATGCTTAACAGTTGGACAGAGGTTCTTTTCATTAAATTATGTGCCCCTTCTTCTCCAAACGTACCTTTGCTCATTCCGGCCAAAAAGTTCAATTTTAACCTCATCGGTCCACAGAACTTGTTTCCAAAATGCATCAGGCTTGTCTATATGTTCATTTGTAAAGTTCAAACGCTGATTTTTGTGGTGCGAACGTAGAGGAGGTTTTCTTCTGATGACTCTTCCATGAAGACCATATTTGTACAAGTATCTCTTTATAGTGGAATAGTGTACCACAACTCCAGTGTCTGCCAGATCTTTCTGGAGGGATCGTGCAGTCAAACGTGGGTTTTGAATTGTTTTTCTCACAATCCTGCGAGCTGTTCTGTCTGATATTTTTCTTGGTATTCCAGACCTTGCTTTAAAGAGGTTGTAAACTCATACAATTATTTTTTTTTTTTTCCCATCCTAAAAGAGAAACACATAATGAGCTAGTATGCATCGCATACTAGCTCATTGTGAAATACTTACCTTAGAACGAGCCCCCGCCGTGCCGCCCGCTTACCTGTATGACGGGCGACATGTTCCGTCGCCCGTCTTCCAGGATCGCGGCATCCGGCCATCTGATTGGCCGGACCCGCGATAACATCACTCCCGCGCATGCGCGCAGGAGCCGCCGTTCACGGCATAGGGCTCTGAAGGAACGGCACGGGTGGCCGTTCCTTCACAGCGCATGCGCCGATGGCGTCATCGGCTGCATGCAATGTAAATATCTCCTAAACGGTACATGTTTAGGAGATATTTACAGTACCTATAGGTAAGCCTTATCATAGGCTTACCTATAGGTAAAAGTTGCAGAGGAGGGTTTACTTCCTCTTTAACTTCCACTGTTCCTGATGACTGCAATTTCTTAATTACATTCCAAACAGAGGATATTGACATCTGAAAACGCTTTGCTATCTTCTTATAGCCTTCTCCAGCTTTGTGAGCGTCAACTATTTTCCGTTTCAGTTTTCTAGACAACTGCTTAGAAGATCCCATGGTGCTCATTGTTGGGGCAAGGTCAGATAAGTCTGGGCATTTAAAACCTTTGAGATTGACATCAAAGAAATTGGCCTCTAACCCCACCTATTACTGGCCTTCATAGCAAAGAACACATGGAAGGCCAATGCACATGAAACAAACAAAAGTAAAATTCCCAGTTCAATTTGCTAGCCAGTTTGCTTACCAACCAGATTAACCTGTCTAACAGTTTGCGTCAAAACAGGTTTTTAGTTAGCACACATTTGCAAACGCATGTGAAAGCTGCAGGGCCACTTCACGGCTCCCTGTATACCTGCAGTCCTAACTCTAATGAATTTATAAGAGTCTTCACAGTGGAAGCACATGCAAGCTAATGGATAGATAGGGGGCAGGTGAGCCTGGAGGTGGCCCATCCCTCCTAAAGGTAATTGGGGGAACAATGGATGCCCAGCTGATGGTATTACAGCAAAGGCATCCAGTATGTCTACTCACCAGTACACATTAACAACAAAGAAATTGGCCTCTACCCCCACCTATTACTGGCCTACTTTGAGATTACTTTGAGATTGACATCACCTGGTCTTCCCAGATGATGATTGAGAACAATCCATGACACTGGCAGGTCTCAGCCTTGCAAAGGGGGCAGTGCATGCTATAAATTCTGCAGGGTGCCCAAACTTTTGCAGACACCATTTTTTTGTTTTCTGTTATTTTAAAAGTGTAAATGATGGAAATAAAATCTAACTTTTGTTGACATATTATAAGAATGTCTAATCTGTAATTTGATGCCTTTTGGAGATTTTTCCATCTTTCCTTGGCTTCTTTATGCACATTAATACAAATTTTTACCTGGGGTGCCCAAACTTACGATCCCCACTGTGGAAGGGTTTGTCCATGAGGACGATGTTACCAGCCTTATCTGCCATTTTTATAATCAGCTCCTTATTATTCTTTAAGTCCTTCAGTGCTTTCCATTCTAGATAAGTGAAGTTGAAATTTTTATTTCCCCCTTTTTTTCCCATGTTTTATTCCTCAGGACATTTAGGTCTCTCTCTACCAGTTTTACAAAAAGTTGTATCTGACTTCCCTGTGGGTTTGGAGGAATATGATTTGATTTTGGTCTGAATGTTGTGAAGGGACCTCTGACTTCTGCCTCTCCACCCTCACTTTCTGCTTGCAAAAGATTCTAGGAGTCCTAATATTTCAATATCCCTAGATGTTACTGGTGGCATGGGCTCACTGGACTTGTCTTTATATTCCTTTTTCAGTGCTAATTTTCTAGCAAACAAGTTTATGTCCTTCACCTACTCAAATCAATAAGAACAAAGGACAGACCTTTCTTGAGAACTGCAATATGCTCAGAGGATAGCGACAGGGCCGCTGATAGGGGGGGACCACCAGCCCTCTTGTAGGGGGCCCGAGCTCACAGGGGGGCCCACACAGAGAGGGGGATTAGTGATGGACAACAAATACAGAAATCTTCTTCCAGCACCTGAATCTGATCTGTCCCTCTCCCTGATATCAGCTTTCATCTGCTGAGAAAGACAGTTGTCCCTCACTAATTCCCCTCCCTTGTGTGGGTCCCCCTCCCAGCACTGGCACTAATGTTATCTCTGCTCAGGAGTTTATTTTTAAATTGTAACTTTGTTTCTCTCTCTCTTTGTCTCTCTGATCACTGAGCTCCAACTACCCAGCCTGTATATTTTTCTCATCTCATCTTCTTTTTTATTTAACATAATTTTTTTTTTAGATTTAGCAGGAATTATGCGAGTTATGTTATATTTGTGTCTGATAATAGTGATTTTGTTGTAATTTTAGCTAAATATATCTTTAATATTTTCTTGGGGGGCCCTGCCAGGTAGTCTGTACGGGGCCCCGCGATTTCTATCAGCAGCCCTGGATAGCGATGTTTTTGACAGATTAAAACTCTGTAGATCGCTGTTCTAATCATGTACTTGTTCACTTTTCAGGTCATCTGTCATTCCCCCCCCCTCCTCCTGGTTTCTGTATATCCCCATTGTTCTCTGTTCCTCAGTTGGGTAAACCCCCCTAAAAAAGCATCAGCTCTGCCTGGTATTTGCTGATCTTCTTCTTCTGCCATGGCCTTTCCCTCTTGTGCCTCCAAATTCCTTTCTGGAATTACTACTATCACTCTGCTGAGATTCATCTAGTTTTCTGACTCTCTAGATCAGGGGTGTCAAACTCAATTTCATGGTGGGCCGCATCAGCGTTATGGTGACCCTCAGTGGGCTGGTTCTATCAGTAGACCACCACCATCAGAAGTCAAGAGTCCCCCACCCTCCTTTACATCACTGTGCATCCCCCTTTACCATGTACTGTTGCTGGGAAAAATCTGGGAAGCAGAAATTGATGGGGCTGTAGGTGAACCAGAGGAGGGCTGTAGTCAGCTGCCGGGGTCTACTGAATGCTGGGACCAGTGGAGGTGGAGACAAGAGGGTGCTGCAGCTGCACAGAGATGTGCAGGATCTGTAGGAGTTCTGTCCTCCTCTCTGCTGCCGACTACTGAGATGAGGGGGTGGCAGAGACAAGCCTCTCTGTGGCTGCACACGGAAGCACAGGATCTCTCAGAGGAGTTCTGTCCTCTCTGTTGCTGTCTGCTGAGATAAGCTACAGCTTCAGGAGAGGTGCAATTGCCACATGAAATGGACTGGAGGGCCATATTCGGCCCCCGGGCCGTGTGTTTGTCACATGTGCTTTAGATCAGTGTTTCTCAACCTTTTTTCAGTTGTGGCACCCTGAACAATTCAGCAAAATCTCGAGGCACCCATTCTAAAATGTAAAAAAAATCCTAAACTAATAGTTTTACATAACATAGCAACATCCATACACGTGGGCCATCCAACATTAGAAGTGATTTATCCCTCCACTATTGCAAACTGGTATGGACTAGTATTCTAGGGTTTCTCTTCTCCCTCAGTTTCTCTTTTATTTGCTAATGTGACCCCAGTGCTGATCCGCACAATGTCCAGGATTATCAGGGTGCCAGTGGCTTGACCAGCACAGTGCCCAGGGTTATCAGGGTGCCAGTGGCTTGACCAGCACAGTGCCCAGGATTATCAGGGTGCCAGTGGCTTGACCAGCACAGTGCCCAGGGTTATCAGGGTGCCAGTGGCTTGACTCGCCCAGTGCCAAGGGTTATCAGGGTGCCAGTGGCCTGACCAGCACAATTCCCAGAGTTGTAATTCTACAAAGTAAAAACCTGTGGCAATTTGTTGCCATTTTGCCAAGGCACCCTTGAAGAACCCAGGAGGCACACCAGGGTGCCACGGCACCCTGGTTGAAAAAGGCTGCTTTAGATGTTTCTGAGTCATATTCTGCTCCACTATGATAGTTATTGTGTTTTTTTGACCAATCATAGATCTTGCCATTTGCAAAGTCATTGGAGTCATGGACAAACTTTTTATGTTTTTTTTGCTTTGATAGTTTCTCTATGATGTTACACCTGTTTTTAGAATTTCTCCACCAACCTTTTAAAGTCAGGATGTTTTTTAAATTGTAAGATGTTATTCAGTAGCTTAAATTGGGTCTTTTCATGATGTAGTAAATGCTGCATCATCTGAGTGTGTTCTCAGTTTGAAGTTTCTCCCAACCAGTCGTGAATTCATCATCATCTGTGTGGGGATGGGGTTTTATTAGTATTCTGAGGCCATGAACAGTGATTTTCTTTTAGATATCAATTTCTAGGCTGGCTACCTCCCAGCGACACCTAGAGTGTCTTTTATAGATCTTAAGTATCTGCCTAAACCCCTCGAAAATAGGGGTTTCTTTAGGTGTGGTAGGTACCTATTCGGAGAATACCTTACTGGCCTCCATTGAAAGGGACTCAAAGTCCACTTCTTTTTCAAGGAAACCAGCCAATTTATTAAAGCCCTGTCCTAGGGCAAAATAAGTAATTCTAGAATCTCAATTGAACAATGGCCTCTTATATCTGAATTATTGGTCCCTTCTTTTGGTAATACAATCAATTCGAAACAAGGTGTTCATGCCCACACACCAAAAGACCTAGGGACGATGCCTAAAGCTTATTAGGACATAGTTAGATTGATTTGTTGGGTGTGTGCTTTTTCACGTACAGTGAAGGGTGTTTTTAAAACATTCCTCTCAGTCTAGAAAAAAGAGGACTGAGTTATAAATGACCATACACCGATCTCAATCACCCAGCGCTTTGGTAATCATTAACCACTTGCCGACTGCCGTCAGTAGATTTACTGCGGCAGTCAGCCCCTCACAGACAAAGTGACGTTAATTAACGTCACTAGCCTGTGAGGCTCTCGGGAGCGAGCGCGCGCCACCGGCGGCGCGCTCCCGCTCCCGTGCAGTCACGGACCCCCCCGCGCGTGTGACCGGCGGACCCGATGTCCGCCGGTCACTTGGCGATCGTCGGGGGAGAGGGAGAAAGACACAAGCTGCCTGTCAGTTCTCCCTGTGTAGAAACACTGATCATACGGTTCTACTATGTAGGACCGTTGATCAGTGTAACTACAGCTCAACAGACAGCCAATCACAGTTAGAATCACGCCCCTAGGGACACACACAGCCCCTCCCTCTCAAATAAAGTTAACCCCTTCACTGCCAGTGTATTTTTACAGTAACAGTGCATATATATAGCACTGATTACTGTAGAAATGTCACTGGTAACCCCAAAAGTGTCAAAAATGTCAGTCAAGGGTCCGATCTGTCCGCCCCAATGTCGCAGTACCGCAAAAAAAATCGCAGATCGCCGCCATTACGCGCTAAAAAAAAAAACAACAAAAATGACAAAAATCTTTCCCTTTGTTAGTAAACACAATAACTTTTGCGCAAACCAATCAAAATACGCTTTTTGCGATTTTTTTTACCAAACATATGTAGCATAAAACAAATTGGCCAAAAATGTTAAAAAATTTTGATTTTTACTTTTTTTTTTGGGGAATTTCATATAAAAAAATGTGAAAAATATTGTTATTTTTGCAAAATTGTCGCTCTTTTTTTGTTTATAGCGCGTGATCAAAAAATCGCACAGGTGATCAAATACCACCAAAAGAAAGCTCTGTTTGTGGGAAAAAAAGGACGTCAAATTCGTTTAGGTACAGTGTCGCACGACCGCGCAATTGTCCGTTAAAGTCACGCAGTGCCGAATCGCAAAATACCCCCTGGTCTTTTAGCAGCCAAATCCTCCGGGGCTTAAGTGGTTAATGAACAAATGATTCAATAGTTTCAATAGTAATAAAAATAAGAATAAGAAACAGCTGCTGCCTAAACCTAAAACTTAATTATAAAACAGGGCTAAATCATGGCATATAGATAGTCATGACTTAAAAGTCCAGATATAAGTTCATAGGGATAGTAGTAGACAGGTTTCTTGTGTAGTCACAAAGGGGTTAATCACCAGTGCTGGAGTCAGAAAGATTGCTCAATCCCTTCACCTCACCGTGTGTGTCACTCCCCAAGGAAACACACTTACCAGATACTGGCAAAACAAGTCGCCCAACAGATCCACTGATGAATCCAGACAAAGAAATCTCCAAGATCCACTTGTAGAGACGAGTGTATATCGCTGATCATCCAAGAAAAACATGCAGTGCTCCAGCGTAGTGCATAGGAAAGATAACAGTAGGGGCACATAGAGCAGTATTGCCAAAAAGATTTTATTGCCCAAACAACAACCCCCCTTCACAAATGCACTTACACAAACATAGGATAAAATCAGCTTCAAACATAAAATCATAAGAAGAATAGAGCACAGAGCAGCTCAGGATACCAGATGGGAGCTTACCAGACTTCCATAGCTCGTCAGCGTTCAGGAAAGTCCGCAAGTGTTACTGAGTCCCCGCCTGGCGTCCTGCTGTTCTGATAGCCGCGATGCTCACACCCTGACCGGTTTCGTCGTTCAAAGACTTCTACTGAGGGTGTTGTAACGGAACCGCAACCCACACTGTACTTGTGGACTGCCGTCAGTATGCTACTTCCTCCCAGTCGTGAACATAGATATCAGATTTTCCAGCCGCCCCCATACAAGGCTAGCCGACAACTTAGCTTGTACTGGAATCTTCTGTTTATTGAACGGTCACACAGAATTTATATACAGCATGGACCTCCTCCTCCTGATCAGATTACCACACACAGGTCAGGGGTTGCCTGATTACATTATCATATGCAGATGAAATTGTATAAAGAAATAGAAATAACCTGAATTAATTATCTAGCTATCTGGACAGAAACCATACAGGCGGTCCCCGGGTTACGAACACAATAGGGACTGTAGGTTTGTTCTTAAGTCGAATTTGTTTGTAAGTCGGAACATGTACTTTTTTAAGTGTAACTCCAGCCCAAAAAATTCATAAGGATACAGACAGCAGTACAAACCTCATTGTGGCTCTAACCCCACACCATACAGTACTGTACTAGCCAAAACTAAAAGGCTAAAAGAGACCCAGAAGGATAGTTACATTCAACATAGCTAGAAGTACAAGTACAATACAGTGGTCCTGCTCCCAATACAGAGTAATGTAATCTCACCAGTTTCCAGACAGTTCCACCAGCTTCTGCCTGTGCAGTGGGATGCTTCTGGGCAGTGTGGGGCAATCAGTACATGTAGTACATGCAGCGTGCGTTGTGGCCGGTACTAAGATGGATGCTATCCAGCACAGGAGCGAGAAGAAGCCGGAAGAAGCCAGCAGTGACGTCACGCGGGCGCCACCACCGTTGGTAAGTAGGAGTCATTCGTCACGCCCCCGTTCGTAAGTAGGAGTCGTTCGCAACTCGGATGTTCGTAAGTCTGGGACTGCCTGTATGTGAGTTCATTAGCATTTAACAATGGGACAGATAGGCTTAACAGAATCCACATCATACCTCAATACAGAGACAATAGGGAGAGCCTGTCTCTGCCATTGAAGTACAATATACATTAGCATAAGTGTAAATACAGACCCCATTTGAAGCAATCCAAACCATATTCTCAGTGTCCATTAAGTATCTGTCTTTCACTCCCAGGTGAGTACCGTCACATGGATCACTATTGCGAGAGACATGTGGCGGTGTATTCAGAGGATTTAAAAAAATTAGGTTTTTGAAGTGAAAATCAAAACAATTTACTGTATACTGTATACTGTGTAGACACAATGTAGTGCCATGTCTATGTGAGCATGTATAGACACTTAAATTACTTGCCATAGTAGACACTCCTAAACTTGTATAGACTTAAAGGGTAACTTCACTTAGTGGAGAAAAAAAAAATCAGCAAATAAAGAAAAAACAATATAGCGTACACAATTGCGACACAAATCATATTGTAATTGAAGGTTATTAAAAATGACCTTTCCTTTTCAATCTGCAGCTTTTGTAATTTTCTGAAAATGCAATGCAATATGGCCGCCATACTGTATACTGACCACACCCCCAGAAACATAATTTCCTGCTTGTGTGATTGACTCACCAATTTTCCCAGAAGTCTGCACTAAGATACAAGTCAGATTTCTGGCATCCCCTGCAACACAAATGTCATTTTTGGTGAGATAATCCCAGTAGGAACACGTCTAAAGGGATGCAGGCCCAGCATATTTCCTCATTAGTACTCTGCAGGTGCCACAGCTGATTGATAATTATGAAGCCACTCCCATTAAACCCACTCAGCACAGTGGAACAAACAATGATTTCTTCAGAATAACAAAAGGTAGAAATCTGCAACAAGGGTTGTTATAATCCTTGCAATGTACAGAGACCACCCAGAGGGGAATGTTTTTTTCTCAACAAAAGTGGAGTTAAGCTTTAACCACTTTACCTCTGCCTGCAGTAATATTACTGCGGCAGAGTGGTTCGTTATCTTCTGACGACGTAGTACTACGTCGTCAGACACTCCCCTTTCTCGGCGGCGCGCGCGCCGCCGGAGGCTCGCTCCCGCTGTTTTCAGTCACAGCGGGAGTCGGGCCAGGGGAGGAGCAGCGGCGATTGCCGCTGCTCTTCCTCGATCGTCGGGGATCTAGTGTGGAGATCCGCCTGCTTGTGTAAACACAAGCGGGCGGATCTCCTAAGTGACAGGCAGGGTCAGATTGCAGGGTTCAGCATAGCTGAACATCCGATCTGTCCCTGTGTCACTCAGTCCCCTCCCCCCACACACGTCAGTAAGCACCAGGCATACATTAACCCCTCCCTCTCCAATAAAATTAACCCCTTCCCTGCCAGTGTCATTTTTACAGTAACAGTGCATATGTATAGCACTGATTACTGTAGTAATGTCACTGGTACCCCCAAAAGTGTCAAAAATGTCAGTCAAGGGTCCGATCTGTCCGCCGCAATGTCGCAGTTCCGCAAAAAAAATCACAGATCGCCGCCATTACGCGTTAAAAAAAAACACCAAAAATGACAGAAATCTTTCCCTTAGTTAGTAAACGCAATAACTTTTGAGCAAACCAATCAAAATACGCTTATTGTGATTTTTTTTACCAAACATGGGTAGCAGAAAACAAATTGGCCAAAAATTTAAAAAAAATTGGTTTTTACATCTTTTTTGGGGGGAATTTCATATAAAAATGTTAAAAATATTGTTATTTTTTCAAAATAAACGCTCTTTTTTTGTTTATGGCGCAAAAAGTAAAAATCGCACAGGTGATCAAATACCACCAAAAGAAAGCTCTGTTTGTGAAAAAAAAAGGATGTAAATTTCGTTTGGGTACGGCATCGCACGACCGCGCAATTGTCAGTTAAAGTCGCACAGCGCCGAATCACAAAAAGTGGCCCAGACGTAAGACAGCAAAATGCTCTAGTGGTAAAGTGGTTAAAGCTGATCTTCAGGCAAATATGTATAATGACACAAAATAATGCAACCTGATATTCATGAAAAAGTCTACTATAATATGTATTTCTAAAATGCAAGTAGTATAAGTGCTTGAATTTGAGTAGGTATCCACCTCTAGCAGTCCCTGTACAGCAGAGCTCAGACTTAGAAAGGTAGAGACAGCACAAGTTGCTCATATACTAACATGGAGCATGCTGGTAGGAGAGAAGAGCAGCGAGACAAAAAAGATGAGCTCATCAGTCTGCCGCTTTTCCTTTCACTGTCCTATCACAGGATGGAGGAGAGAGGAGAACTGTAAGTGTTACTGAACTGCAGTATATGTGGCTGTGTGGCTATATTATTATCAATATTACATTACAATGATATCAAAAGCCCCCCCCCCCCTTGTATACATTCAGCTGCTGGGCCAGAATGTCAGTCCCCTCCTCACTGAGGGGTGACAATTGAAGTCTTTGCCCTTTTGCAGAGCTAGCGGTACCACTTGTATCCAACACTTCTGGATTGTCCGACTGTGTTCCTCCAGCTGAGTGCTACAGTTTCTCCTGCCGGGTACTGTGGTTCTTTCCACTGAGCACTAGGGTTCCTCCCATTGGGTACTGTGGTTCCTCCTACAGGGTGCTGTTGTTCCTCCTGTTGGGTACTGTGGTTCCTCCTTCTGGGTGCTTTGATTCCCACTGTTGGGTGCTGTGGTTCCTCCCCCCTGGGTGCTACACCCCCGCCCCCACCACCCAAAGTATGTTGTGGTTCCTTCCTCTGGGTGCTATGGTTGCTCCTATTGGCCACGGTGGTTCCTTCTGCTCAGGGGAGGACTGGCAAGGGGGGCAGGGTGGCAATTGCCCCCCGGGCCTCTCTGAAAAATGGTAAAAACTAGTAAAAAGGCGG
This sequence comes from Pelophylax lessonae, assembly GCF_965119305.1. Lineage (NCBI taxonomy): Eukaryota > Metazoa > Chordata > Amphibia > Anura > Ranidae > Pelophylax > Pelophylax lessonae. Next base: position 58,827,492 of record NC_138770.1, on the reverse strand, counting down.
CACTCAGGGCTGGATTATTGTAGGGGCCAGACACTGTATACAGCTGTCAGTCCAAAGCCAGGTGGGCATGGATGGTGAGCTGATTCCATGGTTCAATAGGCCACTTGACTGGACTTGCCCCCCAGGCCTAAGGCTGCCAGCCCTCCCCTGCTTCTGCTTGGTGCTTTGGTTCTTTCAAATGAGGGCTGTGGCTCCTCCCCTTGGGCGCTTAGGTTCCTGTTCCTGGGTGTGGTTCCTCCCGCTGGGTGCTATAGTTTCTCCTGTTGGGTGCTAGGGTTCCTTTCACTGGATGCTGTAGTTCCTCCCACTGGGTCTTGTAGTTCCTCCCTCTGAGTGCTAAGGTTCCTCCCATTGGATGCTAAGTCTCCCCTGGTTGGGTGTTATGGTTGCTCCCACTGGGCATTGCGGTTATATCCATTGAGCACTATAGTTCCTCCCACCTCTCACTAGTTGCTGTGATTTCTCCTGCTGGTTGCTATGATTCCTTCTGTTGGGTACCGCTTGGTGTTGTGGATCTTCCAGTTGGGTGCTAAGGTTCCTCACACTGGGTGCTGTAGTTCCTACAACTGGGTGCTATTATTCCTTTTGTTGGGTACTGTGGTTCCTCATTTTAGGTCTTATGTTTCCTTTCATTGAGTGCTATGATTCCTCCTGCTGGGGGGCTCTGATTACTCCTGCTGGGTGCCATGGTTCCTCCCACTGGTAGCTGTGGTTTTGCCCACAAGTCATTACAGAACACTGTATGGACATACTGTAGTAACTGGCATAAGTAACAATAGCACTAAGTGGGAAACAATCTACCCCCCCATTTCCTTTGAAATGCGTTGGCTATAGAAAGGGCTGCTGTTAGAAATCATGGGGCCCCATACAGCCTACGTTGAGCATTATGAGCGAACACCAACATAACAGAGAACCTGTGTGAATTCACCCATTTTAATTGTTTTTTACATAAAAAAAAAATAATTAAATGTTAAAAATGTTTACAATTATTTTATTTTACAATTTTCTTAAATTATTTATTACAATGTTTAATTATTATCATTTTTTTTTTCAAATTTGTTATTTTTTTTTTACAGGACAGGGAATCCTGCAGTGCTCTGGGAGGGGGGTGGCACAGTGAAGGGGGGGGGGGGCACACGGGGAGGGGGGGGGATCAGAAGAAGGCAGAACAGGGAGGGGGGATCGATGTCAGAGAACAATTACAGGAATGATGCCCTGTGTCTGTGTCTCTCCCTGCAGAAGCTGTAAGCTGGCAGGTGGGGGAGAAACTGGCTTTCAGTTGCTGCAGAGAGCCGCACAGGGCTTACTTCTGTAATTGTCCCCCTGCCCGACCGCACCGATTCCCCCGTGCTGTTGAGGCCCCCCTGTGTGCCGAGGCCCCCTACAGGAGGACTGATGGTACCCCCCTATCAGCAGCCGACCTGGGGATAGTGGGAGCTGAACAAGGGATACTACCAAGGTCCAGAAACCAGAAGCTCATTGTATCTCACTGACTAGTGCTGGCCTTGAGTGGGGAATTATCTAATGGGAAATTGTTGCTGCAATGCCTGGCGTACTCTATAATTTGTGAGTAGGATGATTGTTATTTATTAAAGTTGCTTTTAAATGATTACACAAGGAGAAGCAATGTCTTCTATCTATGTCATTACACGCTATTGCGGAGTGCCAGCTATCGGAGGACTGGAGGAAGCCAAGATTGCTGGTAACACTAGGGGAATTTTAACTTTACAATGTCTGGGGAGTAATGTGTAACTGGTGGGATTCCACAAAATATACTTTGTATCCTTCATAGGGTAGAATTGCAGGGGAGAAGGAGCGCTTGCATTCTCTTATATAAATTTTGATACACCTGGAAATGTCAGATAGCAGTGGTGTACTTAGCTCTGCATGGGAGAGAAGGCTTCCAGTCCCTGAATGGCATAGCTAAGACCTGGGGAGGGAGGGGAAGCACTATGAGCCTCTGGGCAGGATGACTGGGGAGGGCTGGATCAGGGGGCAGGGGGCCCCCCCCCCTTGCTGCTCTGATGCCCCATAAAAAGTCTGCAACACTTCTGCCACAGACATGCTGAACGGATTCCTGATGAGGAGATGTAAAAAGTCCCCACTGCTGACCTACTGAGTGCAGGATGAAGGCAAGGACAGAGTGCAGGCCCCCCCCCAGCATGGATGGTGTAAACTGTGTCTGAGCAGAGACCGGTCCCATGCCCCACTAGAGACTTTCCTCCCCCAGGCAGCGCCAACCGAGCTGTCTCAGCTCCCCCCAGCTGCCCCCTGCTGGCCAGCCGGGAACCCGGATTTGACCGTTAAGTAGAGAACACGGAGCGGAACTTCAGCCTGGAATGGGGGTCAGGAGGAGGCCAGGAGGAGGGAGAGTGGGAGGGGAGCCGAGTTGTTGCACTATTGGCCCCTGGTTTGTACTTGTCCCCTGGGCCAAATGTTTCCAGTCAGCTCCTGCAGGTTGATATAATTAGATAGTTGATGTCCCAACCAGTAAGGTCCTTTCCCAGTTCTTTTGGACTTTTGGTTCTGCCCTGGTTCTGGCCCACTTGTCCTGTGACATATAAATTGGGTCAATGGTCTGGCACATGGGAGCTGGAACAGAGTTCTTGGAGTAGAGTCCAGAGGATAGAGCTGTGAGACCCGTAAGGGATGGAGACGGATGAAGAGACCCGCAGGAGTAGGAGAATGTCGTTTGTCATGGCTTGCATATAGAAACTTTTAGCTTGGGGTTTCCATGAAGACAACAGTGCAGGAGAAATGCCTCTGGAGGACTATGATTACTGGACTACACTTATGCAGGTAGGCTGGGGCAGCACACAAGCCTGTAGTTAGGAGTAGGGACATAGGAATAATCTTGCATTTTTATGTTGGACTGTGAAATGTCTATTTTAGTAACTTTCCAAGTAAAGTTTTGGAAATTTTATCCATGCCTGGTCTCAGGTAATTAAAGAGGGGTATCGTAAGTAACAGGAACACACAAAATTCACAGTGTGGGTATTAGCACGTTGGGCTATGAAGACAGGTGTGGAATGAAGTTGTGTGAAAACACAAGTAGTTTCCCAGAGTAACGGAAGTGTAATGAGCAGACAGTCGATAGCATGTACCTGTTATAAGTGGCACAAACTCTAGCAGCGTGGGAGGTGTTGTCGGTACTTCTTCTGCCAGCGGTCTGTGTTCCAGGGCAATGTGAGCAGATTGCACCGCAGAGGTTCCCCATCCTGTACAGAGGTTCTGAAGTTTCAAGCGTTAAATTGAGTTAATGTGTGGAGCCCACGCAGAGCGCACGGCAGGACCCACTCCACTGCTGGAGATTGTAGTGGAAAGCGCTGGACAGGTGGTTGTGGACATCAGCTCTGAGTGTCCCTCCCAAATGTGAGTTATGGTGAAGGCATACATTGTCACCGGAAACCGACTGAGAGTTAACTGGAGAATAGATGCGGTGTCAGTGTACATGGTGCACGTTCATCTCTAAATGTAGAGGTCCTTATTTTGAATATTCCCCCACAGCAGCCTCAGCCTTGTCCCAGGGCATTGATAAAGATGACACAGAACAAAGGTACCCCAATTTTGTGTGTAAAGTGACCCTGCAACAATGTGCCTATTGTAAAGCAGAGGAAGACACGCAGGGTAGGCCTCACATGTCACCCTGTACTTGGCACCCAACTAGTCAATGGGAAACATGGTGGATTGACAAACAACAGCCACCCTGCCCCCTTACAAGCCAATCACGTGTGCTGCAGTGGTCATGTGTGAACAAGGAACCTGCTGGTAGTAGGATAAAACAGAGTGAAAGAGAGGTGACCTCATCAGTCTGCTGCTCCTCAATTTATTGTCCAATCACAAACTGGAGGCAGGACAAGACCTGTAAGTAAAAAAATCAGGATTCCTATCCTGACAGGACAGAGCTGTGTAAATCTCAGGACTAGCTAGACAGAAATACAAATCCTTTGGCAGGTAACACAGTTCCTTTATATGTATTTTATATGTGAGTTTAGATTTTGGGCTGGAGTTTAGCTTGAAGACCCCAGGTGACAGTGTATACAGGTGATCGTACGTCATCTTTATAACGATTGAAGAAAGTGGAAAAACAGCGCTGGACCCGTAAGGTTACTCTCAGGAACCATGAATCAGACTGAGACAGAAAATGAGTAAAAATCACACCTTTAATGTAATGGTAAAAAATGGTACTGAACAGTAAACCTAGTCAAAAGGGGTCGGAAGCCAAAATGCAAAGTCAGGCGAGCCAGTGATCGGGAAGCCAGAAATCAGCATAATTGGAGGCAGAGGAACAGGATCAGAAACCAAAAGGGACGTCAGCCAGGTAAAGTCTTTCATAGGAACACAGCAGAGAAACTCCAAATATGTTGACCAGGCAAAGGCAGGAAAGGAATGAACAAGGCAGCTTAAATAGTCAGAAGGGGCTGATTGTAGGCAGGACTGACGAGCAGATAATGATAACCAGGTGAGCCACTGAAGAAACAATTAGTGCTGGCAATTAACCGACAGCTGAGCAGCCTGAGCACAGAGAAGAGAGCTGCTGCAAGCCCAGCCCTGACAGTTGCTGTATCTTATTAGTTTTGGTATCTTAAAGTGGCTATGTTGATGTAGGTGATCTGATTTCTGGGCAGGCAGCATCTACACCCCAGAGGATTACCACAATCTTCTTGGCTTGTGTTACAATGCAACAAGCATGTAAATTAAAGCACACACCCCTGCTAAAAGGTCCAGATGGGACTTTATTCCAATAAAAGTCAGATGAAGATCCAAAGAGTAGCCAATGAGTTTCAGGGGTCCAAAAAACCTACCCTTTCATCAGGGCTTGAGATTGTTGCTGCCATACCAGCTATTGACAAGACCTATGCTGGAAGAAAAACCGTTAAAAGGTCCAGTTCAGTTATAATCTATTCACATTGTTTTCAATGTCAAGCCCTGATGAAGGGGGTGTTTTTTGACCCCCGAAGTGCATTGGATGCTCTTTTGATTGTCTTCCTGTCTTTTATTGGAAGTTGTAGCAGTGGTTTGGAACTTCAATTCACATTTTTGTTACATCTTTTTATGTAGATATCAGGGGGTTGGATAGACCTCAATGTCTCTCCTTTATGCTGGAGAAAGAAATGAAGGACACAAGGTTCCCGACCTCCTTTTTTCTGATGATACCCGCCACAGCACTAAAACCACAGTCACTTACATGCACAAGGAGAGCGGAGAACGAATGAGCGATGATCACCGATCTTGCTGGTGTCCATCCTGAACAGAAGAGCCAGTGATGAGACCAGCACAGAGACAGGATGTCAAATGAAGGTAAGTACCTTTTATCTGAATGTATCACATTTATTCACTAACATAGACAGCTTTGGGCACATCATTGCTGAAGTTGCTTAACCACTTAAGCCCCAGAAGATTTTACCCCCTTCCTGACCAAGGCCTATTTTGCGATTCGGCACTGCGTGAATTTAACGGACAATTGCGCGGTCGTGTGATGCTGTACCTAAACGAATTTGACGTCCTTTTTTTCCCACAAACAGAGCTTTCTTTTGGTGGTATTTGATCACCTGTGTGAATTTTTGATCATGCGCTATAAACAAAAAAAGAGCTTCAATTTTGCAAAAATAGCAATATTTTTCACATTTTTTTATATGAAATTCCCCCCCAAAAAAATGTAAAAATCTAAATTTTTTAACATTTTCAGTCAATTTGTTTTATGCTACATATGTTTGGTAAAAAAAATCACAAAAAGCGTATTTTGATTGGTTTGCGCAAACGTTATCGCATTTACTAACAAAGGGAAAGATTTTTGTAATTTTTGTTGTTTTTTTTTAACGCATAATGGCGGCGATCTGCGATTTTTTTTGCGGTACTGCAACATTGCGGCGGACAGATCGGACCCTTGACTGACATTTTTGACACTTTTGGGGTTACCAGTGACATTACTGCAGTAATCAGTGCTATACATATGCACTGTTACTGCAAAATGACACTGGTAGTGAAGGGGTTAACTTTATTTGAGAGGGAGGGGCTGTGTGTGTCCCTAGGGGCGTGATTCTAACTGTGATTGGCTGTGGCTTGAGCTGTAGAAACAGTGATCAACGGTCCTACATGGTAGAACCATGTGATCACTGTTTCTTCACAGGGGAGAATGACAGGCGGCTTGTTTACACTAGCCGCCTGACTTTCTCCCTCTGCAGCGACGATCGCAGAGTGACCGGCGGACATCGGGTCCGCCGGTCACACGTGCGGGGGGGGGGGGTCCGTGACCACGCGGGGCGCGCGCTCGCTCCCTAGACCCTCACAGACTAGCGACGTAGATCTACGTCACTCTGCCTGTGAGGGGCTGACTGCTGCAGTAAATATACTGTGCGCAGTCGGCAAGTGGTTAAAGTGTAACTTAACCCACATCATACAAAACTATCAGTAAATGGTGTATTACATGCTCTTCATTCTTGCTCTTACAGCTTTGCAGTTTCTATGCTGAGCATGTCCTCCCTATCACATCTGAACAGCCCATGTGACTATAGAGTCACACATGTGGGTGTATACATAGTGGTAAATAACACCCCTCTCCCTCCCTCCTCCTCCATGCCCACTAACCAGGTAAACACAATGGGGGCAGGAAATTACATGTAGATTCATGGAGGTTTTACCTCACAGGATGGAGAGATGTGACACAGCAAGTGACTGCCAGAAATCTGCCCACGCCATGCAATTTCCACAAAATAATAAAGATTACATTTCAAAAATATATTTGTATGCCAATTTAAAACAGTTTATTTATATTATTTATTAAGTTCTGCTCTGTATTCCAAAGGCTGTTTTTTTTTTTTTTTTTTATTCTGAACATGTGACCAGCAGCAGAAGATTAGAAGCTTCTCCTGCCACTGTTTCCCTACAGGTGGGCTTGGAGAGAGCTGGGTCATGTGACAGCTGTATATCGATTTGAAAAAGGGTACTTTTTTTTTATTAAAATAATTACAGTGCCATCATCCATATACAGAAATAGAAGGGACAATGTAAGTTAAACAGTGTGCGTTTAGTATTATTTTAAAACCTTTAGACCAGCCTTTCTCAATCTTTTTACCCAAAAGGAACCCCTAAAAAATACGTCAAGTTCCATTTTTTTGGAACCCTTACTAAAACCATTTCATCAGATGTCAATGGGTAAAAGGTTATTTATGTTGGAGGTCAGTAGGAAGGATGCAACCCCTATAGTGGTGATCAGAATTCCACACTTACAGATAAAAAGATAATTTGGTCATTCTGATTGTGTTGCCAAGTAGCACTGGCCCTGGAATTATGCAGACACCATCAGATGGCAGGTCAATTAGCCAAGGCTCAAGAAACCCATTGCAGCCTCTGGAGGAACTCTAGGGTTCCCCATAACCCTGGTTGGGAAGGGCTACCTTAGACAATGCATCCACTGTAAAGGTTAACTGAGTTGTGAGCATGCTTCGAACAGTTCAGTGACGCCATAACAGTTAAAGGGTTAATTTGCCTCTGAAGCCTTGATATTGTTAGGTGGACCAAAATGGTCAAGATTGGCATTTCACCTTGGCAAGGGCAATGACACAAAAGTTGTTAGTAAATTCTGTAAATTAACATTTCATTGTTTTGACATCCCATGCAGGATTCTAGGACAATATCCCCCCCCCCCCGGACAATATCCTCCCCCCCGGACAATATCCCCCCGGACAATATCCCCCGGACATTATCCCCCCAGACAATATCACCCGGGAAACATCCCCCCTGGACATAACCCCCCTGGACAACAACCCCTGGAAAATATCCTCCCTGGACAATATCCCCCCTCTAACCCTAGCCCTAACCCTATGGCCAGGGTGATGTTTTCCGGGGGGATATTGTCCCAGGGGGGATGTTGTCCCGGGGGGATTATGTCCGGGGGGGATGTTTTCCAGGGGATATTGCCCGGGGGATAATGTCCCGGGGGATTATGTCCGGGGGGATGTTTTCCGGGGGATATTGCCCGGGGGATAATGTCTGGGGGGATATTGTCCGAGGAGATATTGTCCTGATACCCCCATGCAGTCAGTCTCTCGAGCAGGAAATGTAAAGTAAGCCCTGCACATTGTACTCATACATACACAAAAGAAAAAAATGCCATTTACATGAGTCCCATCAACATTTCCTAACAACTGTATAACTCATAGTACAATGCACCCAATCATACATACCACATAATTAGCTACTAGTAACATCAACGCTAAAGGTTTCCTCTGGGAGCTTAAATCATTCTTTTAAGTACTGGTAATCAAGAAGATGACAACCGTAGTATGGGTTTGAAGAATGTTCATATTTAAAAGAAGCTAAAGAAAGGGAATAATAAATGATCAGATAGGCCTTGTTTGATGATTCCTGGGTTTTTTCCAAAATTAAAAAAGACATCTTGAGACCCTGCCTGTTGGCTGTTCTTGTGGTCATCTCCAGCCATTGGAAATCTACCGTTCCTCCACATATTTTGGAGTGAGCCCAAATACTCAATGACATCATGGCAATGAAGATCCCAGTAGTGGAGGATAGCACTGACCTAGAAAAGGTCCGTACCACTTGGACTTGTTGGTGGGCCTATAGCGACTTGGATGAGTTCCTAGCCTTATTTACGCAGTGACGTAGCCTTATCCCCTTGGATCATTTCTACCTTTGAGCGTTTCTGGTACTCTCGAAGTCTCTAGACCATTTTTTTTTTTCATTCCAATAAGAAGGTAGACCCACCTTTTTACCTTTGATCATTCCCCACTTTTTTTGGTCATCAACTCCTCGCACAATCCTATCTTTCTCCCCTTGTTTAGTTTCTGTTTCTACATATCTAGTGGCACAATGGCTCTCATGTGCTTCTGTAAGGCCCTCAGCTTACCAATTAGGCTGATTTTTTTGTTTTTTTACTATCAACCTTTATTAAAGTTTAGCCCAAAAAAAAACAAATTCGAACAGTATTGTTTGTCAAAAAAAGGTGTGTTGAGATCAAACTGTTACATAAGAATATAAAAATATGGGTTAGGTTGATGAAATTAAATTAGAGGGGGCAGCAATTGTAACAGGAAGTCAGCTAAATCTGGGAATGTAGTCACAGGAAGGAGATACATTTCTACCTGATTTAGAAAGTCCATTAATTAATTTAGGGTGTTGGCTACAGAGCTAGCCAGCAGGAAGTTGAAAGGCCTTCACCTGTTCAGAATGAGGGAGTTAAGGCTCTATAATTTGTTCAGAGAAATTCCTATTGTTTGCTGCCTCCAGAAGCTGTGTCCTGAAGCCATGTGGGCTGGGAGCAGGAGGACAGTCAGCGTGTGCCTCCCGACAGGATGTGTGGGCCTGGGAGAAGACCCCCCGGAGTGATGTGTGCCCGGGACGGTAACCAAGGGTGAATACGTCTCAAAGGTGAGAAGACGAACTGTTGATGTGAAAGAAACAAAAGGACTGTGTTGCCCTGTGAAGCTATTATAAAAGGACTATTGAGTGTCCGCTATGTGACAAGGAAGTCTGCCCGACGGTAGGTTGGAGACAGACACTTAGGCAGGTTCCAGTTGTGAGAAGGTAGCCGCCCACAGAGGCAAGGATTCATTTTCTGTTTTATTTTATTTTGATGTTTTTGCTGCATGCACTTGTTTGAAGAATAAACCTGTTGTTTGCAAGCACTTTTGGGCTATTTCTCTGTGAAAACGCACCCCCCAAGGAGTCATCTACGCCTACCACCGAGCTAATCCCTTACATATGGTGGAGGTATGCAGTGGGCATAAGCAGAGATCCCTGCAAGGAAGTGCAAATGTTTGATGAACTTTATCTGGTGCATGAGATTGCACAATCTATGTGTGCAGGAGAGAAGATCCTGACAGAAAAAAAAAAAGTGTTTTAAAGAGACAGCGGTCTCAAAATTATTTGATGAACTTTGTTGTGTCTGGTGCAAGTGACTGCACAAACTGTGTGCGCAGGAAAAGAGATCCCGCAAGAGAGAGAAAAACTACATGTGTTGAAGAGACAGTGGTCTGAAAATTTTTTGCTGGACTGTGAAAAATTTGTTTGTGGAGTTATTGAAGATGGGGCGTTCAAAACGCCTGAAGAATGCAAAGATAGATGAAATGAGAGACCGGATTCTATGGATGGAGGGGATGTTGCCGTCTGAACCAGCCCCATCCATGCCTAAAGAGAGTCTACTAAAGAGGAAGGTTGTTGTCCCTAGCAACACTGATGAAACTGCTATGGAGACGCAGTGTGCTCAGATGAAAAGTAAGCTCAAAATGGAGGAGATGTTGAAACATCTGATTATATCAAATGCAGCTCAACAGCAAGCAAATGCAGCTCAACAGCAGGCAAATGCGGATTTTCAGCAGAGCTTTGCAGCTCAACAAAAGGCTCATCAAGAGAGCATGGCAGGCTGGAAACAGAGACGCCAGCAGCCAATGGAGGCCATCGGTTTGGAGGAAACCGAGTATGTGTGCAGGGCTGAGTTGGATGCCTTGCAACGGAAAATGGAAGAAAAGGAACAAGCCTTGGAATTGCTTAAAATGGAGCATAGAAACTTGCAGGAAACGAATGAACTACTCAAGTCTCATGTGTCACAGTGGGAAGAATCCACTGCTCTTCTTTTGGTCGAGTTGCAAAAACGCAGAGAGACTATAATGGAGAAAGATACCATCCTCATGGAAAAGGAAAGTGAAATTCAGACTTTGCAGAAGCAAAGCATGTGTGAAATGTTGGAGTTGCGTAATCAGCTGGAAAAAAGTCTTCAGTGTTTGGAAGTTACAAAAATAGACCTGCAGGAGTCGCAGGAACAGAATGTTGCTCTGAAAGCGACATTGTCTCTCAGCGACAAAGAGAAAAGTGAAAGAGAGGCTAAATTACTGAGTACTGTGTATGAGCTCACTACTTTGAGCAATGTGGTAGATGAATGGCGTGCGGACTGTGAAAGTTGGAAAGGGGAAGCCCAACGTGTCCAGCAGCAGTTAAAGGAGAAAGAAGCCTGTGTGGCAGAATTACATTCTTATTCCCAGATGCTAGCCAATGAGGTGAAGGCTCTTATGCAGGGAAAAGGAGATTGTGAACATAAGAGGGAAAAAGTAGAGGCACAGCTTCTGGAATCGCAAGTCAAGGTGTCAGAAGGTGACCGATTGTGTGCTAAGCTGTCAGAGAAGGCAAACCGACTGCAGGTTGAGTTGGACAATGTTACAAATCAGCTTTCTCAAGCAGACAGCAAATCTAGAGAAATTGCGGAAGATTTTTCTATCTTGGAATCGCAGCTGCAAGACACGCAGGAACTCTTACAGGAAGAGAGGTGTCAAAGGCTGAGTTTTAGCACAAAGCTCAAACAAATGGAAGATGAGAAAAATGGCTTCCTGGAACAATTAAAAGAGGAGGCGGAAGCAAAGAAAAACCTATCAGAGCAAGTCGCAACATTGCAAGCTCAGATAGCGGATATGAAAAAACGCATGGAAGAAAGCGTTGGTTCATTACAGTGTGTTGAAGATGTGAAAAAGAAGTTTGATCAGATGCTTGGTGAAGAGAAGACTGTGTCTGCAAAATATGCAGAAGAACGCGACCGTGCAAAAACGGAGGCGCGTGATAACGAGAGCAAAGCCCTGTTCTTGGCTCGCTCTTTGGAGGAAGTTCTAGAGTGTAAGGCTGAACTAGAAAGTGTTAACAAACAGCTGCGTACAGAAATGGAAGAATTGGTCAGCTCCAAGGATGATGTTGTGAAAAGCGTTCAGGAGCTAGAAAAGTCTAAACGAGCCTTAGAACAGAAAGTAGAAGAGATGAAGATTCCGTTGCAGGAACTGGAAGAGGAATTCCAGGCAACAGAGGATCTGTCCCAAAGAGGGGATAGTGTGCCTGATGCAGTTTTTAAAAGGATCAGTGTTTTGGGGTCTGTCCCGAGTGAGCCTCAGAAATGTGACGACATGTGGCTTGAATCACCCCTTTGGAATAAACCGTTCCTTCAAAAACTTCAAGCATTGGAAAATGTATCATTAGAGCTTCAGCAAACAAAGGAGCTGAGTAAGAAATGTGGTGATTTCTCAGTTCAGGCTGAAAACCTAGTGGAGAAAACTAAGGCTGTTGGTGAAAACGTGAAGCAAATGAATAAGTGCCTTTCAGGGAGTGTTTCCAAAATGGAACTGGTGAAAGACGGGTGGCAGAAGTTTGATCGTGATCTTGAGATGCATTCCATGTGGAATTCAGATAGAGAAAAAGAACTAGGTGACCTTGAGCGGTCAAATAGTTCAGCAGAAAGTGCATTGAAGAAACCTGTAAAAGAATGTGTTGCAGTTCCATGCTTCTTCACTGATGCAGAGAGGAGGTCTATAATGGATACCACCCAGATCGCTGGGTTCAACTGTGTTGTTGCCTTTGACCCCTATGTTGGTGGAAGGAAAGTTGATGATGTTCTGGTTGGCTACTTCTGTGAAGAGTTTGGCAAGAAATATAAACTGAATATCAAATCAAATAGTAGGCCTTTACTGCGACTCGCTCAGGAGGGCGAAAAGTTTAAGAAGTTGATGAGTGCAAATGCTTCAGATCTGCCTATGAATATGAAATGTTTGAATGATATTGATATCTCTGGGAAAAGGAACAGGGGTCACTTTGAAGAAATGTGTGACAGCCTGTTGTCTCAATTGGAAAATCCTCTGCACAGCATCTTAGAGCAAGCAAAGCTCAAGAAGGAAGATCATTCCCTTTTACAACAAAAAGTCAATGATTGTGTACAGCTGTATGGAGAGGCAACTCAAGTCACAGAGGGATGTCAAGAGTCCCTACTTGGAACAAAGCTTAGTGAAGCAAAGGTTCTCAAAGTTTTGTGGAAAACATTTATGGATTGCAGAGAGAGGCGTCTTAAGAATGTTGAAGACATTAAGACTAGCCCAATTGAGTTGCCTATGGATCACGGTCCTCCATGGTGGATTGGACAGACGGTTATGAGGGACAAGCTGTCTGACATTTATGAGAAAGCTGTCAATAAGGATGACAAAACAGTTTCATCCGGAAGCTTGAGGATAATAGGAGGCTTATCAGTGAGTCAGCAGTGCTTGACACATGCGTGCCTGGAAATCTGTGTCCCAACCCTAGGGTTGAAACAAGAGGGGGGGGTATGTAACAGGAAGTCAGCTAAATCTGGGAATGTAGTCACAGGAAGGAGATACATTTCTACCTGATTTAGAAAGTCCATTAATTAATTTAGGGTGTTGGCTACAGAGCTAGCCAGCAGGAAGTTGAAAGGCCTTCACCTGTTCAGAATGAGGGAGTTAAGGCTCTATAATTTGTTCAGAGAAATTCCTATTGTTTGCTGCCTCCAGAAGCTGTGTCCTGAAGCCATGTGGGCTGGGAGCAGGAGGACAGTCAGCGTGTGCCTCCCGACAGGATGTGTGGGCCTGGGAGAAGACCCCCCGGAGTGATGTGTGCCCGGGACGGTAACCAAGGGTGAATACGTCTCAAAGGTGAGAAGACGAACTGTTGATGTGAAAGAAACAAAAGGACTGTGTTGCCCTGTGAAGCTATTATAAAAGGACTATTGAGTGTCCGCTATGTGACAAGGAAGTCTGCCCGACGGTAGGTTGGAGACAGACACTTAGGCAGGTTCCAGTTGTGAGAAGGTAGCCGCCCACAGAGGCAAGGATTTATTTTCTGTTTTATTTTATTTTGATGTTTTTGCTGCATGCACTTGTTTGAAGAATAAACCTGTTGTTTGCAAGCACTTTTGGGCTATTTCTCTGTGAAAACGCACCCCCCAAGGAGTCATCTACGCCTACCACCGAGCTAATCCCTTACACAATATAGAGACCCATTAAAAATACTTAATGGGATTAATGGTGTTTTCATGGTGGATATTCTTCTCTATTTCTCATGTAGCTATCCTTGATTTATAGTCATAACATCTTGTTTGTTCAGATATGTCTGACTCTGCAGTAATAGTTTCATATGAGTCTGTTATGGGAATACTCTAATTTGGGTAGTATGCCAGAAAGTATCATGTGATCCTGAATCATACTGAAGCCAATTTCAGTTGTGAAATTAATTTTTCTGTGGTTCTAACTGTATATATGCTCGGGACTTTTCCTGAAATAAATGAACATACTCAGACTCTACCCTCGTGTGTCTCTGTGTGTTCCTGAATATTCGTAGGGAGTCCATCTAGCCGTCCAGTTCAAAAGTCCTAACGGATATATTCAAATTTGGTGGTTTTCTCTAGGACAGGGATAAAAAAAATCAAAGATCAAAAAGGTGAGGTTAATTTGTTTTCAGCATGCACTGTAATCTTTTTCGTGCTTTGGAATTCTGTATTTTGTCTGCTAACTTACTTTACCCTGTGCCTTGCACTCTTTTGAAAACCACTGAATAAATGACTGAATAAATGATCAGGTAGGTTTAGATTTTTGAAGGGATATTCTATGGTATGCATAGGACTTCCATTTCCAAAAGTCACTAAGCATAGGTTCTCAGCTTCATGGATTTGTGTGACATGTATATGGGGGCGCAACAGCCCATTCATTTGAATTTGCTGTACCTGTGTTTCCTACAGTAAAATGGTTTCTAGACCTGGAGCCTAAAAAAGAAACCAAATGCAACCACATCTAAGAATTGGTTAGCGGAAACAGGGGCAGACTGACCATTCGGGCACTGCCCGAGGGCCCAGGGCCAGTAGGGAGTGCCATGGGAGGCTCTGTCACTGCACTTTAACTTGTTGCAGAGCTGTCTATGTACATGCTACTCTCCTCAGCAGTCCAGTTTCCAGTCAGTCCCAGTAGATTAATGACATGCGATCGCTCCCCCCTTCCACCCCATGCACACAGACTCCTTTTCCTGAGGACAGGAGTGGACAGAGACAGTGGACAGCATTAACCGGTTGCCGAATGCGCACAGTATATTTACTGCGGCAGTCAGCCCCGGCCAGGCAGAGTGACGTAGATCTACGTCGCTCGCCTGTCACTGGGATTTGAGCCAATAGCGGGCGAGCTCGTGCCCGCCTCGGCTCGTTCAGGGAGGAGTCCGGGCGTGTGACCGGCGGACCCGATGTCCGCCGGTCACACCACGATCGTCGGTAGAGCGGGAGAAAGGCAGAGCGGCTTATGTAAACAAGCCGCCTGTCATTCTCCCCTGTGTAAAAATGGAGATCAGACGGTTCTACTATGTAGAACCGTTGATCTCTGTTTTTACACTAGTAGCCATGTCCCACTACAGTTAGAATCACGCCCCTAGGAAACCCCCTAGGGGTTTCCTCAAGGACCACGACAGCCTCTCCTCAGCACTCCATCTTCCACCCAACTCCCCTGCCCGAATGGCCCATGTCTATTTATGGGGTTGTCTCAGTCCCCTGCCAGTTTACTTCTGGGGATTGACTGAGGCCCCATACATATTCATGGCAGGTCCTCCTAACCCCCGCCCTCTAGTTCTAGAAGATTCTCCAACCTTCCAGGAGCAGGGGGAGGCACCAGAGAGCTTCCAGGATTCAGTCATCCAGCTCTGGCCTCTAGTGACCCTGACCCAATTCAATGACTCAGGTTATTCCTGACCAGAATATACTTTCTTCCTACTCACACACTAGTAGCACACACTAGAGGGTGCTACACCAGCTAATGTACAAGCTTTTATTTAAAAAAGGGTATGGGTAGCTGAACACTGCTATGAGGGTACCAATGCAAAAAAAAAAAAAAAAAAATCTTTTAAAAATACCATTTAACGCAGAGAGTCTTTTAACCACTTGCCGACCGCTCACTGGAGCTCTACTGCGGCAAAGTGGCTGGTTCCCGTCCAGCGACGTAGACCTAGGTCGCAGGACTCCTCCCCTGTATTCGCTCCCGCTGTATTCAGTCACAGCGGGAGTCGGACCAGGGGAGGAGCGGTGGTGATCACCGCCGCTCTTCCCCGATCGTCGGGGAATCGAGTTTGGAGATCCGCCTGCTTGTGTAAACAAAGCGGGCGGATCTCCTAAGTGACAGACAGTGACAGATAGCATGGTTCAGAATAGCTGAACCTGCGATCTGTCCCTGTGTCACACAGTCACCTCCCCCCACACACGTTAGTAAGCACCAGGCATACATTAACCCCTCCCTCTCCAATAAAATTAACCCCTTCCCTGCCAGTGTCATTTTTATAGTAACAGTGCATATATATAGCACTGATTACTGTAGTAATGTCACTGGTACCCCCAAAAGTGTCAAAAATGTCAGTCAAGGGTCCGATCTGTCCGCCGCAATGTCGCAGTCCCGCAAAAAAAAATTGCAGATCGCCGCCATTACTCGTTAAAAAAAAAAACACTAAAAATGACAGAAATCTTTCCCTTAGTTAGTAAACGCAATAACTTTTGCGCAAACCAATCAAAATACGCTTATTGCGATTTTTTTTTTACCAAACATAGGTAGCAGAAAACAAATTGGCCAAAAATTAAAAAAAAATTTGATTTTTACATTTTTTTGGGGGGGAATTTCATATAAAAAAGTGTGAAAAATATTGTTATTTTTTCAAAATTTACGCTCTTTTTTTGTTTATAGCGCAAAAAGTAAAAGTCACACAGGTGATCAAATACCACCAAAAGAAAGCTCTGTTTATGGGGAAAAAAAGGACGTCAATTTCGTTTGGGTACGGCATCGCATGATTGCGCAATTGCCAGTTAAATTCGCACAGTGCCGAATCGCAAAAAGTGGCCTGGACGTAAGACAGCAAAATCCTCCGGTGGTAAAGTGGCTAATGTGTCTTAAAGTGCAAAATTAAAAATACACATATTGTTTAAAACAAATGCTTTGGGGATAC
The DNA here is from genome assembly GCF_965119305.1 of Pelophylax lessonae. Classification (NCBI taxonomy): domain Eukaryota; kingdom Metazoa; phylum Chordata; class Amphibia; order Anura; family Ranidae; genus Pelophylax; species Pelophylax lessonae. The sequence goes on along the minus strand of NC_138770.1, from coordinate 58,810,749 downwards.
CCTAAATTAGCATGTGAAGATGTGGCTGTAGTGCAATGTACTCCTTTAAAAGTGACATTGTCTGCTTACAAACAGCCACTGAGGATCTGTAATTTAGTGGCACCGCTAAATGACAGATCCTCGCTGGCTTCTGTTCGTAAACAAGCAGATGGGGATCATGGGTAACAGTAAATGGTCATGGCCATAAATGGCCAATTGTGGTGACAGATCATCAACATCATTAGTTGACTTTTATTAAGGTTGATGTGGTTTTACTTAGCTGGATGATGTGATTAAGATTGGATTTACATGTCGAGACATTGTTTATTTTTTCTTAAAGGTGTAGTTGTTTTTTTCTACTTTTTAATTTCTTTTCTGAATGAGTTACCCATTAATATGAGGGCGGGGGAAATATGTGCTTTTTGTCATCTCAACATGGAGACAGGTGTATTGCAGGGGGGAGATTTGGATGCTCCCTTGCAAGGTACCCTCCCAATGCTAAAGGAATGTGACCTGGGGTGGTTGGGAGAGCGCACGCTCATGGCTCCTTCTTTCCTGGCCAGCCAGGTTACTTGTCTGGACAGGGTCTCTTATGAATTCCTATGAAGATCCCAGGCTACTAAAAAAAACATGGTGTGTTGGCCCTTTAAGAGATAAACCATGGTGTAGAGGTCCCTAAAAAAATTTAGTTAAAGACCGTTATCCAGACATGCAGCCTGGCTGGCCAGGAAAGGGGGGGGGCAGCAATGTGTGCCCCCTTACCATTATAGAAGGTCACATGCCTTCAACACTGCGAGGGTACCATGCAAAGTGTGTAGCCAAGCCTCCCCCTCTTACAAAGCTTCTTGTGCTCATGCTGAGAGGTAAAGTGCCTAATTTTCACATCTTGTTTCCCAAAGGGGATGTGGGGGGTCTTCAAAATAGGGAAGTCCCCTTTAAAATAAGAGGGGCCCTAGATTTCTAGCCAGCACTAAGGCAACACGCCTGCACTGCAACACACTGCAACCCATGGCAATGCACCTCTGTACCTTCTCATTGCTTGCATTAAAAATGTAGAAATGCTGAGGTGGGGTTGCACTTTGAGCCTTGGTGCTAAAGCATCTTGTCCTGCATGTTTGGATATATGAAATTCTACAGAGTAAAAAAGAAGATGTTTTTCCCTTCCTGTGATCTGCTTTTCTATTATAACGTATAGGACAGCCATTCCCAACCAGGGTTCCTCCAAAGATTGTTAGGGGTTCCTTGAGTTGTGGGTGATTGACTTCCATGTCCAAGAAGTCATTCTTCCCATTGACCACCAATGTAAGTAGAGCACTCTTCCCATTCACCACCACTGTAAAGAGGGTATTCTTCCCATGGACCACCAATGTAAGTAGAGCACTCTTCCCACTCACCACCACTGTAAAGAGGGTATTCTTCCTACTGACCACCAATGTAAGTAGAGCACTCTTCCCATTCACCACCACTGTAAAGAGGGTATTCTTCCCATTGACCACCAATGTAAGTAGAGCACTCTTCCCATTCACCACCACTGTAAAGAGGGTATTCTTCCAATGGACCACCAATGTAAGTAGAGCACTCTTCCCACTCACCACCACTGTAAAGAGGGTATTCTTCCCATGGACCACCAATGTAAGTAGAGCACTCTTCCCACTCACCACCACTGTAAAGAGGGTATTCTTCCCATGGACCACCAATGTATGGGGGCACTCTTCACACTGACTACTACTGTGACAGAGATATTCTGACCACTACTCTAAAGAGGGAATTCTTCCCATTCACAACCTGTGTAACTGTAGCACTCTTCCCACTCACCACCACTGTAAAGAGGGTATTCTTCCCATGGACCACCAATGTAAGTAGAGCACTCTTCCCACTCACCACCACTGTAAAGAGGGTATTCTTCCCATGGACCACCAATGTAAGTAGAGCACTCGTCCCACTCACCACCACTGTAAAGAGGGTATTCTTCCCATGGACCACCAATGTAAATAGAGCACTCTTCCCACTCACCACCACTGTAAAGAGGGTATTCTTCCGATTGACCACCAATGTAAGTAGAGCACTCTTCCCATTCATCACCACTGTAAAGAGGGTATTCTTCCCATGGACCACCAATGTAAGTAGAGCACTCTTCCCACTCACCACCACTGTAAAGAGGGTATTCTTCCCATGGACCACCAATGTAAGTAGAGCGCTCTTCCCACTCACCACCACTGTAAAGAGGGTATTCTTCCCATGGACCACCAATGTAAGTAGAGCACTCTTCCCACTCACCACCACTGTAAAGAGGGTTTTCTTCCCATGGACCACCAATGTATGGGGGCACTCTTTACACTGACTACTACTGTAACAGAGATATTCTGACCACCACTCTAAAGAGGGCATTCTTCCCATTCACAACCTGTGTAACTGTAGCCCTCGTCCCACTCACCACCACTGTAAAGAGGGTATTCTTTCCATGGACCACCAATGTAAGTAGAGCACTCTTCCCACTCACCACCACTGTAAAGAGGGTATTCTTCCCATGGACCACCAATGTATGGGGGCACTCTTTACACTGACTACTACTGTGACAGAGATATTCTGACCACCACTCTAAAGAGGGCATTCTTCCCATTCACAACCTGTGTAACTGTAGCCCTCTTCCCACTCACCACCACTGTAAAGAGGGTATTCTTTCCACTGACCACCAATGTATGGGAGGCACTCTGCACACTAACCGCTACCGTAACGGATATGTGCTGACCACCACTGTAAAGACTGCATTCTTCCCATTGACCGCCAATGCAACTGTGGCACTCTTCCCACTCACCACCACTGTAAAGAGAGTATTCTTTCCGTAGATCACCAATGTATGGGAGGCACTCTTCACACTGACCACTACCATAACAGATATATTCTGATCACCACCGTAAAGAGGGCATTCTTGTCACTGACCATCAATTTAAGGGGGGATCTCTTCCCACTCACAACCACTGTAAACAGAGTATTCTTCCCATTACCCACTAATGAAAGGGGGACACTCTTCCCAAAAACCACTACCGTAACAGAGGTATACTGAGCACCAAAGTATGCTGTATTCTTTCCACTGGCTACTACTGTAAGGGGTGCATTTTCCCAGTGACCTATGATTAGTTCATGTTAGCAGGGTGTCCCCCGAGACCAGAAAATAGTTTTAATGGTTCCTCTGGAGCAAAACGGTTGGGAAAGGCTGATCTAGGACTTCAAATGCTATAAATTCAGAGCCTCAGATTTCAAATGCTATACATTCAGAGCCTCATGCAGGGAGGTTAAATGGGTTAATGCAGCCAAATTATACTGTGCCTGAAGAAATGCAGCTTGACACTTGGAGCCTTTTTTATATTAAATCGCAAAGTGTTAAATTGGTTTTTACACTCTGCTATTACTTTGTGAACTGGTGGTATGCAGGTGTTGCATGTCTGCTGTAGTTGATGATTTTTGTTATTCAAAAGTAAGACTCGATAACCAATGTGACTCTTCTTCTGGAACTTAAAGGAGTGCTCCAAGTTTTTTCAGCTCTTCTCCTGCAGCTTCCTTCCTCTGATGTTAAAAGAAAAATGTTTGCACTACTAAGCCTCTCCATGTTCCAGCACCATCATCCATACCCTCATCTACCACTCATCACCACCCATTCTCTTGGTCAGTGGTATTCTCCAACAGCAATACAAATGCTATTCTTCCATTGGAGAAGGCTGGATCCCTCTGTATTTCTGTCTGTGTCCCTGATGTCCATTGTTCAATCTTCCTGTCTGATAAAACCCTTGTTAGAAGAACCAGGAAATGATGGTAAAGCTGGCCATACACTGTTCCTTTTTTTCTTTTCCATCTCAATTGTGTAGATCGGGGAATCCTCCCTACTGTCCGATTGTATTCTGACAGTGGGGCAGTGCTGTATCTTGGCTTAGGCCAACAAGGCCCAGGCCTAAGGCGGCACTTTGCAGGGGGGCAGAAAAAAAGCAGCACCCCGAAAGAAAATTTAAAAAAAAACAGTCTTCTCCCGGCTCCTGCACGAAAAAGGTCCCCACGGGCTTGCGCTACACTTTAAGTATAGTGCTAGTCTTAAGGGGTGAATTGGGCTGGAGGGCAGGGTCCAGGAGCCAAATCAGTCTGGCACCCCCATAAAGTGGTCACACTGCTACCTGTGGGTATGATAATACCGGTGAGGACATTCGGATAGACCGCAGGGCACTGATGAGGCTGAACTTATGGGAACTGATGAGGCTGCACTGATGGGCACTGATAGTCTGTGGTTGTGGTTTACAGATGACAAAGCGGGTCATAAAACAGGAAGGGGTGTGGCCTTTACAGGAAGGGGTGGGTCATATTTAAATTAGGGGGTGCCCAAGTTTAATCAGGCCTAGGGCAGCAGAAAACCTAAATACACCAATGTCAGAATACACAGATCAATGCCGATTCTGATGTAGATTGTTCATTCTTCATGTCTGGTAAAACCCTTGTTAGCAGAACCAGGAAATGATGGTAAAGCTGGCCATACACTGTTCAGTTTTTCTTTTCTTTCATTGAATCCATCTCGATTGCGAGGATGAGGGAATCTTCCCCACTGTGCTGTTGTAGTCTGACAGTGGGAAGACTCCCCCACTGTCACAATACACAGATCAATGCTGATCCTGATGTATATTGTTCATTCTTCATGTCTGGTAAAACCCTTGTTAGCAGAGCCAGGAGACGATGGTAAAACTGGTCATACATCGTTCCATTTTTTTTCTTTCCTTCAATCCACCTTGATTGTGTGGATGGGGGAATCCTCCCCACTGTGTTGTTGTATTCTGACAGTGGGGAGACTCCTCTACTGTCATAATATACAGATCAGTGCTGATCCTGATGTATATTGTTCATTCTTCATGTCTGGTAGAACCCTTGTTAGCAAAGCCAAGAAACGGTGGTAAAGCTGGCCATACACTGTTCAATTTGTTTTTATTTCATTTTTGTTCAATCCACCTTGATTGTGTGGATGGGGGAATCCTCCCCACTTTGCTGCTGTATTGTGACAGTGGGGAGACTCCTCCACTGTTGCAATACACAGATCCGTGCTGATCCTGATATAGACTGTGCATTCTTCATGTCTGGTAAAACCCTTGTTTGGAGAGCCAGGAAACAATGGTAAAGCTGACCAAACACTTCATTTTTTTTTTTTTTGTTCATTCCAGTTCGATTGTGTGGATGGGGGAAACTATCCCCACTGCGCTATTGTATTCTGACAGTGGGGAAACTCCTCCGCTGTCACAATGCACAGATCAGCTTCGCACCCATTGCTGATGGATCACCCGAAGCTGAGTGCTGGAGCTGACTGAGCGGCTTTTCTCTTTACAGCAGTCCACCGGACTGACTCTCTTTACAGCAGTCCACCGGACTGACTCTCTTTACAGCAGTCCACCGGACTGACTCTCTTTACAGCAGTCCACCGGACTGACTCTCTTTACAGCAGTCCACCCGACTGACTCTCTTTACAGCAGTCCACCGGACTGACTCTCTTTACAGCAGTCCACCCGACTGACTCTCTTTACAGCAGTCCACCCGACTGACTCTCTTTACAGCAGTCCACCCGACTGACTCTCTTTACAGCAGTCCACCGGACTGACTCTCTTTACAGCAGTCCACCCGACTGACTCTCTTTACAGCAGTCCACCCAACTGACTCTCTTTACAGCAGTCCACCCGACGACTCTCTTTACAGCAGTCCACCCGACTGACTCTCTTTACAGCAGTCCACCCAACTGACTCTCTTTACAGCAGTCCACCCGACGACTCTCTTTACAGCAGTCCACCCGACTGACTCTCTTTACAGCAGTCCACCCGACGACTCTCTTTACAGCAGTCCACCCGATGACTCTCTTTACAGCAGTCCACCCGATGACTCTCTTCACAGCAGTCCACCCGACGACTCTCTTTACAGCAGTCAACCCAACTGGCTCTCTTTACAGCAGTCCACTTGACCGGCTCTCTTTACAGCAGTCCACCCGACGACTCTCTTTACAGCAGTCCACCCGACTGGCTCTCTTTACAGCAGTTCACCCGACTGGCTCTCTTTACAGCAGTCCACCCGACTGGCTCTCTTTACAGCAGTCCACTTGACTGGCTCTCTTTACAGCAGTCCACTTGACTGGCTCTCTTTACAGCAGTCCACCCGACCACTCTCTTTACAGCAGTCCACCCAACTGACTCTCTTTACAGCAGTCCACCAGATGACTCTCTTTACAGCAGTCCGACTGACTCTCTTTACAGCAGTCCACCCGACGACTCTCTTTACAGCAGTCCACCCAACTGACTCTCTTTACAGCAGTCCACCCGACTGGCTCTCTTTACAGCAGTCCACCCTAAGACTCTCTTTACAGCAGTCCACCCGACTGGCTCTCTTTACAGCAGTCCCCCCAATGACTCTCTTTACAGCAGTCCACCCGACGCGACGACTCTCTTTACAGCAGTCCACCCGACTGGCTCTCTTTACAGCAGTCCACCCGACGACTCTCTTTACAGCAGTCCACCCAACTGACTCTCTTTACAGCAGTCCACCCGATGACTCTCTTTACAGCAGTCCACCCGACGACTCTCTTTACAGCAGTCCACCCAACTGACTCTCTTTACAGCAGTCCACCCGACTGGCTCTCTTTACAGCAGTCCACCCGACTGACTCTTTGGAGATCTCCCAGGGTAAGGCCAAAAAATTAAGCACACCGCTGTCTTCAAGAGAGACTTGTGGCTACATGTGGCTCTCCCCTTGTCAGCCTCTGCACTGTGCTGAATTACGCACTCTGTCTTGCTCCCACTGCCTCTCAGGAAAGCTTCCCTCCAGATTCTTCTGTGGTAGGGTCTCTCCAGGCCAGCACCCGAGGCAGAGCCACCCCCCCCCGCCCCCAGACTAGGGGGTTTGCCTCAAGGGCCACCAACAGTCTCCTCAGCACTGTATCTCCAGCTTCCACCTGACTCCCCTGCTGGAATGTCCCATATGAATTTATAGGATTTTCTCATCCCACTGCTGGGGATTAGCTGAGGTCCCATAACCCTGACCCAATTAAAGTGGTAGTAAACTCCACTATATGACTTTTACAGGTAAGCCTATAAAAAGGCCTATAACAAGGCTTACCTGTAGGTACAATTAATATCTCCTAAACCTGCTAGTTTAGGAGATATTCAACCTGCATGCAGCCCCTGACGTCTGCGGCGCATGCGCTCTGAAGGTCCGCGGACCTTCAGAGCTCCTTGCCGGATCTTGCCGGAAAGTGAAACTCCTGCGCGCATGCGTGGGAGTGGCGTCACCGCAGCTCTGGCCACTCACAGCGACAGAGCCGCCGAACCAGGAAGAGATGCCGAGGGAGCATGTCAGCTCCCTCAGCGTTGTCTAGACGACCGTGCGGGGGCTTCGTTCTAAGGTAAGTATTTCATAATGAGCTAGTATGCGATGCATACTAGCTGATTATGCCTTTGTCCTGCAGGGTTTGTTTTTATTTTTATGAGTATACAACCGGATTCGCAGATTTAGAGCAAGAGTCAGAGCTAGATTTTCCTTCACTACACTACTAGTAGCACACACTAGAGGGTGCTGCATACACCTTACAGTGGGTTTTCACCCTCTGCTATCACTTGGCCAAATTTTTTTCCTCTACTCTTCATTCTTAATGCCAAATTACATTGCCAATGGATGTGAGTTGCAGCGCTCCACAACTCGTAGTAATGCGCTACTGGGTGTTGTGGTGCTCTGTGCTAAAAGACCAAGCACTTGTTTGGTTGGTTTTGGTGCATTAAAAAGCACATTCAAATGAATGGGCTGTCTTATCATAACCCCAGTTGACGCATTGCATAATTCAAATCAACGCGGTTGCGCTAATCGCACCATGACAGTGTGAACCCTGCCTTGCACTGGTTATTAACATGGTTGAACACCTTTTCTTTTGTGCCAAACTCCATGCAGCTGAACAACATTAATAGATATTATAAATAGAATAGAGTCCCTTTATACAGCAAAGCAACATCTGTCCCATTATTAGCCGCACATATACATAGACAGCAAGATATTAAAAAGATATTTAAAAAAAAAAAACATTCCATTTTGAGTGATATATGTACATAGTGGGGATTTTAATAAACTTTGTTGCAGATTCCTACCTTTTGTTATTTTGAAGATATAGCTGTTTGTTTGTCTGTATCCATGTGCACAGTAAATCTGTATGGGAGTGATTTTATAATTATTAATCAGCTGCTGCACGTGCTGGGCTCCAATTAGGAAAGCTGCAGGGTCTGCATCACTTTAGACATGATTTCCCTTTGGGAGTATCTGACCAAAAATGACATTTTTGTTGCAGAGGATGCTCAAATTCGGATTTGTATCTTAGTGTAGACTTCTAGAAAAATCAGTGAGCCAATCACACAAGAAGGAAATTACATATCCGGGGAGGGGGGCGTTCTGTACCCCATCTGTGTACAGAATGCCTCCACATTGCCATATTGCATTGCATTTTACAGAGTTGCAGATTGAAAAGGAAAGGAAACTTTCTATAACATTCAATTACAATATAACTTGTGTTGCAGTTGGATATGCTGTTATTTTTTTTTTTTTTTTTTTTCTTATTTGATAATTTTTTTCCCCCATGAAAATGGGAAAAGGAAAGGAAACTTCCTATAACATTCAATTACAATATAATTTGTGTTGCAGTTGGATATGCTGTTATATTTTTTTTTTTTTTTTTTATTTGATCATTTTTTTTCCCACGAAAATTGAAAACTTCAGCTCCAGAAGGTTTTACCCCCTTAAGGACCAGGCCATTTTTTGTGATACAGCACTGGGTTGCTTTAACTGACAATTGCGCGGTCGTGTGATGCTGTACCCAAATAAACTTGATGTATTTTTTTCCCCACAAATAGAGCTTTCTTTTGATGCAATTAATTAACCTCTGCAGTTTTTATTTTTGTGCTATAAACAAACAAAGAACCACAATTTTGAAAATAAATAAATAAATAAATAAATAAATAAAAATAAAATAAATAAATAAATAAATAAATATATATATATATATATATATATATATATATATATATATATATTATACTTTCTGCTATAAAGCATATCCAAAAAAAAAAAAAAATACAATTTAGGCCAATATGTATTCTGTTACATATTTCTGGTAAAAAATGATATATATATATCCTAATACATGTTTATTAATTGGTTTGTGCAAAAGTTATACCGTCTACAAACTATGGGATATATTTTTGGACTTATTTTTTTTTTTTTACTGTTTTCACTAGTAATGGCGGCGATCAGCAGTTTTTAGCGGTACTGCGGTAGACAAATCTGGCACTAAGTGACACTTTTTGGGGACCAGTGACACCAATACAGTGATCAGTGCTAAAACAAAAAGGCACTGTTACTGTATAAATGACACTGGCAGGGAAGGGGTTAACACCAGGGGCAATTAAGGGGTTAAGTGTGCTCCTAGGGAGTGCTTTCTAACTGTGTGGGGGATGGATGCACTGGAGGAAAAAGAGAGATCTGCTTAGCTGAAACGCAAGATCTCTCTCTTCCTCTGTGATAGAACAGTGGTCTGCCTTGTTTATATAGACAGACGGTCGTTCTGTCATTCCACCGAATGATCGGCGGGTCCTGGCGGCCATAGCGGCTGCCGGACCCGCTGATTGGCTCCCGCGTGCACGCCCCTGACATCTCCTGCACAAAATCATGTACATGTACGTGATTTTGCACACCCGGCCTGCCCTGTCGCAGTATATATGCAGCAAGCAGTCTGGAAGTGGTTAAAGGAAACCTGTCATGAGAAAAATATGTAGGCTGCCATTGCTTAGGCGCATGCTATTTTTCTGGCTATCATGCTGCTGCTTTGGCTAGAAAAGAGTCAAGCATAGCAGTTCTAACCTTTACTTTAGGCTCCATTCACATATAGGCGATTCTGCCGGTGATCCCGAACCATTGCAAGTCGCAGGACGCCCGTGCGATTCCCGTGACTTGCAGTGGCGCCCTAAATGCGTTGCGATGTTTCCGTGATTGTCACCTGACGTATCACTGTAAAATTGCGCAAACAGAATCGCGGGACGCCTGTTGCCGAAAAGAAGTTCCTGTACTTCTTTTGGGCGACAGGCGTCCCGCGATTCTGTTTGCGCAATTTTACAGCAATTCCTGGGGTGACGATCGCGGCAAAATCACGCCACATTTGGGGTGCCATTGCAAGTCATGGGAATCGCACGGGCATCCCGCGACTTACAATAGTTCGGGATTGCGGGCATAATCGCGGCAATTCTGCCCACGATCCGAAACGCCTATATGTGAATAGAGCCCTAAGGACCCATACACACCAGATAAGGATGGCTGCATTTTGACTGCATAGAGAGTCCAAAATCCAAGTTATCCTATGGGCATATTTCTTAAAATTTCAGTGCAGTGCAAAAAAATTACAGCAAGATGGATTTTTATGCACCACAAACATGCAAAAAGCAATGCCAAGGCACCGAAATGCATCGCAGTGCACATAAAACCCCAAAGAAAGAAAGAAGTGACCTCAAAGGACAAAAGCAGATGGAAAAATGGGCACCAAATGCATGCCAACGCATGGTGCGCACACACTTTCTGTTGTTTATTGGCTCCTAACTTTCATTGGCTAGGTGCTTGTTCCAAATCTGGATACAGCCAGGTACAGATACAGCCAGGCAACTGGCATTTTTAAAAGCTATGTCCCTTAGGGGGTCCCTCTCTGCAGCCGGGCCACGAAGGCAGCTTTGTCATATGTGGCGGGTAGGTGAGCGAGCAGAGAGCCTCGCGTCACTGCAGTTCCCCCTTTACAGCCACGAAGGCTGCTCTGTTATTTGCAGCTGTGGGCAAGCAGGGAGATGACATCATAACTCACTGCCCGCCTTCACTCTGGGACCCAGCCAATGTGCATGTGCTAGTTTCCGGCTCAGACGCTGTGCCAATGGGGAGAGACTGCCAGAAGCCTCTTTCTCTGCTGTCACTGTTTCCTGCCACCAAATTGCCTTTACATTTAAAAAGTGACTAGCTGCATGTGTCAATCCGTATCTAGTTGCAGGAGATGTGGCAAGTGACAATCCATGTCTGGTGGCAGACAACGTGGCAAGTGCCAATCCGCATCTAGTTGCAGACCAAGTGGCAAGTGACAATCCACATCTGGTGGCAGGCAACGTGGCAAGTGGCAATCCGTATCTGGTGGCAGGCAACGTGGCAAGTGGCAATCCGTATCTGGTGGCAGGCAACATGGCAACTGCCATTCCCCATCTGCTTACAGGCGACGGGGCAAGTGACAATCCATGTCTGGTGGCAGGCAACATGGCAAGTGACAATCCATGTCTGGTGGCAGGCGACAAGGCAAGTGACAATCCACATCTGGTGGCAGGCAACGTGGCAAGTGACAATCCGCATCTGGTGGCAGGCAACGTGGCAAGTGGCAATCCGTATCTGGTGGCAGGCAACATGGCAACTGCCATTCCCCATCTGCTTACAGGCGACGGGGCTAGTGACAATCCATGTCTGGTGGCCGGCGACATGGCAAGTGACAATCCATGTCTGGTGGCAGGCAACGTGGCAAGTGACAATCCATGTCTGGTGGCAGGCGACGAGGCAAGTGACAATCCACATCTGGTGGCAGGCAACGTGGCAAGTGACAATCCGCATCTGGTGGCAGGCAACGTGGCAAGTGACAATCCACATCTGGTGGCAGGCGACGTGGCAAGTAACAATCCACATCTGGTGGCAGACAATGTGGTAAGTGACAATCTGGATCTAGTTGCAGGTGATGTGGCAAATGACAATTCACATCTGATTGCAGGCAACGTGGCAAGTAACAAACCACATCTGGTGGCAGACAAAGTGGTAGGTGACAATCTGCATCTAGTTGCAGGTGACGAGGCAAGTGACAATTTGCATCTGGTGGCAGGCAACGTGGCAAGTAACAAACCACATCTGGTGGCAGACAAAATGGTAAGTGACAATCTGTATCTAGTTGCAGGTGACGTGGCAAATAACAATCTGCATCTGGTGGCAGGAGACGTAGCAAGTGACAATCCGCATCTGGTGGCAAGAGACGTAGCAAGTGACAATCCGTATCTGGTGACAAGAGACGTAGCAAGTGACAATCTGCATCTGGCAGGAAACAGTGGGAAGCTTCAGCTGGTGGCAGGATAATGACAATCCTCGTATGGTTGCAGGCAACTTGACATGTGTCAATCCGTATCTAGTTGCAGCCGATGTGGCAAGTGACAATCCATGTCTGGTGGCAGACAATGTGGCAAGTGCCAATCCGCATCTAGTTGCAGGCAACGTGGCAAGTGACAATCTGCATCTAGTTGCAGGTGATGTGGCAAATGACAATCCGCATCTGGTGGCAGGTAACGTGGCAAGTGACAATCCGTATCTGGTGGCAGGCAACGTGGTAACTGCCATTCCCCATCTGGTTACAGGCGATGGGGCTAGTGACAATCCATGTCTGGTGGCCGGCGACGTGGCGAGTGACAATCCATGTCTGGTGGCAGGCAACGTGGCAAGTGACAATCCACATCTGGTGGCAGGCGACGTGGCAAGTGACAACCCGCATCTGGTGGCAGGCAACATGGCAAGTGACAATCCGCATCTGGTGGCAGGCAACGTGGCAAGTGACAATCCACATCTAGTGGCAGGCAACATGGCAACGACTATCCACATCTGGTGGCAGGCAACGTGGCAAGTGACAATCTGCATCTAGTTGCAAGCAACGTGGCAAGTGACTATCCGCATCTGGTGTCAGGTAATGTGGCAAGTGCCAATCCGCATTTAGCTGCAGGCAACGTGGCAAGTGCCAATCAGCATCTAGTTGCAGGCAACGTGGCAAGCGACTATCCACATCTGGTGGCAGGCAACGTGGCAAGTGACAATCTGCATCTAGTTGCAAGCGACGTGGCAAGTGACATTTCACATCTGGTGGCAGGCAACGTGGCAAGTGACAATCCACATCTAGTGGCAGGCAACGTGGCAAGTGCCAATCCGCATCTGGTTGCAGGCGACGTGGCAAGTAACAATCCACATCTGGTGGCAGACAATGTGGTAAGTGACAATCTGCATCTAGTTGCAGGTGATGTGGCAAATGACAATTCACATCTGGTGGCAGGCAACGTAGCAAGTAACAAACCACATCTGGTGGCAGACAAAGTGGTAAGTGACAATCTGCATCTAGTTGCAGGTGACGAGGCAAGTGACAATTTGCATCTGGTGGCAGGCAACATGGCAAGTAACAAACCACATCTGGTGGCAGACAAAGTGGTAAGTGACAATCTGCATCTAGTTGCAGGTGACGTGGCAAATGACAATCTGCAGCTGGTGGCAGGAGACGTAGCAAGTGACAATCCGCATCTGGTGGCAAGGGACGCAGCAAGTGACAATCCATATCTGGTGGCAAGAGACGTAGCAAGTGACAATCCGCATCTGGTAGCATTCGACGGGCAAGTGACAATCCCGATCTGGTGACAGGCGATGTGGCCAGTGACAATCTGCATCTGGTAGCAGGCGATGTGGCAAGTGACAAGCTGCATCTGGTGGCAGGTGACTTGGCAAGAGACAAATTGGCATCTCATGGCAGGTGACATGGCAAAAGAGAATCCTGTATCTGGTGGCAGCGGACGTGGCAAGTGATAAGCTGCATCTGGTGGCAGCTGACGTGGCAAGTGATAAGCTGCATCTGGTGGCAGGTGACTTGGCAAGAGACAATCCGCATCTGGTGGCAGGTAACGTGGCAAGTGACAAGCTGTATCTGACGGCAGGTGACATGGCAAGTGACAAGCTGCATCTGGTGGCAGCTGATGTGGCAAGTGATAAGCTGCATCTGGTGGCAGGCGACGTGGCAAGTAAAAAGCTGCATCTGGTGGCAGCTGACTTGGCAAGTGACAAGCTGCATCTGGTGGCAGCTGATGTGGCAATTGACAAGCTGCACCTGGTGACAGCTGACGTGACAAGTGAAAAGCTGCATTTGGTGGCAGCTGATATGGCAAGTGACAAGCTGTATCTGGTGGCTGCTGACGTGGCAAGTGATAAGCTGAATCTGGTGGCAGCTGTCAAGGCAAGTGACAAGCTGTGCCTGGTGGCAGACGACATGGCAAGTGACAAGCTGCATCTGGTGGCAGCTTACTTGGCAAGTGACAAGCTGCATCTGGTGGCAGCTGACGTGGCAAGTGACAAGCTGCATCTGTCGGCAGCTAACATGGCGAGTGACAAGCTGCATCTGGTGGCAGCTGACGTGGCAAGAGACAAGCTGCATCTGTTGGCAGCTGACGTGGCAAGCTGCATCTGAAAGCAGGTAATGTGACAAACTGCATCTGGAGGCAGGAGATGTGGCAAGTGACTAGCTGCATCTGGTGGCAGGTGACACGCTCAGGGCTCCCACTGATTCAGCGTTATGGTGAGTTGAACTATTTTATTTTATATTACAATGTAATAATAGAAATAATTTGCTTTCAATCATTCTGACACCAAATCAACCATGGTGCCGTGATGATTGAAGTCCCAACACCAGCCATGGCCCTGACAAATTGCCTACAAAAAACGCATCCCCCCCGAACCTTGGCATAATTTTCTTCCACGCAGCCAGTCCCCAGTGTCAAAAAGGTTGGGGATCGCTGCCTTAGGGCACCCCCACCTTATATTTTTTTGTAAATCAAGATACAGATTTATTTATTTATTTTTTAGTCTTTCGTCCAGTCACGTGACTTCAGTGGTAATTACTGCAGAGAGCGGTGCCACATAATGAAATGATACCATTCTATGTTGGATTGTACTAGTAGCCCAGGAAGGCATGATGATGCCCCCTAGGTGGTGGGTTCATGACACCCTGGGCTCACAGGAAGTGGATTGAATGGTGCTGGCTGTCATTTAACCTGGAAAAGATTGGGTGAGCAATGCAGCGCGAAATGATTTTTTTTTGTGACAGAAGCCGTTCAATAGATTAAAAAATATATAAATCTGGAGTTCAGCTTTACAAATCGATCTTTTCTCATTTCTTACCTGTGTCTATTGCAGTTCAAAGAGGGATCACACGTTGTTCAAAGACACTTCCATACGATGTTCTAATCTAACCATGGATAGTTATTGAAAATTTTCAGTATCAAAATGTTCACATCAAACAGTCTGCTATACTCTGCTATGCAGGGCTGGTGCAAGGATTTTTGACACCCTAGGCCAAACCTCATTTTGACGCCCCCCTCCACCCTCAATCGGCCTCACCTCTGACTCCACCCCCTTTTCCCTGCCCATGTATACGGTGGAAACTACACAGACCTACCTGATTCCCACATTTACCTACTTAACCACTACACTGACCTACCTAACCACTACACTGACCTGCCTAACCACTACACTGACCACTACACTGACTTACCTAACCACTACACTGACCTACCTAGCCACTACACTGACCACTACACTGACCTACCTAGCCACTACACTAACCACCACACTGACCTACTTAACCATCACACTGACCACTACACTACACTGACCACTACACTGACCTACCTAGCCACTACACTGACCTGCCTAACCACTACACTGACCACTACACTGACTTACCTAACCACTACACTGACCTACCTAGCCACTACACTGACCACTACACTGACCTACCTAGCCACTACACTAACCACCACACTGACCTACTTAACCATCACACTGACCACTACACTACACTGACCACTACACTGACCTACCTAGCCACTACACTAACCACTACACTGACCTACCTAGCCACTACACTAACCACCACACTGACCTACACCCATAAGCAATACAATGTGCTCATCTCACTGTAAGACCCCTATATTACCAGCAGGTCATACACACTTTATTTCCTCAGAAAAAGAGGTCGAAGGTAGGTGTGGAAGATGATCCTCAGCATTCCACCAGCTCCCAGCCTTGTAAACGGCAATCCCCTGTGTATAAGGACCAATCGTGCCTCCCGTTTTTCCAGCGAAATGGTGTATCAACCAGCCATCAAGTATATGTATATGAAAATAAAAAGCGTCTAAGTTCATGCTGTATATAAACTGAAATTTATATTCATAAAATGGCACTTACAGAAAGTATTCTTGGTAACAAGCAGTAGGTAACATACGAATAACTCCGATCCTCTCCACGAGATAGCAGTGGGTGACATTATTAATGTGAGGCTTCTCCTCCCGTACGCGTTACGTCCTACCCTTTCCGAAGTATGCCATAAATACCACATGAAACCACGCGGTAAGTTATCACAAGCATCCTGCAACATTATCTCCAGCTACCATCTGATAGGATGCTTTCCCAAAAAAGTGTAAGGCAGCCAACAATTTAGTCATGGCTGGTATGGCATGGCTTTTCTGGGTTTAGGGCTCAAGGCACTCTATGAGTTGGGTATAGAGCTCCATGATTAGTGCCTTGGATCACCTGAACGTCAGCAGGGTATCCGCATCTGTGAATTTATCCAGCCATGTGAGCTCCTTAAAGCTTTTTTTCCTGTAAAAGGACCACTTAAGATCATCTCCACCTCCTCTTCTGCATTACTTTAAATTCCAGAAGACTGGATTCAAAAGGCTCCATCCTCTTTGATGTGCCGTCTGCCAGCCTCCAGAGACAACTCTAAAATCTAGCTGACACCTGCTCCGGCTTGCAATTTCCTGCCTATTTTTTGAAACCAATCACTGGGAGGTCTGACCATTGCCATTGTTACTGCAAGCTTGGACCCGTACTTAATTACCGCTTACATTTATTTATTTAGTTCCTTCTGTGAATTGACTTTAATGTCTTTTAATGCGGTATTTAGCAAACTTTTTTGCTGTTTACACTAAATACCGCGTACGAGCAATAGCAAATTTACATTTTCATTATCACATGCGGTAAATGGTCACGTAACCTTTAGTGAATTGTGCCCTATACCTGTTAAATCACAGAGAATTTAGCAGAAGGAATGAGACCACCTTATTAGGATTCATAATGCCTGAGCTTAGAAGCCACCACCACCAACTCTAGTGAGCAGGTCCTGCCACTGAAGTGAGGGTCTTTTTCTTCATTGGAATCCAATCAAAAATAATACATCTGCTCTTTGGCAACCCAAAAGTTATTACTTTTTTATTGGTGGATTCTAGAAGGCTGAGTCTGCCGCTGGCTCCCTGTATGTCTCTAATACTCCATCAGTGAGCTCTTCCTGCCATAATTCCTGATTCGTCCATGGCCACCTAGGGATTTTAAGATGGCCTTTTTCAATGTATCCTCAGCATGGAACAATTGGCTAAAGGGCATCTATATTGGGAAATATGGAAGGCTACAGAACACTTCATAACCCTATGAGCTTGGCCAACATTAAGATCTCTAGACCAAGTTGTATGGTTTCCAACTTTGTTGTTGTGCACTTGGGTGTATTGGGTGTCCCCACTCTACTGTGGGTGTTCCAGCTCCTCCTGTTATATTCTCTAGAAAATAAAATAAATAACGATAGTGACATGGATGGTGGGAACCCCTCATAATGGGCACAGCAGGTGTATAGACCTGGGCACTCAGCACAGGGATGGTGGTAACCCCTCATAATGGGCATAGTGGTGTGCAGACCTGGGAACTCAACACAGGGACAAAAATCTCACCATCAAATGTATCAAGAACTTACACTATATGATAATAAGAATGTGGGCACCTGACCAGCACACCCACCACATGGCCAAAAGCATGTGGGGTACCCTCAAATATATTACATTCAGGTGTTTACAGTGAGCAGCAGCGTCAATGCAGAGTTCAAATTAATGTTGGCTTCCAACCTTGTGATAACAGTTTGGGGAAGGTTTTTTTCTGTTCCGGCACAACTGTACCCCTGTGTACAAAACCAGCTGTATAAAGACATTGTTTGACCAGTCTGGTGTGGAGGAACTTGGGTCGCCAGCACAGAGCCCTGACCTCAACCCTACGGAACACCTTTGAAATAAACTGGAATTCCAATTGTGACCCAGGTCTTCTCATCCAGCAAGGGTACCTGAGCTCAGTCCTACTGAACACCTTTGGAATAAACTGGAATTCCAATTGTGACCCAGGT
This sequence comes from Pelophylax lessonae, assembly GCF_965119305.1. Lineage (NCBI taxonomy): Eukaryota > Metazoa > Chordata > Amphibia > Anura > Ranidae > Pelophylax > Pelophylax lessonae. The sequence continues at coordinate 58,792,697 of NC_138770.1, read as the reverse complement.
CTTCTCCTTCAACATAGGTACCTGAGCGCCACCCTACTGAACACCTTTGGAAAAAACTGGAATTCCAATTGTGACCCTGGTCTTCTCCTTCAACACAGGTACCCGAGCTCCACCCTACTGAACATCTTTGGGATGAACTGGAATTCCAATTATGACCCAGGTCTTCTCCTTCAACATAGGTACCTGAGCTCCACCCTACTGAGCACCTTTGGAATAAACTGGAATTCCATCTGTGACCCAGGTCTTCCCTTCCAGCATGGGTTCTACTGAACACCTTTGGAATAAATTGGAATTCCAGTTGTGACCCTGGTCTTCTCCTTCAACATAGGTACCTGAGCTCCACCCTACTAAACACCTTTGGAATGAACTGGAATTCCAATTATGACCCAGGTCTTCTCCTTCAACATGGGTACCTGAGCTTAGCCCTACTGAAAACCCTTGGGTTGAATTAGAATGCTGATTGTGTGACCCAGGTCTTCTCATCCAGCATGGGTACCTGAGCTCAGCCCTACTGAGCACCTTTGGAATGAACTTGGAATTCCAATTGTCAACCAGGTCTTCTCAGCCAATATCAGTACTTGACCTCACAAATTCTCACAGACACCCTCCAAAATCTTGTAGAAAACCTCCTCTGAAGAGCGGAGGCTGTTACAGCCCAAAATGGGGGGGGGGGGGGCACAGAAGGTCTAGGTCAGGGGGCAGGGGGGCAATTGCCCTCCGGACCGCTTTGATGCACCATAAAAAGGCTTTACCGCTTCTGCCACAGACATGCCTAAAGGATCCCCAGTGAAGAGAAGTAAAAAGACCCCACTGCTGTCCTACTGAGTGCGGGATAAAGACCACCAGGACAGAGCGCAGACCTCCCCCCAGCATGGATGGTGTAAGCTGTGTCTTTGCAGATGCCGGTTCCTTGCCCCACTTGACACTCTCCTCCCCCAGGCAGCCCCATCCAAGCTGTCCCAGCTCCCCCCAACCGCCCCCTGCTGGTCAGGTTGGGAACCCAGATTCAGCCGGTGAGTAGAGAGTACCTGGAGCAGGGCTTCAGCCTGGAATGGGGGTCAGGAGGAGGATGGGAAGAGGGAGAGTGGCAGGGGGCCTCTGGTTTGTACTTGCCCCCTGGGCTGAAAGTTGCCAGTCTGCCCCTGGGGGGGGGGGGGGTCTACTCCATTTTAATGATCACAATTTTGGAATGGGATATCCAACAAGCTCATATACTGTAGGCGTGGTGGTCAGGTGTCCACAAACGTTTGAATATGTCAGGTGGTTTCTCTCTCCGGCATCCACCAAACACCAAAATATCAGTTTTGGGTAGACTAACCTTCTAAAGAACCCAAATCTGAGGGTGCATTTCATTGGCTAAAAATGAATGCATTTGTTCTCCTTTCATTCATGTACCCTTGTTCTATTTTTCTTCTTTAGTGTTTTGACAGCCTATAGGTCCTTGGCCAGACACATTGCCCTCTCGGGAAAAGATAATAAGTAATTGCCTGATGTACTGAGTGACATCTCCAATAGCCAGAACAATGCGAAATGCGGGCGCTGCGCCACGTCGTCTGTGGGCATCACCCATTGATTTGAGGGAATCCGGTGAAATTTTTTTGCTGTGACGTTGCTTTCTCTTAAAGATAAGGAGAGGAAGGTAGGAGAAGATTTGGTCTTCCTCTGCTTGACAGAAGCATGAGGGGGTGAATACATACAGAGTAACAATGTGAGTGCCTGAGAGGTGGGGGAACCACTGTGTATAAATATACTGAGAGGAAAGGCACAGACAGGCACATATCAGGAGAGGTCCGGACACTGAAGAACACTCAGAGGTAAGACTGCCTTCCTATTATCACCATACAACACTGAGACATTGGACAATTTATATCCTAATAACAAATCCTCCTAACTCAATCCTGTCTGCACACTTCTCAGGATTCTGCCTAAAACCTATGGGGAGAAGAGGGATTCAATTGTATCTTACCCATCTGGGGTCTTCATACATTGCCAGAAGCCCCTCTTCTCCTCCATAGAAAATAACATTGTTGCATTTTAAATAAATGCTTGTAGATTTTTGTATTTCTGTGGACAGAAGAAAATCACTGTCCTTAATCAGCTTTTGTTACATTGTTGCATTTTAAATAATGATTTGTATGTTTTTTTTGGCTTGCTCTGGATGTTGCGTTTTAAATAAATATTTCTAGATTTTTATTTATTTTTTGCTTTGCTCCTGATGAAAGAAAATTCTCAACTGCCTTGAATCAGCTTTTGTTACTTTGTTGCATTTTAAATAATTATATATATATATGTTTTTGTTTTTGTTTTTTTTGCTCTGGATAAAAGAAAATCTCAACTGTCTTGAATAATCTTTTGCTACATTGTTGCATTAAATAAATATTTATAGATTTTTTTTTTTTTTTTTTACTTTGCTCTGGATGAAAGAATATTATCAACTGCCTTGAATCAGCTTTTGTTACTTTGTTGCATTTTAAATATATACATATATATATATATATATATGTTTTTTTTTTTTTGCTTTGCTCTGGATAAAAGAAAATCTGAACTGTCTTGAATAATCTTTTGAATGAAAGAAAATTCTCAACTACCTTGAATCAGCTTTTGTTACAGCTTTTGTTACTTTGTTGCATTTTAAATAAATAAATAAATATATATATATATATATATATATATATATATATATATTTTTTTTTTTTTTGCTTTGCTCTGGATAAAAGAAAATCTTAACTGTCTTGAATAATCTTTTGCTACATTGTTGCATTTTAAATAAATATTTATAGATTTTTTTTTTTTTTTTTACTTTGCTCTGGATGAAAGAATATTATCAACTGCCTTGAATCAGCTTTTGTTACTTTGTTGCAATTTAAATATATATATATATATATATATATATATATATATATATATTTTTTTTTTTTTTTTTGCTTTGCTCTGGATAAAAGAAAATCTTAACTATCTTGAATAATCTTTTGCTACATTGTTGCATTTTAAATAAATATTTATAGATTTTGTATTTTTTTTACTTTGCTCTGGATGAAAGAAAATTCTCAACTGCCTTGAATCAGCTTTTGGTACTTTGTTGCGTTTTAAATAATTTTTTTTTTTTTTGCTTTGCTCTGGACAGAAGAAACTCTCAACTGTCTTGAATAATCTTTTGCTACTTTGTTGCATTTTAAATGAATATTTCTAGAATTTTTTTTTCTTTGCTCCGGATGAAAGAAAATTCTCAACTGCCTTGAATCAGCTTTTGTTACTTTGTTGCATTTTATATATATATATATATATATATATATATATTTTTTTTTTTTTTTTGCTTTGCTCTGGACAGTAGAAAATCTCAACTGTCTTTAAAATCAGCCTCTGTTACATAGTAGAATTTTGAATAATTATTTAAATTTTTTTTTTGCTGTACTCTGGCTAAAAGAAAATCTCAACTGTCTTGAATAATCATTTGCTACATTGTTGCATTAAATATACATTTATAGATTCTTTTTATTTGCTTCGCTCCAGATGAAACTGCCTGAATCAGCTTTTGTTTCTTTGTTGCATTATATATATATATATATATATATATATATATATATATATATATATATATATATATTTTTTTTTTTTGCCTTGCTCTGGACAGAAGAAAATCTCAACTGTCTTTAAAATCAGCCTTTGTCTCATAGTTGAATTTTGAATAATTTTTAAATTATATTTATTTTTTGCTTTGCTCTGGACAGAAGAAACTCTCAATTGTCTTGAATAATCTTTTGCTACATTGTTGCATTTTAAATAAATATTTCTAGATTTCTTTTCTTTGCTCCAGGTGAAACAAAATTCTCAACTGCTTTGAATAAGTTTTTGTTACTTTGTTTCATTTAAAAAAAAAAATATATATAAGGATATATATATATATATATATATATATATATATATATATATAGATATAGATATAGATATAGATAGATATCTATATATACAGTATATCTCAATATATCTATATATATTTATATATATATATATATATATATATATATAGAGATAGATATAGATAGATATATCTATATAGATATATATATATTTTCTTTTTCTATTTTGCTTTGCTCTGGACAGTAGAAAATCTCAACTGTCTTTAAAATCAGCCTTTGATACATAGTAGACTTTTGAATATTTTTTTATTTTTTTTTGCTTTGCTCTGGATAAAAGAAAATCTCAACTGCCTTGAATAATCTTTTGCTACATTGTTGCATTAAATAAATATTTATAGATTTTTTTTTCTTTTTTTGCTTTGCTCCAGATGATAGAAAAATCTTAACTGCCTTGAATCAGCTTTTGTTACTTTGTTGCATTATATATATATATATATATATATATATATATATATATATATTTTTTTTTTTTTTTTTTTTTTTATTATTATTATTTTTTTTTTTTGCTTTGCTCTGGACAGTAGAAAATCTCAACTGTCTTTAAAATCAGCCTTTGTTACATAGTTGATTTTTTATTTTTTTCGCTCTGGATGAAAGAAAAAACATCTCAACTGTCTTGAATAAGTTTTTGTTACTTTGTTGCATTTCAAATACATATTTCTAGATTTTTTATTTATTTTATTTTACTATTTTATTTTGTTTCTCTTTAACTTTTTATTGAAACAGAATTATCATCAATTATTTTGCTCTGTTTTTTTTTTTTTAATTTCAAGTTGTAATTTGCATCCTTTTATACCTGGCTTCGTGCTTTGATACAAAGGAAAAATTTGCACATGGTACGCGTTTTGCTGCCTGGCACAGAAGTGTTTTACGCTGATGTAAAACGACGTACCTAATGATACAGAACCAGATGGAAGAGTTAAGGGGAGGGGTGTATAATTGCATACATTTCTGAACCTTCGTCTTACCGCGCTGCGTTTATCTGCTGTCCCAGTCTCAATGCTGCGCTGTTTTTTTTTTTTTTAATTCATTATTTAAAGTGCTGGTTTTATTATTCGCATTGCTGGAGGACATAATGTAAAGATTTGGCAGCCCGGCGAGGTGCAGGAGATTACTTGGTGCATCATTTCCAGGCAGGGATAGGGGGAAAACCCCTCACCATTTAGCAGTTAATGAACCTGCCATTCAATTGCTGGCTCCTTTTTACATTGTAATGCTAAATTCACTGTGAGCGTGATTATTTTAAAGAATTCATATCAGGACAGCGTCATCCAGCCCCCAGGGCAAGGATTCAGAATTGCATCCCCCACTAATAACACTTGCATCCCATTGTTTAACTGCGCCCAAGGCAACTGACCCTCTTGCCCACCCTGCTTGCAGCATCCAGGCACAGGTCAATGTCACCTCAATGCAGATTAAAGCCAGCATTGGCGATTTTCCACCGCCGACTGCTTGGCAGGAAGGCAAAAATTAAAAGAGATCGCTACATTGTTTCAATCAGGTTCTCTAGCTTCCCACCCCTGGCAGACAGCGGCCTCCTTAACCGCTTCTGGACCGGAAGGTTTTACCCCCTCAATGAGCAGGCCATTTTTTTTTGGGATTCGGCACTGCGTGACTTTAATGGACAATTGCGCGGACGTGCGACGCTGTACCCAAATACAAATTGATGTCCTTCCCCCCCCCCCCCCCCCCACAAATAGAGATTTCTTTTGGTGGTATTTGATCACCTGTGCGATTTTAATTTTTTTGCGCTATAAACAAAAAAATAGCGACAATAAAAAAAAAAACTTTTTGCTATTATAACATTCCAAATAAGATAAAAAAATAAATAAAAATCAAAGTTTTTCATCCTTTTCGGCCAATTTTTATTTTGCAAAAAAAAAAAAAAAAATCGCAATAAGCGTATTTTAAATTGGTTTGCGCAAAAGTTTTCGCTTCTACAACAAATGTTATTTTTATTTCTTCATTTATTTTTTTAACTAGTGATGGCAGCGATGGGCGATTTTTAGCGGGACTGCGGCATTGCGGCGGACAGATCGGACCCCTAACTGACATTTTTGACACTTTTGGGGGTACCAGTGACATCACTACAGTAATCAGTGCTAAAAATATGCACTGTTACTGTACTAATGACACTGGCAGGGAAGGGGTTAACACCAGGGGCGATCAAAGGGTTAATTGTGAGCCTATGGGGTGTTTTCTAACTGTATGGGGGAGGGACTTGTGAAATGATCATAGAGACCTGTGATCCTATATAGAAGGATCACAGGAGCTCTGTGATCATATCAGAGAGAAGAACGGTCAGCTGTGTTTACAACAGCTGACCGTCGTTCTCTCTCAGCGGGGAATGATCGCGGGGGCCCGGCGGCAATTGCGGCCGCTGGCCCTGTGGATCGGCATCCCCGCTGCCTAGTGGGGGCGGAAGCGCTCGCCCCCAGGAGCGCTCCCGCGAACCGACGTACACGAACTGAACTAGCCTGCCGCAGTATATCTGCGATGGGTGATCGGCAAGTGGTTAAGTGCTGGTTCACACATATGCGACGCGGGGTCCCTGCAATGCCTTTTACATCGAGGGGAAAAAAAGTATTTGATCCCCTGCTGATTTTGTACGTTTGCCCACTGACAAAGAAATGATCAGTCTATAATTTTATTGGTCGGTTTATTTTACCAGTGAGTGACAGAATATCAACAAAACTATCCAGAAAAACGCATTTCAAAAAAGTTATAAATTGATTTGCATTTTAATGAGTGAAATAAGTATTTGACCCCTTCGCAAAACATGACTTAGTAGTTGGTGGAGAAACCCTTGTTGGCAATCACAGAGGTCAGACGTTTCTTGTAGTTGGCCACCAGGTTTGCACACATCTCAGGAGGGATTTTGTCCCACTCCTCTTTGCAGATCCTCTCCAAGTTATTAAGGTTTTTTAGGCTGACGTTTGGTAACTCGAACCTTCAGCTCCCTCCACATATTTTCTATGGGATTAAGGTCTGGAGACTGGCTAGGCCACTCCAGGACCTTAATGTGCTTCTTCTTGAGAAACTCCTTTGTTGCCTTGGCCGTGTGTTTTGGGTCATTGTCATGCTGGAAGACCCATCCATCACCCATTTTCAATGCCCTGGCTGACGGAAGGAGGTTCTCACCCAATATTTGACAGTAAATGGCCCCATTCATGGTCCCTTTGATGCGGTGAAGTTGTCCTGTCCCCTTAGCAGAAAAACACCCCCAAAGCATAATGTTTCCACCTCCATGTTTGATGGGGGTGATGGTGTTCTTGGGGTCCTAGGCAGCATTCCTCCTTCTCTAAACACGGCGAGTTGAGTTGATGCCAAAGAACTGGATTTTAGTCTCATCTGACCACAACACTTTCACTCAGTTCTCCTCTGAATCATTCAGATGTTCATTAGCAAACCTCAGACGGACTGTACATGTTCTTTCTTGAGCAGGGGGACCTTGCGGGCACTGCAGGATTTCAATCCTTCACAGTGTAGTGTGTTACCAATTGTTTTCTAGGTGACTATGGTCCCAGCTGCCTTGAGATCATTGACAAGATTCTCCCATGTAGTTCTGGGCTGATTCCTCACCGTTCTCATGATCATTGAAACTCCAAGAGGTGAGATCTTACATGGAGCCCCAGACCGAGGGAGATCGACAGTTATTTTGTGTTTCTTCCATTTGCGAATAATCCTACCGACTGTTGTCACCCTCTCGTCAAACTGCTTGGCGATTGTCCTGTAGCCCATTCCAGCCCTGTGGAGGTCTACAATCTTGTCCCTGACATCCTTGGACAGCTCTTTGGTCTTGGCCATGGTGGAGAGATTGGAATATGATTGATTGCTTCTGTGGACAAGTTTCTTTTATACAGGTAACAAGCTGAGATTAGGAGCACTCCCTTTAACCTCCTCACATCCGCGCTACAGCCTATATACGGCTGCAGCGCGGACTCGAATTTTCGGGAGGCCGTTTTTAAACGGCCTTCAGTGACACGCCCCCCCGCGCGCTCCTGCAAGCGCGCAGCGGGGAGAATCTGTGTCGGCCGTGTCCAAGGGACACGGCCGATCACAGATCGTGGTGAATGGCCAATCACAGCGGCCATTCACCACGTGATCAAGCCGTCCAATGAGAGATGATCTCATATGTAAACATATGAGATCATCTCTCATCGCCGGCGCTCCTTCCTCACACGGAGCCTGCAGTGTGAGGAAGGAGGGGGAGCCGACAGCCACTGGGGACACAGAGACATGTAATCAGGGCACTGATCACCAGTGCCCTGATTACTGAAGGTAAAAAAAACACACACATTGCCCCCCCATCAGTGCCCACAGTGCCCGCCATCAGTGCCGCCCATCAGTGCTCATCAGTGCCACCCGTCAGTGTCCATCAGTGCCACCCGTTAGTGTCCATCAGTGCCGCCTATCAGTGCCCATCAGTGCCACCCGTCAGTGCCACCTCTCAGTGCCCAGCAGTGCCACCTCTCAGTACCCAGCAGTGCCACCTCTCAGTGCCTATCAGTGCCGCCTATCAGTGCCGCCTATCAGTGCCGCCTATCAGTGCCACCTATCAGTGCTCATCAGTGCGGCATATTAGTACCTCCTCATCAGTGCCCATAAGTGCCACCTCATCAGTGCCCATAAGTGCCACCTCATCAGTGCCCATAAGTGCAGCCTATCAGTGCCCATAAGTGCAGCCTATCAGTGCCCATCAGTGCCGCCTCATCAGCGCACATCAGTGAGGGAGAAAAATTTATTTTCAAAATTTACTCGCAGAAAATAAGAAAAACTTTTTTTTTTTTTTTCAAAATTTTCTGTCTTTTTTCTTTTTTTTTGTAAAAAATAAAAAACCCAGAGATGATTAAATACCACCAAAAGAAAGCTCTATTTGTGTGAAAAAAATGATAAAAATTTCATATGGGTACAGTGCAGCATGACCGCGCAATTGTCATTCAAAGTGTTAGAGCGCTGAAAGCTGAAAATTGGCCTGGATGGGAAGGGTGTTTAAGTGCACAGAAGGCAAGTGGTTAAGAGAGTGCTCCTAATCTCAGCTTGTAACCTGTATAGAAGACACCTGGGAGCCATAAATCTTGCTGATTGATAGGGGATCAAATACTTATTTCACTCATCAAAATGCAAATCAATTTATAACTTTTTTTTAAATGTGTTTTTCTGGATATTTTTGTTGTTGTTCGTACAAAATCAGCAGGGGGTCAAATACTTTTTTCCCTCCCTGTAGCAGTGACACTATCACTAGGCAGTACTGTGCAGAGAGCAAAGCTGTGGGAGGGACCCATCAGGCTCCACCCTACTACTGGAGGGGGCAGAGACAAGACCAGTCACCCTGCACAAGGAGAGAGAGAGCAGCAGTGAGCGGTCCTTATTACAGGAAATCCTGTACAGAGGCAAAGTTTGACACTAGATTAATGCACAGAGCTGTAGGAAATGTACAGGTAATAAACTGAGATTAGGAGCACTCCCTTTAAGAGAGTGCTCCTAATCTCAGCTTGTTACCTGTATAGAAGACACCTAGGAGCCAGAAATCTTGCTGATTGATAAGGGATCAAATAATTTTTTCCCTCCCTGTAGCAGTGACTGTGCAGAGAGCAGAGCCGTGGGAGGGACCCATCAGGCTCCACCCCACTACAGGAGGGGGCGGAGACAAGACTGGTCACCCTGCACAAGGAGAGAGAGTGCAGCAGTGAGCGGTCTTTATTACAGAAAATCCTGTATAGAGACAAAGTTTGACCCTAGATTAATGCACAGAGCTGAAAGAAATACAAGTAACAAGCTGAGATTAGGAGCACTCCCTTTAAGAGAGTGCTCCTAATCTCAGCTTGTAACCTGTATAGAAGACACCTGGGAGCCAGAAATCTTGCTGATTGATAGGGGATCAAATACTTATTTCACTCATCAAAATGCAAATCAATTTATAACTTTTTTTTAAATGTGTTTTTCTGGATATTTTTGTTGTTATTCGTAACAAAATCAGCAGGGGGTCAAATACTTTTTTCCCTCCCTGTAGCAGTGACACTATCACTAGGCAGTACTGTGCAGAGAGCAGAGCCGTGGGAGGGACCCATCAGGCTCCACCCTACTACAGGAGGGTGGCGGAGACAAGACTGGTCACCCTGCACAAGGAGAGAGAGTGCAGCAGTGAGCGGTCTTTATTACAGAAAATCCTGTACAGAGGCAAAGTTTGACACTAGATTAATGCACAGAGCTGTAGGAAATGTACAGGTAACAAGCTGAGATTAGGAGCACTCCCTTTAAGAGAGTGCTCCTAATCTCAGCTTGTTACCTGTATAGAAGACACCTAGGAGCCAGAAATCTTGCTGATTGATAGGGGATCAAATACTTTTTTCCCTCCCTGTAGCAGTGACACCATCACTAGGCAGTACTGTGCAGAGAGCAGAGCTGTGGGAGGGACCAATCAGGCTCCACCCCACTAAAGGAGGGGCGGAGACAAGACTGGTCACACTGCACAAGGAGAGAGAGTGCAGCAGTGAGCGGTCTTTATTACAGAAAATCCTGTATAGAGACAAAGTTTGACCCTAGATTAATGCACAGAGTTGTAGGAAATGTACAGGTAACAAGCTGAGATTAGGAGCACTCCCTTTAAGAGAGTGCTCCTAATCTCAGCTTGTTACCTGTATAGAAGACACCTAGGAGCCAGAAATCTTGCTGATTGATAGGGGATCAAATACTTTTTTCCCTCCCTGTAGCAGTGACACCATCACTAGGCAGTACTGTGCAGAGAGCAGAGCTGTGGGAGGGACCAATCAGGCTCCACCCCACTACAGGAGGGGGCGGAGACAAGACTGGTCACCCTGCACAAGAAGAGAGAGCGCAGCAGTGAGCAGCCTTTATTACAGGAAATCCTGTACAGAGGCAAAGTTTGATCCTAGATTAATGCACAGAGCTGAAAGAAATGTACAGGTAACAAGCTGAGATTAGGAGCACTCCCTTTAAGAGAGTGCTCCTAATCTCAGCTTGTTACCTGTATAGAAGACACCTGGGAGCCAGAAATCTTGCTGATTGGTTGGGGGACAAATACTTATTTCACTTATTAAAATGCAAATCAATTTATAACTTTTTTTGAAATGCTTTTTTTCTGGATATTTTTGTTGTTTTTCATACAAAATCAGCAGGGGATCAAATACTTTTTTCCCTCACTGTAAATCACTGACTTGGAAGAAGCCTGCAGCTCAGGAAACTCAAAGCAAAGTCAACATCCGCATGCTTGTTCCGAGTCAGTGAATGAGAGCACAGAAGCCAATGAATCCGCAAGGCAGGGACTAGCATTTTCTTAAAGGGGAATCGCTATCGATAGCATCCTTGTTACAGACTTGCATCCTCGTTACAAACTTAAAGCGGCGGATGCAAAGGCTATTAGTATGTCATACAATAAAGGCAAACAGCATCCTCATTTATCGTTGCACAGGCTCTGGAATCGTGCTGAAAAGCGAACGATGCAAATTAAGTGCCACATTTCAAACAAAAGGGCTGAAACGCGTCAGTTTTTTTTTTTTTAAATAGAAAAAAAAGATTGGGGAGGGAGATTCTGCATTCTCTGCCTCCTCTCGATCCATAGATTGCCTCCTCTGTGTTTGCACAGATAACACTTTAACTCCTTTAA